>NC_029781.3:20535079-20538294 GCF_000817695.3 Arachis duranensis
TAACTTTAAAATGTTATTTTGTTATTTTAAAAATTAATTATATGAATATTTTAATTGTTTCGAATGTTAAATTTATAATTTCTAATACAATTAAGTAATTTTTATTATAAAATGGTATTTTAGTTTTTTAAGGTTAATGCTAAAAAAGGTTGTTTTGGTATTTTAAAATTAACTATAAAATATTTTAATCTTTTTAATATTAAATTAAAATTTATAGTTGCTAATAAATCAAATAATATTATTTATTCATATAAAATGTGTAATAGTAATATTAAAATTATTACATAAAGAATATTTTGATATTTTAAATTTAATGCTAATTAACAAATATTTTAGTTTTTTAATATGAATTCTGTAGATATTTTAGTATTTCAAAATAGAAATTAAATTTTAAGTCGTAATACAATTAAAAAAATTTAAAAATAAAAAATTTTTTAATCTTTTAATACTGGTACGAAAATATTATTTCTTCATAATGTTAAAAAAATTCTTTTAATTTTTTTAAAAAAGATATAATTAGTTTTTAATTATTTTATCAATTTGTTATTTAATCTAACAGACCCTTTCATAATTAGTACAACTTTAAAGTAGAATTTTATAAATTTACACATTTTTTGTACGGCACTAATATAGGCCGTTAAATTAGAATATTATTCCCGAGTCCTTTAAGAACTAGTTTCAAGTTTTCCCACCTTATATTATATGATTACAAATCTAAATGCATGCCCTCAACTATAGTGTTGGATGATCTGGATTCGTTTCTTTAAAATCAAGGGCATAGGCTTAGGATCATAAATATAGCCACTATTACCACCAGCTCTATATTATTCTGGTTTTCATCCTCATTGTTTAATGTTTAATATTTAATGTCAAAAGGTGGAAATAATACATGTGTTTGCGATTTTTACATTGTTTATGCATTAAGATCAATCGTCAGCTGTTTTAATAATTGATCATATTGAATCTCTTCAACGTTATTACCACGATTGCAATCTAAAGATACTGTTGTTGTTATTCAACTTTAAAGATAGTAGGATGATGAAGAATGAATTGAAGTTTAGTTTGATAGTACTCAATTTGACATTGAAGTTCTTGAATTACAGTAAATAAATAAGGGTAAAATTACAGGAAATAAATTGAAGCTCTATATTGAGTGCTATGAAGCATGAACACATTTCAGATATAAAACTTTTTGATGCTGACATGTCTGTCTTTTGTCTGTTTCACTGTGTTTTAATAAAAAACAAATTTTTTTTAAATTCATTTAAACACACCTAAATATCATCATGTGTCAACGTATTCCGTCTTCTTCTTAACATATATTTTTTAAATGAGTTTAAAAATAATATATATTATTAAGTATTAAAACAAAAAAATATTTTAAATTTTTTATATCATAAAAAAATATTAAAAATAATTAAAAATTTTATTTATATTTTAATATCAATAAAATATCAAAATACTATTATAATTTATCTAAAAAATACTTTATATATTACATATATACCATATTCTCATGTCTTATAAGAATTTTAAATTTATGTATCCGCGTATTGCATGTAAGTGTAAGTATCCTAGCGTCATAGGTTAACCGTTTAAACTTTAATAATAGGAAGGATAAGATTAGAAGTAACTTCAAACGTTTTTAACAAAATTGAATTAAATTAAGAGCCAGCGATATTTTTAAAAAATTTTAAAAATATTAAGAGATAAAAAAATTTTTTTTTTTTTTTAATTACACTGGTGATTTTGAATCCAGCTAATGCGAAAGGAGAAAAACTAACCTAATCACCTACACTAATTGAGCTAGTTTCAATTGGCTGGCACTCTGAATGTTTATTATCATCCTCACTTAAAGTAACATTTTCTTCAATTTAGATCAGGGACGAATTTAGGACGATGGGTCCAGAATTTTCAGTAGCATCTTATACATATTTCTATTCATGTATTTTGCTAAATAGTTGTGGTAGGTTGATTGTTGCATCATGTGTTTTTTACTTAAGTGTGGCAGGTTGGTAGTTGCTTTTTTTTTTTTCTTGGAAGCGTTCATATAATATGGAAAACAAGAACTAAAATTTACTCTATTTCTTTTTGCTAAGACATTCGAAGTTCTAAAATCAAGACACGGTGAAATTTTGAGAAAAACCAGACATGCGTTCAATGGCATGCTTGAATCATGATGCATCTATTTTTTTTTTTTTTGGGAATGCATCTGTGTTTATTAACCCTCCCATTATTTTCTCCGTTTTTTGGTCAAGGACTCAAGGCCTTACTTTTTTTTCATCTCTATTTAGTATATTTTTCTTTTGTTAGACCAAAAAACAATAAAGATGTGATTTAAGCAAATTATTCATATAGTATGTGAATAATTAATATACTGATTAATTTTTAGAAGACAACAACTCAAGAAATTAATCTCTAAAATCTTCTTTGATAACAAATTAGTTTTTTAAATGTCTTTGTTAATACTAAATAAATTATTAGAAACAATTCATAAAAGATCAACCCTAAAATACATTTAACTTGTAAATATCTTCTGTGAAATATATTTACTAGCATTTTATATTTCTAAAACAATTGATGGTTTATCACTTTTTTTAAGAAAAATACTAGGGGATAACAATGGAGGAAAAGATTGAAGAGTTGGCTAGCATTACCTTAAATTCCAGAAGAAAATATTGATCACCTCATATTCTTTTCTAAATATCACGTGTTAGATTTTTTAAATATCACGTGTTGGATTTTGGATCCGTGGGGAACTGACGAACTGTCCCAACAGAAAGAAAAATGTAAACCTCCAAAGTTGCAGATTAGGCTTATTCCTTAATTGTGGCCTTTTTGAATTGGGCCTAGCATATGGGTAGGCTTATGTTTTGTTCAGAGTAACATAAGAGAGTATAAAAAGAAAATTCAGATCATAAGAGAATATAAGTCTCAAATTTTAAATTTAAATAAAAATTTAATCATCACTCAATTTTTTTAAAAAATTTAAATATCCTACCCACATATATTAATACAAGTAAATAAATAAAGACAAATTAACAAAGTAAAAATTTGCCAACAAATTATAACTCAAATGGTACAATATTTTCATTCTCATCTAAATGATTCGAGTTTAAGTTTAACTTCTAATCTTAAAAAAAAAAAATAAAAACTCATCTTCTCCATCTTATTTATTCTTCACTCTCTTTCTTTCACAAAAACTTCATGTGCAA
>NC_029781.3:20538337-20545450 GCF_000817695.3 Arachis duranensis
AAAAAAAAAAAATAAACACCATAATATTAAAAATAGATCAAGAGACTCTAAAAAATACCAAGTCTACATAAAAATTTTATGTATTTTATTCATATTTGTACATAATATGTATATATTTATTATTATTATTATAATTATCATTATGATTATTATCCATGTGACTTTTTTTAATGAATGTGTATACATGTGATGTTATGTGTTACATGATTTCTTATATTATATTATTTTAAATGCTCTACATCATTAAATAATTAAAAAAATGATCTTTCGATAAGAAAACGTGTCCTTTATAGATAAGATAATTGAGATAATTCTTCAGTAAAAGAAGGTGATCAACTATGAAGTATAAATATTTTGTTAAGTTGTCATGTCCGCATGTCAAATACATTTTGGATATGATACTTATTACGTTGGGTAACTGGAGATTAATGGGCTGGACTCGTTAGGTTAGCCCAATTGTCTGAGGAGGGAAGCCTTCGAGTGGGTTCACGCCTTTGGGGCCTCCGTCCGACTTGTGAGCGTGAGTGAATGGGGGTGGTACCTGCAAAGACACTCTGATGCCTAAGTCAGCAAGGGTATGAGCAGGTCTAGAGAGTATTGGGACTTAGAGATACCTGAGGGGTGTCAGTGTATTTATAGTGGTGAACCAATAACCACCATTGGAGTAGTTCCACCTTTTAAGGTGGATAACCGTCCCTTTATCTTAGGGAGGTTGCGATATGACTCCTGGAAGTGGGTTGAGAAATTTTAGGGGCAGTTATTATCTGCCAGCTAATCTTTGCTTCCGACTTCCTTAGAGCAAGTCGTGGGGAGCACCAACTTCTTAGGGGAAGGTCGGTGTACTGTGAGGCTCAACCCTGTGGGTTGGGCCTGCCGTTTGGACTTGGGCCTTAGCATTGGGACAGGGTATGAACAGTACCCCTACTCGAGCCCAATTTCTTTTAAGAGTTGGGGTCAAGTACTATAACTCGGGACCGTATCCGACCTGATAGGGAACTGACGTGATTTTTTTAGAACCGACATATTTTTTGTTTAAAAGCTTTCAACAGCCGCGTCTAATCAAACGTCGCGTCTCTTAGAGGTTTAAGCATTCATACGCGGGGGCGGTTACATTGGTAACGGTGCAACTCTTAAATAGCTTGTGCCGTTTTACCTTTATGCCCCTAACGTGTTTATAAATACTTTTCCCTCTCCTCGCTTGTTTCGTTTCTGAAAACTTTTCCACATGCACCCTTTGTTGATCGAAAGAAGAAAGCTCCTTCCTTTTCGAGTGCTTTTGCTTCCATCTTTCTGCGAGGAAAAATGTCAGTTTCTTTTCTTACTCTTTCTTTGCATGTTTTATTCTGTAGAGTGTGGATGGTAGTCTTGGTGTTTCTCTGTTTAGTTTTGAGAGACTCGCCTCGAACCCTTAGAGACCCTATTTTTGATCCATTTCTTTTTCCTTTGTAGGTTTTGCTATGTTTTTCTAGAAAAATAAAATATCTTCTGTTTAAACTCTTACTCAATGGGTGGATATCACGGTTCTAGGGGAAGAACCTCTTGTTGACACTGACTTCATCACCAACCTCCACACCCATCATAGGCTTTGTACTTCTGATGAGGATGAGCCGAAATATGAACTGATTGCCCCAGGTCTGGAAGACCGGGTTTGCTTTGGGAGGGCTTCTGAGGCTGCCCCTCATTTGTTTTATATGTATGAGAGTATGATTACCCGCCTAGGCATTTTTCTCCCTTTTTTTGACTTTGAGATAGATGTTTTAGGTCACTGTCGTGTTGCTCCTACCCAACTCCATCCCAACTCTTAGGGTTTTTTGAAAATTTATCAATTTATCACTCATGCTTTAGACTTTCCGACTTCTTTGAAGATTTTCTTTTATCTCTTTCATATGACTAAGCCCTTCAATAGGCAAAATAACAAACAGCAGTGGGTATCTTTCCGGGCCATACAAGGTCGGAGAGTTTTTACCCTTTTTGATGAATCCTTCCATGACTTCAAAAACTTCTTTTTCAAAGTTCAATCTGTAGAGGGTCACCATCCCTTTTTCCTGGATCAAAATTCTTCTCCTCGATTTTCCCTGTATTGGTTATAGGCCTCTCCTTGTGAAAAATACGGTCTGGATAATTTGGATGAGGTAGAGGTGGCCGTTGTGGGGTTTCTCTGAGAAGTTTAGGGGAGAGCCCCCTACCTGGATTCAAAAAAGTTTCTCCAAGGGTCTCTGACCTTTGTCCAGGCTCAACTAGGTAGCTTTTGTTTGTTTTCTCATATTTTTTGACTTGATGCTTTGTACGACTTGTTTCTCTGACTTGTTTTGCTGATTTTAACTTCTTAATTGCTTTTACAGAAATGGCAAAGAAGAATTTCAAGGAGTCTTACCAGAGAGTTTAGGAGGCCAAAGCAAGATCCTGCGCCAGAGTCAGCGGTGCCAGGGCAGCTGGTCCCTCTCTTCCTTCCCCTCCCCTTTCTTCTCACAACTTGGGGACCCCCACTCATCCTATTGTCATTTCTTCCTCAGCCTCTTCTCTGTCGTCCCCTCCTTCCCGACCTTCTCCTGAGCCAGAAAAGAAGAAGCGCAAGACTTTAGAGTCTGGCTCTTCCTTTGAAGGTGAGGCCAAGGTGAATGAGCCTCAATTTGTTCGAGAGTATATCTATCCTTATACTCGTATAAGTATGGATGATGCTTCTGTTCGAAGCCACCTTACTATTCTGGCTCAGGAGAGTATCAGGGCGGCGGAGATGTGCACCAAGTTTCTTGATATTTTTTAGAAGACTCCCCTCAGCTCTTTGGGTTCATCCCTGAGGGTTGAAGAGTTAGAGGAGAGGATTCTTTTGTATCAGGAGGCTGAGAAGAGTCTGAAGGAGGAGATCGCCAAGTTGAGGGAGGAGAGGGATAATCTCCGGAAGGAGGAGGAGAAGTGGATGGGCCGTTGCTCTATGGTGGAGGGTCTACGGGAGAAGGTGGAGCAGAGCTATTCGAGCTTGTTCTAGGACCTTGTGGAGGTTAAAAAAGATCTGGTAAGAGCTCGGGATGCTTATGCGGATATGGAAGACTCCATTGCTGACGGATCCGAGGAGGCATGGAGGGTTTTTAAGGAGCAAGTCGGGGTTATTGCTCCCGACCTGGATCTCTCCCCTTTGGATCTTGATAAGGTCGTGATCGACGGGGCCATTATATCTCCTCCCCGACCTATGTCTGAATCCGAGTTGAAGACTCGGGGCCAGAGAATAATAGAGTCCCCTCCCCGACCAGATGATGCTCCAAGTTCTTCGAAGGCTCCTGAGACTTTCCCTCCATCTCCTATAAATGTTTCTTTCCTTGACTCTGGTGGTGCTTCGACTACTCTCCCTAGTTCTGGTGGTGATGTTCTTCCCAACTGAAAAAATTATTTTTGGCTATATGGGGTCCTGGCCTGTGGGTCCCCCCTTTTTTAAACTATTTATTTTTATGTTGTGGTGGTATTCTGCTGACATTTACTTGGCCTTTTATGGTCGTAAACAAAATATTTACAAATACCCTTTTTTGGACAAGAGTTTAAGTTATTTTTGTTGGTGGTGTGCATGCTTTTTCTGTTTAGGTTTCGAAAAAATCCTTTTGATCTTTGTTTTGAAAACCTTTTTCTTTGCTGGCTGTCCCTTCTTCTAGGTTTTACTCAAATTTCTCTTGAAGGCTTGGGACAGTCTTTATCTTAGTGCGTTCTGTAGGTTTTGTGATCTCTTTTCGGTATTCCCTGTACTCAATTTTTTTTATTTATTGAGTTCTTATAACTTAGGTTATTTTTGCGATGCATTTCTTTATTTCTCGGTTTTTTTGACTTGTTAGTCAGATAATTTCCGAGTTTATTCACGATCAACTTTTATAACCTCTTTACACCGACTTGTACCTCGTCGTTTTATCCTAACAACCATCTAGGTCGGTTCATGGGATTTTCACGCTTTGTCGAGCTTAAGTCGGCGCGATTCGTAGAAGGAAAGAAAACGAGAAGGAATTTATAAGAGATATTTGTAAAAGATCTTTATTTATTTGCGAAGGTACTTTATCGCTACTAAGAGTTTTGGGCTATCTATGACCCCTTAGTCTCTACTGTGATGCCTCGTTTAAAATCCCTCTTCAGAAAAAACCCTTTTCTTTTGGGAAAAAACCTTGAAGTTGGGAAAAGAGTACATCAGGGAGTAGAGTTCGCTTTTAACTGTAGTACCTTTTCATATTACAAGCATGCCACGACCTAGGTAGCTCGGTACCGTTTAAGTCGGTCACTTTGTAATAACCTTTTCCTAAGATCTCACTAATCTTGTATGGTCCCTTCCAATTAGCAGCAAGCTTTCCCTCTCCAGATTTATTGACGCCAATGTCGTTTCTGATCAAAACCAAGTCGTCTGGGGTGAAGCTCCTTCGGATGACTTTTTTTATGTATTTGTTCGTCATCCTTTGTTTCATTGCTGCTTCTCTAATATGGGCTCGTTCTCGGACTTCAGGGAGTAGCTCAAGTTCTTCTTTGTGTCCCTTTATGTTTCCAACCTCGTCGTAGAAGCTCACCCTTGGGCTTTGTTCGTTGATTTCAACTGGTATCATGGCTTCTATGCCATAAGCAAGTCGGAAGGGTGTTTCTCCTGTGGCAGACTGAGGTGTGGTCTAACAGGCCCAAAGTACTTGTGGGAGTTCCTCAGCCCAGGCTCCCTTTGCGTCCTGCAACCTTTTCTTCAACCCTGCCAGTATGACCTTGTTTGCTGCCTCAGCTTGTCCATTTGCTTGTGGATGTTCCACTGATGTAAACTGATGTTTGATTTTCATGCTGGCTACTGATGAGCGGATAATTTGTACGCTTTTTGGCATTGTTTTTAGTATGTTTTTGGTATGATATAGTTAGTTTTTAGTATATTTTTATTAGTTTTTAGTTAAAATTCACTTTTCTGGACTTTACTATGAGTTTGTGTGTTTTTCTGTGATTTCAGATATTTTCTGGCTAAAATTGAGGGACCTGAGCAAAAATCTGATTCAGAGACTAAAAAGGACTGCAGATGCTGTTGGATTCTGACCTTCCTGCACTCGAAGTGAATTTTCTGGAGCTACAGAAGCCCAATTGGCGCGCTCTCAACGGCGTTGGAAAGTAGACATCCTGGGCTTTCCAGCAATATATGAT
Source organism: Arachis duranensis (assembly GCF_000817695.3). Lineage (NCBI taxonomy): Eukaryota > Viridiplantae > Streptophyta > Magnoliopsida > Fabales > Fabaceae > Arachis > Arachis duranensis. The sequence goes on from NC_029781.3 coordinate 20,543,474, forward strand.
AGTCCATACTTTGCCCAATATTTGATGGCCCAAACCGGCGTTCAAAAATCACCCTAGAAATCCCAGCGTTAAACGCCTGGAACTGGCACCAAAATGGGAGTTAAACGCCCAAACTGGCACAAAAGCTGCACGATGCATGGTTGATCGCCTGACAACCGAGTGCTCGCCTGACAACCGAGCCAACCATTTCGTGAGATCAGAGTCTTCGTGGTATATGCTAGAACTGATGGCGGCATTCAAGAGAATCCGGAAGGTCTAACCTTGTCTGTGGTATTCTGAGTAGGATTCAATGATTGAATGACTGTGACGTGCTTCAAACTCCTGAGGGCGGGGCGTTAGTGACAGATGGAAAAGAATCACTGGATTCTATTCCGGCCTGATCGAGAACCGACAGATGATTAGCCATGCTGTGACAGAGCATAGGAACGTTTTCACTGAGATGATGGGAGGTAGCCACTGACAACGGTGAAACCCTTGCTTAAGCTTGCCATGGAAAGGAGTAAGAAGGATTGGATGAAGACAGTAGGAAAGCTGAGAGACGGAAGGGAAGGCATCTTCATGCGCTTATCTGAAGTTCCTACCAATGAATTACATAAGTATCTCTATCTTTACCTTTTTGTTATTTTCGTTCATCACCATTACCATTTGAGTTTGCCTGACTAAGATTTACAAGATGACCATAGCTTGCTTCATATCAACAATCTCTGTGGGATCGACCCTTACTCGCGTAAGGTTTATTACTTGGACGACCCAGTGCACTTGCTGGTTAGTTGTGCGAAGTTGTGTTTATGCATAGTATTGAGCCACCAAGTTTTTGGGGTTCATGACCGGGGATTATGAGAGTTGTGAAAAGTATTGTTCACAATTTCGCGCACCAAGTTTTTGGCGCCGTTGCCGGGGATTGTTCAAGTTTTGAGCAAGCTTTTGGTAACATCAGTGCCAAGGGATTGTTCAGTTTTGAGCAAGCTTTTGGTCCGGTAACATCAGTGCCAAAATCCGGCAACAGCACCAAGTTTTTGGCGCCGTTGCCGGGGATTGTTGGGTTTGGACAACTGACGGTTCATCTTGTTGCTTAGATTAGGTATTTTTTTTTCTTCAGAGTTCTTAAGACTGAATTCTAGTGTTTCAAGGTGATGTTCTTATCATCACCAAAGCTGATTGATCTTCATCAATTTAGCTCTTGAATGCAATGTTCTGCTGAAGCTTGGCTGACCATGTCTAATTCCTTTAGACTGAAGCTTTAGACTAACATTGCATGATTCCTGGGATTCTCATTAAGAATTTTGATATCTTTTTCCACTTAATTTTCGAAAAACACAAAAAAAATAAAAAAAAATCATAAAATCCAAAAATTTCTTGTTTGAGTCTAGTGTCTCATGTTAAGTTTGGTGTCAATTGCATGCATCCATTCATGTGTTCTTAAGGATCTTCAAATAATTCTTGATGATTTCTTACTCTGATCTTTGAATTCTCTTGACTTGAGTGTTTTATGTGTCTCATATGCATTCTCATTGGTGTCAGTAGTATACAAACTGCTAAGTTTGGTGTTTTGCATGCATAGTTATTTGATTCTTGTTGCATTTTGATTTTTCCTTATTATTAAAAATCCAAAAATATTTTTTATTTGTGTCTTCTCAAGTCAATACTACAGAGAAATTAAAGATTCAGAACATACAGCAGAGAAATTACACAGAAAAGCTGGGCGTTCAAAATGCCCAGTGAAGAAGGACAGACTGGCGTTTAAACGCCAGCCACGGTACCTGGTTGGGCGTTTAACGCCCAAAAGGGTATAGTTTTGGGCGTTAAACGCCAGAATGTGCACCATTCTGGGCGTTTAACGCCAGGATGGCTAAAGGGGGAAGATTCTGTTTTTCAATGCAATTTTTTTTTCAGGTTTTCAAAGTTTTTCAAAATCAAATCTTTTTCAAATCATATCTTTTCAATCATGTGTTTTCAAAATCAATTTCTTTCCATTTC
>NC_029781.3:20545745-20546061 GCF_000817695.3 Arachis duranensis
AATCTTTTTCAAAAATCACTTGATTTCTTTTCCACTTTCATTTTCGAAAATTAATTAGTGTTTTCAAAAATGTTTTCAAAAATCTTTTACTTAATTTTCGAAAATTACTTCCCTCCTTCCCACATCCTTCTATTTATCGACTAACACTCTCTCTTAATGCAAAATTCGAACTCCATCTTCTTTGATAAGTTCAAATTTTCTACTTCTATCTTCTACTTTTCTTTTCCTCTGACACCTAAAGGAATCTCTATACTGTGACATAGAGGATTCCACATTTTCTTGTTCTCTTCTCTTTCTTATGAGCAGGAGCAAGGAC
>NC_029781.3:20548726-20549465 GCF_000817695.3 Arachis duranensis
GACATTAAAGAAGCGCTTGTTGGGAGGCAACCCAATGTTATATTTTATCTATTTTATTTTGTTATTTTCTCTTTTTTGTAGGTTGATGATCATAAGAAGTCACAAATTTAATGAAAAAAAGCAAAAACAGAATGAAAAACAGGAAGAAAAACAGCACACCCTGGAGGACGCACCCACTGGCGTTTAAACGCCAGTGAGGTTAGCTGTTGGGCGTTTAACGCCCAGTCTGGCACCATTCTGGGCGTTTAACGCCAGAAAGGGGCACCAGACTGGCGTTAAACGCCAGAATGGGGCAAGAAGCTGGCGTTAAACGCCAGAAATGGGCACCAGCCCGGCGTTTAACGCCAGAAATGGCTAAAAACGTGATTTTGTTTGCCATTTGGTGCAGGGATGACTTTTCCTTGACACCTCAGGATCTGTGGACCCCACAGGATCCCCACCTACCCTACCACTCACATCCATCCTTCATAAAATCCCACCTACCTCACCATTCAAATTCAAACCACTTTCCCACCCAAACCCACCCTCAAATGGCCGAACATCCCTCTCTCCCTCTCCTATATAAACCCTCCTTCACTCCTTCATTTTCACACCCCTTAAACACTATCTCTCTACCCTTTGGCCGAATACAAAGCCATTCCCTTTCCCCTCATTTCTTTTTCTTCTACTCTCTTCTTTCTTCTTTTGCTCGAGGACGAGCAAACATTTTAAGTTTGGTGTGGTAAAAGCATTGCTTTTT
>NC_029781.3:20551243-20551536 GCF_000817695.3 Arachis duranensis
CTCAAGAACTTTATAAGGTGGCGGACAAGTCCTCTACCTTGGCAAGGTTAGCCTTTCCTCATCTTATTTGTCACCTCTGTTATTCAGTTGGAGTTGACATAGAGGGAGACATCCCCATTGATGAGGACAAGCCCATCACTAAGAAGAGGATGGGGCACACAAGAGACCCCACTCATCATGAGATCCCTGAGATTCCTCAAGGGATGCACTTTCCTCCACAAAACTATTGAGAGCAACTAAACACCTCCTTAGGAGAATTGAGTTCCAACATGGGACAACTAAGGGTGGAGCAC
>NC_029781.3:20551707-20552434 GCF_000817695.3 Arachis duranensis
AGAGCCGCCATCACTAAGGTGGACCCGTTCTTTGATTTCCTTGTTCTTTATTCTTCTGTTTTTCGAATTTTATGCTTATGTTTATCCATGTTTGTGTCTTGTGATCATTAGTGTCTTAGTGTCTATGCCTTAAAGTTATGAATGTCCTATGAATCCATAACCTCTCTTAAATAAAAATAAAAAAAAATTGTTCTTAATTGAAAAAGAAAAGGAATTGCATGAATTTTGAATTTTATAACAGTTTAATTATTTTGATGTGGTGGCAATATTTTTGTTTTCTAAATGTATGTTTAAACAGTGCATATGTCTTTTGAATTTGTGGTTCATGAATGTTGGCTCTTGAAAGAATGATGAAAAAGGAGACATGTTACTGATGATCTGAAAAATCATTACAATGATTCTTGAAGCAAGAAAAAGCATTTCTATTCAAAAAAAAAAACGAAAAAAAGAGAGAAAAGAAAGAAATAAAGTTGTGATCCAAGGCAAAAAGAGTGTGCTTAAGAACCCTGGACACCTCTAATTGGATACTTTAGCAAAGCTGAGTCACAATCTGAAAAGGTTCACCCAATTATGTGTCTGTGGCATGTATGTATCTGGTGGTAATACTGAAAGACAGAGTGCTTTGGTCCACGGCCAAGACTCAATAAATAGCTATGTTCAAGAATCATCATACTCCACTAGGAGAATCAATAACACTATCTGGATTCTAAGTTCCTAAAGAAGCCAA
>NC_029781.3:20553991-20585248 GCF_000817695.3 Arachis duranensis
AGCTTGCCATGGAAAGGAGTAAGAAGGATTGGATGAAGACAGTAGGAAAGCAGAGAGACGGAAGGGAAGGCATCTTCATGCGCTTATCTGAAGTTCCTAGCAATGAATTACATAAGTATCTCTATCTTTACCTTTATGTTTATTTCGTTCATCATCATACATCCATTTGAGTTTGCCTAACTAAGATTTACAAGATGACCATAGCTTGCTTCATACTAACAATCTCCGTGGGATCGACCGTTACTCGCGTAAGGTTTATTACTTGGACGACCCAGTGCACTTGCTGGTTAGTTGTGCGAAGTTGTGTAATGCCATGGTATTGAACACCAAGTTCTTGGGGTTCATGACCGGGGATTATGAGAGTTGTGAAAAGTATTGTTCACAATTTCGCGCACCAGCTACCAGGTTTTTGAAGGTTGAGTCGGTAAACTGAGTGCCATTATCGGTAATGATGGAGTGAGGTACCCTATACCTGGTGATAATCTTCCTGTAGAGAAACTTCCGACTTTTATGAGCGGTGATGTGGCCAATGGTTCTGTTTCTATCCACTTTGTGAAATAATCCACTCCCACCATTAGATACTTTACTTGCCCCGGTGCTTGGAGGAATGGTCCTAGCAAGTCCAATCCCTATTTTGCGAAAGGCCATGGGGAAGTTATACTAATGAGTTCCTCGGGAGGGGCTACATGAAAGTTTGCATGCATTTGGCATGGTTGGCATTTTTTCACAAATTCTGTGGAATCTTTTTGTAAGGTCGGCCAATAGAACCCAGTTCGGATTACCTTTCTGGCTAACGACCTTGCTCCAAGATGTTCCCGCAGGTTCCATTGTGTACCTCCTCTAGCACCTCGGTTGTCTTTGAGGACGAGACGCACTTTAATAGTGGTGTTGATATCCCCCTTTTATAGAGGATATTTTTCACCAACGTGTAGTTTTGTGCTTTCCTCCGGATTTTCTTAGCCTCTTTTTCCTCTTTGGGGAGGATGTCGAATTTCAGGTATTCGACTAAGGGCTTCATCCACCCGAGATCTAACCCGATGACTTCAAAGACGTCTTGAACAGCCTCTATTTTGGCCACAGAGGGTTCAGTGAGAGTTTCTTGGATCAGGCTTCTGTTGTTCCCTCCTGGTTTGGTACTTGCTAGCTTGGAGAGGGCGTCTACCCTGCTGTTAATGTCCCGAGTTATATGCTTTACCTCGGTTTCCTCAAAGCGCTTAAAGTGCTCCAAGGTTTTGTTTAAGTACCTTTTCATGTTAGGATCATTGGCCTGATACTCTCTATTTATTTGGGAGGTCACCACCTGAGAGTCGCTAAATATTCTTATCTTAGTTGCGCCAACTTCTTCTGCCAACTTTAATCCTGCAATCAATGCTTCATATTCTGCCTAATTGTTAGAAGCTGAAAACTTGAACTTGAGGGAAACTTCTATTTGCGTTCCCCCTTTGCTGACCAGTATTATGCATGCACCACTTCCAACCTTGTTGGAGGATCCATCTACATACAACTCTCATGCAGTGGATTTCTCCTCTTGATCTCCGGCGTATTCTGCTAGGAAGTCGGTGAGGCATTAAGCTTTTATTGCTGTTCGGGCTTTGTATTTCAGGTTGAACTCGGAGAGCTCTATTTCCCATTGAACCATTCTGCCCACAATGTCCGTCTTCTAGAGGATCTGCTTCATAGGCTGGTTTATTCGGACTTTTATCGTGTGCGTTTGGAAATACGGCTGTAATCGGCGTGAGGCTACTACTAAGGAGTATGTAAACTTTTCAAGTTTTTGATACTTCAGTTCTGGGCCTTGTAGAACTTTGCTGGTGAAGTACACAGGATGCTGCCCGACCTCATCTTCCCGTATTAGAGCTGATGCTATAGCTCTGTCTGCTACTGACAGGTATAGGACGAGCTCTTCCCCGACTATGGGTCGGGTCAGGATTGGAGGCTGGCTCAAGAACCTTTTGAACTCTTGGAAAGCTTCTTCGCATTCCGGAGTCCATTCAAACTGACATCCTTTTCTTAGTAGAGAGAATAGTGGAAGGGATCTTAGTGCTGATCCCGCCAGGAATCTGGAAAGGGCGGCAACCTTTCATTCAATTGTTGGACCTCCTTTAGACAAGTCGGACTTTTCATTTCCAGGATAGCTTTGCACTTGTCGGGGTTTGCTTCAATTCCCTTTTGTGTTAGCATGAACCCTATAAACTTTCCCGCCTCCACCGCAAAGGTACATTTTGTGGGATTTAGTCTCATCCTATGCAACCTTATGGTGTTGAAAACTTGCAAGAGATCTGTCAAGAGGTCGGTTTCCTCCTTGGTTTTCACCAGCATGTCGTCTACGTAGACCTCCATTAATTTCCCGAGGTACGGAGCGAAAAATTTATTCATCAACCTTTGATATGTGGCCCCAGCATTTTTCAGTTCAAAAGGCATTACCACATAGTAGTAGTTTGCTCTAGGTGTGATGAATGAAGTTTTTTCCTCATCCGGCTTGTACATCGGGATTTGGTTGTATCCCGAGTAAGCATCCATAAACGACAAGTACTGATACTCTGAGTTTGCATCTACTAGGGTGTCAATACTGGGAAGTGGATATGGGTCTTTAGGGCACGCTTTATTCAGGTCGGTGTAGTCGACACACATCCTCCACTTGCCGTTTTGCTTTTTGACTAGCAGTACGTTTGCTAGCCATGCTGGATACTTGACTTCTCGGATGAAGTCGGCCTCCAGGAGGGCTTGCACTTTCTCCTCCACCACTTGAGCTCGTTCTGTTCCGAGCTTGCGCCTGTGCTGCTGTACGGGTCACGATCTGGGGTGTACTGAAAGCTGTGGGACATGAGCTGAGGGTCAATCCCTGGCATGTCGGAAGCTTTCCAAGCGGAGAGGTCGGAATTATCTTGCAGGAGCTTTATCAGCCTCTGTCTCAAGTCTCCTTCTAGGCTGGCCCCTATGTTGGTATTTTCTCCTTCCTCTTTTCTTATTTGAACCTCTTCAGTCCTTCCCCCCGGCTGTGGCCGCAACTCTTCTTTAGCTTTTATTCCTCCAAGCTCTATGGTGTGAACTTCCTTGTTTTTTCCTCGGAGGTTCAAGCTTTCATTGTAGCATTTTCTTGCCAACTTCTGGTCTCTCCGTACCGTTGCTATTCCCTTGGGTGTTGGGAATTTCATGCAAAGGTGAGGGATTGACACCACCGCTTCAAGCCGATTTAGCATAGTCCTGCCGATTAAGGCGTTATACGTCGATCCGACATTTATGACGATAAAGTTTATGCTCAAAGTTTTAGAATTTTCCCCCTTTTCAAAGGTCGTGTGGAGGGGGATGTATCCCAGTGGCTTAATTGGCATGTCTCCTAGCCCATACAAGGTGTCCGGGTAAGCTTTTAGCTCCATTTCATCAAACCCTAGTTTGTCGAATGCGGGCTTAAAGAGGATGTCTGCCGAACTCCATTGGTCCACCAGGATTCTGTGGAGGTTGGCATTTACCAAGATCATGGTTATCACCACCGGATCGTCATGCCCGAGCATGATCCCCTGCCCGTCCTCTTTAGTGAATGAGATGGTCGGGAGATCGGGAGACTCGTTTTCGACTTGATAAACTCGCTTTAGGTGTCTTTTGCGAGATGATTTAGTGAGTCCCCCTCCCGCAAATCCTCCAGAGATCATATGTATGTATCTCTCGGGGGTTTGTGGTGGTGGGTCTCTTCTGTCCTCATCATCTCGCTTTCTTTTCCTATGATTGTCCGACCTTTCCATGAGATATCTATCAAGTCGGCCTTCCCTGGCCAACCTTTCTATCACATTTTTAAGGTCGTAGCAATTATTTGTTGAGTGGCTATACATCTTGTGATATTCACAGTAGTCAACGCAGCTTCCTCCCTTTTTGTTTTTGATGGGTCTAGGGGGCGGCAATCTTTCAGTATTACAGATTTCTCTGTATACGTCTCCTAGGGAAACCTTTAGAGGAGTATAGGAGTGATATCTCCTCGGCCTGTCAGGACTGACCTCCTCTTTTTTCTTGGGTTCCCTTTCTTTCTCTTTTGCTGAGTGAGGAGGCCCCTGTCGCCAGCTTGGCTCCCGTAATCTGGCGTTTTCCTCCATGTTGATGTACTTTTCTGCTCTCTCTTGTACATCACTCAAAGAGGTGGGGTGTCTTTTTGATATGGACTGAGAGAAGGGGCCTTCTCTAAGTCCATTTACTAGCTCTATGATAACTGCCTCTGTGGGCAGGTATTGGATTTCCAAGCACGCTTTGTTGAACCTTTCCATGTAGTCGCGTAGAGGTTCTCCGACCTCTTGTTTAACTCCCAGGAGACTCGGTGCGTGCTTTACTTTATCCTTCTGGATGGAGAACCTCATTAAGAACTTTCTCGAGAGGTCCTCAAAGCTGGTAACCAACCTTGGTGGAAGGCTGTCAAACCACTTCATCGCTGCTTTCGACAGGGTTGTCGGGAAAGCTTTGCAGCGAGTCGCATCAGAAGCGTCAGCCAGATACATCCAACTTTTAAAATTGCTTAAATGATGCTTTGGGTCTGTGGTTCCGTCATAGAGGTTCATATCAAGGCTTTTAAAGTTTCTTGGAACTTTCGCTCTCATTATGTCCTCACTGAATGGGTCCTCTCCTTCCAGGGGCGACTCTTCTCGGTCGCCACAGGAGTTCCGACTTCTAAGGGAAGATTCGAGCTTCAAGAGTTTTTCTTCCAACTCTTTTTGTCGCTCTATCTCTTCCCTGAGATTTTGTTCTGCCTCTCGTTGTTGTTCTAATTCTTGTTTCAGCTGTTCCAAACGACCTTGGTAACTGTGGACCAACCCCATTAGCTCGATTGCATGGGGTGGCCCTTCCTTTCCGGATTCTCGTCCTTCTGAGGAGTTTACCTTTGGGTTCATAAGCCCAGAGGTGCCTTCTCTATACTGGTCGTTGGTTCCTTGATGAAGGGTCAGGTCCGTGTCGTTGTTTTTGATATCTGGATTTTTTTGTTCGGAATCAGACGCTGTATGACCATCCTCTGGTGAGTTGTCCGTCATTACTGGTTGATCTTTCGGGTCCCCGACAATGGCGCCAATGTTACGTTGGGTAACTAGAGATTAATGGACTGGACTCGTTAGGTTGGCCCAATCGTCTAAGGAGGGAAGCCTTCGAGTGGGTTCACGCCTTTGGGACCTCCGTCTGACTTGTGAGCGTGAGTGAATGGGGGGTGGTACCTGCAAAGATACTCTGATGCCTAAGTCAGCAAGGGTATAAACAGGTCTAGAGAGTATTAGGACTTAGAGATACCTGAGGGGTGTTAGTGTATTTATAGTGGTGAACCAATAACCACCGTTGGAGTAGTTCCACCTTTTAAGGTGGATAACCGTTCCTTTTATCTTAGGGAGGTTGCAATATGGCTCTTGGAAGTGGGTTGAGAGATTTTAGGGGCAGTTATTATCTGCCAGCTAATCTTCGCTTCCGACTTCCTTAGAGCAAGTCGTGGGGAGCACCGACTTCTTAGGGGAAGGTCGGTGTACTGTGAGGCTCAACCCTGTGGGTTGGGCCTGTCGTTTGGACCTGGGCCTTAGCGTTGGGCCAGGGTATGAACAATACTCATCGACACTCGCGTGTCTGCTGTGTCTTAATAAAAAATAAAAAAATTCTCCGAACACACTTAGACACATCTAAAGAATTCTTAACATGTTTTTGAAATGAATTTAGAAATAGTATACATTATTATTTAGGACAATTTACTCAAATAAAATTTTTGGAGACACTTTTTACTAGAATACAACTTTGTAAAACTGAAGACGCAATTACAATTTTTACTACTCTATAGAAATTGCTACTGACAGTAGCGGATTAAGAATACGCTACTGCTGTGTTTACATTGTTTAGCGTGCTAGTAAAAACCGCTATAGGTAGTAACAGTTTCTGAAAGAAAAAAGATAATGCGAAAACCGATATAGGCAGCAGCAAAATAATGCAGAAACCGCTATAGGTAGCAGCAGTTTCTAAAAGAAAAATTTTTTTTATTAAATATCTATCACTTATCTAAAGTCTTTATTCATATGTTATTTTTTTTATATAATATGATATATTTTTTTAGTAAAATTTGAAAAATTTTATAATATATTGACTGGTGAAGATAACCTTTATATTATTATATTATATGTTGATCTTATGATGAGAGCAAACTCAGATGAAGGGGGCTTAAAGTGTATATACTTTACCTTTCATATGAGATAAAATTAACAGCATTTGTGCAATTGCATTAATGAGGTTGAATAAAATATATTATACAGTTAGAATATTAAATAATTACATTGATAATGAATTTTGTATTTCATGTTTATTGTGATTTTTTTTAAAAACAAAAAAATATTTTATTTCATTAAAAAGAAAAGATAGAACTTGGAATTCAAAATATATAAAAAAATTCTCAAATGTAACAATACTAAGAGTACTCTACTTACTTTTTGGGATACGAAAAAAATCTAAATAAGAATAAAGTAGAGACTGACATTAGGAAGTAAAAATGGTAAATAAAATAAAAATGTCCTGATTTTCACTAATGTGAGCTATTTTATTAAAAGCAAATTCATTAGATGTTTTATGAAAACAATTATGGATAGTATTTTTGAAAAAAATGTCTATAATTTTTTTTAATCTTTAATTGAGTTATTCAATCACAAACGTAGAATAAAATTAAAAGAACTCAACAAAACAAAATAAGTTGAGCTGACAAAATAATAACATCTAAACATACAAGAGATTTCTCAAAATCACATTCCAATACACACTAAACCAAATCAAAGTCATTTTTCCTAACCAAACAAAATAAAGCCAAAACTCCAATTCACAAACTAGAAATAAAAAATAAAACAACATATAAGATTATTACCAAAATTTGATCTTATTAAGTAAGCTTACAGAAAAGATATATTCTAAATATTCACATAAATTCCTATTTTAAAAGTCATTAGGCCAAAATAACCATAATGTTCTAAAGAACCTAAAAATACCAGAATGTGAGTAGAAGACTACTCCGCATGCCCATGTATGTGAAGACATGATATGAAAAAATCATAACAGGTAAATTGACACCGAAATGGTACAACAACAAGCAAATAATACATTTTTTCTGAGAAGAAAGGTTATTAATTTTTGTCAGCATGAAAACAAGCATTAGCAATAATTGTAAATCTTCACATTGATTAGATTATACACCAAATAAAGGATGATGACTGGAATAGAGCAGGATATCAGGCTTATGGAATGGAAAAAATCGGAATATAACTACACATAAACTGCTACTGCCTGTACTGGTTTATGACAAATTTCAATCGCTAGAAATCGCTGCTGCCTATAGCGGTTTCTACTTGCACACTGCTCCACGTAAACCGCGGTTACCAGTAGTAGTTTACGTATTTCTCTAATCTGCTACTGCTAGTAGCGATTTCTACAGATTTGTGAAAATTTGTATTTGCGTCTTGCGATTTAGAAAGTTGTACTATGGTAAAATTGATCTCTAAACATTTTATTTAAGTGAATTGTCCTATTATTTATTAAAATAAAAAATATTTTAAATATTTTATATAATTAAAATAAGATATTAAAAATAATTAAAAAATTAATTTATGTTTTAATATCAATAAAATATTAAAGTATTAAAAAATTCGTGTCTCCATGTCTTATAAGATTTTAAAATTTGTGTGTCGACATGTCCCGTATTATATTGTCTCCCGTGTCTGTGTTAGTGTCCATGCATAATAGGTGGTTAAAAACTTCGATAAAAAAACTCCTATCAATTTATATACGACTTCAACTCAATGTCTTTCATAAAAGTCACAAGAAAAGTAATTGTTAATGCAAAAGAAAAAATATATATGTTTGTTGTTCATTTTTTCTTTATCTTCATTTGAGTTTATCTTTTTACATGATTGAATATGTTATGTTATTTTTTTAAATTTACTTCCTTTTATCTTCCTCAAAAAAATTATAATACATGTCATGCTCCTCGTTTTAAATCCCATATAATGGGCTAAAAATAAATTTGGAGGTGTTACATAGCATGTTTATTGTGAATTTGTGTTCTCACCTTTTTTCCTTTTCTTATACTATCTCCAGATGATTATGGCGCATCGGTTGAAAATAACATAGTGTCCTCGAGAGTGACATGACCATACCAAACATGCGTAGGTAGTTACAACCACTACTACTGTACTCTATAATATCTACTTAGGTCGTAGTGTAGAAGAGAACCTGCTAGTTATTCGTCATCAATTTGGAATACGAACCTTCAAATATCGAAGAAGCAGTCACCGGATATGGTCTACCTTATTTTGGATTTAGAAACAAAAGAGAATGAGCCCAATTATCTTAGCAAAGAAGTAAGAGAGGAGAATGATCTAATAAAGACGGATCTAAAGGAGGAAACCCTTTTTTCTTTAAGTCCGAGAATTGAATATATGTCATGGTCCTTGGTTTTGGCACCACACCAGATCATAACACATCTTATGCGACGAAACAGTCTTTATTCTCACTGAAAAACATTGGAGGAAGACTACTGTTGTCTAAATTTGTTGAGTAATGAAAGGTTCTAATGAAGGATAGTATACCAGTGCATTCAAACATTTAAAATAAATTAAATAGATAAAAAAGTTTCTTATGAGTCTTATTCCTATTACTATGAAAGTATCCTAGATAAGAAATATCTTAAAACAATATAAAGCAAGTCCTAGACTAAATTTTGTTGAAGCAACTCCTATTCTCATCTCATACTCCATCCTTCATTAAAACCTTTCATTACTTTACAAATTTGGCACTAGTAATCCTCCTCTAATACTTTTTTAAAAGATAAATACTCTATTTTGTCGATGTGACATGGTAAGTCTAACACAAAACTAGAATTACAACACGTAGTCAATTCTTGAACTCAAAGAGAAAAAGGTCTCCTCCTTTGGATCCTCCTCTCTTACTTCTTTGCTTAAGTCATTGAGCTTGTCCTCTTACATTTTCAAATCCGAACTAAAATTGATCATATATGGTGACTGCTTTTTGGGTGCTAGAGAGCTCGTATTAAAAAAATTATTATTAGTAACCGTGGACTATCTTTCACACTACGACCTAAATAGATAATATAGACCATAGTAGTAATGGTTGCAACTGCTCAAACGTGTTTGGTAGGGTCATATTCATGTCACTTTTAAAGGATACCATGTTGTCTCCACCCAATGCGCCATAATCCTATGAAGATAGTATAAAAAAAGAAAAGAGGTGAAAATACAAATTCTTAGTAGGTATATTATGTAATACTTTTATAACTATTTCCAGCCCATTCTATGAGATATACAAAAAGGAGCATTACATGTATTATTTCTTGGTCAGATAAAAGAAAGTGAAAATTTTAAAAAGATAATATTAGCATATTCAATTATGAAGAAAGAAAAACTTAAATGAAGATAAAGATAAAAAAACAAACAAACATATGTATATTTTCTTTTTGCATTAATAAAGACTTTTTTTGTGATTTTTATATAAGGTATTAAACTCAAAACATATATATATATATATATTGATGAGAGTATCTTTAAGTTATCGAAAATTTTTATCCCAAAAACTTATCGATTATCTTCCCTTATCGAAAAATCATTTTAATTATCACGTCTTCCTTTATCGAATGATTATTCTCTCAGTTCTTTAATGATGTAGAGCATTTAAAATAATATAATACAAAAAATTATATAACACATAATATCATATGTATACACATTTTTCTTAAAAAAAAAGACTCATGGACCCCTACATAAATATGGTTTCAGTAATGTTAGAGAGACAAAAAAAATAAAAAAAGTATAGGTAGATAATGAAAATACTAAACAATATGAACAATAGATATATCGGATATTTATTTCACTAGGTGTTCAGATGGTTATTCTAATACTAAGATTTATGTGGGTAATTTGGAGGTGTAGTGTGTTTTGATTTGATTTGTAGTTGTTTATATTGTTCAAGAAAATTATTAGTTACCTAACATAACCCAAAAAAATAACCAAAATTTACCTTATTTAGCACTCATTAATTGTTGCAACAATTAATGAATGTTAAATAAGACAAATTATGACTATTTTTGGCTAATGTTTCTTGTATTTGCACACAAAATTTTTGTAAAAGAAAGAGTTTGAAAAATAGAATTGAGGGATGATCTCTCACTTTGTTAGTCTGCTCCTATTTATACATTTCTATTAATATGTGTGGTTAGATTATTTAAATTAAAAAATTGGGTAGTAATTAGACTTTTTTTCAAATTTAAAATTTGAAACATCTACGTTCTTATTAACTGAGTTTTCTTTCTGAATTTGGGTCGTTCTTATATTCAATCATGTTGAGTCAATAACATATGCAATATTAGGTAAATATTTAGGGTATACCCATTCAAACTAGAGGCAATTTCGAAGGAATCCTAGGTATACTCACTTGAAAAAATTCAGGTAAATATCTAAGAATATTAGCCTATTGAAAAAGATCAACAAATAAATTTTTAGAATGGATAGAGAAAAAGGCTCCACAGAAAATTGAAGGGTGAAAAAAAAAGCCTCTTAAATCAAGCAAAAAAAGAAGTTCTTATCAATATAGTGATCTAGGCCATTCCAACCTATGTTATGAGTGTTCTTAGATTCCCAAAAAACTTAAAAATATGCACAAAAATTACAACATTCTGGTGGAGCTCAACTGAAAAGGATAGAAGTATAAATTGAAAAAGTTAGGATAACATTTATGTTGGCAAGAAGATTGGAGAACTAGGATTCAAGAATTTTACACACAAAAATATAACTCAATTAGCAAAACAAGCTTGGAGGATAAGCGAAAATTCGGAGATTTTGTGGGTCAAGGTCTTAAAGGCTATCTATTTTTCTAAAATAGACTTCTGGTGTGCAAAAGCAATAAAAGGTTCAACATAAATTTAGAGAAGCATCTTTGAGATAAGAACATTCTTAAAAAAAATTGGAGTGTAAGTAAAGAAGATAATATTGATTTATGGGAGGATAAATAATACATGGAGTATCATTACCAATGGAAACGGAAAACCAAAAAGCTAACAAGGTGGAGGAACTTATTAATCTGAATAGAGAGTGGAATACATCAAAAATCAAATTCATGTTTTCTTAAGTGATTAGCGAAAAAATATTATGCACCTAGATGAGAAAATTCACGAGAGATGATACATTATTGTAGCTCTAAAAGAAAGATGGTATATATATGGTTAAGATAGGCTATCACATTGCTAAAGGATAGGATAGAAGAGGAGAGGATAGGACAACAACTTTGAACACAGATTTGAGGGAGTTTTGAAAAGCGATATGAGATATGAAAGAAATTAGAAGATCAAAATGTTCCTTTAGAAAGAAGTCTATGACATCATTCTGGTAAGGGTAAATTTATTCAAAAAGAAAATCATTAGCAATCCAATTTGTCCATTCTATCTATAGGTGCCTGAAATGACGGAACATGTTATCCTATTATGCATATGGATAAGACCTATGTGGTTCAGATTTTAAATACAAGGACATACCCACAAAGGAATCAGTTTCATCAATTGAAATTTGGCTTTAAAAATTTCGCAAAAAGATTAAAGCCAAAGTTGCACATGATAAGGAAGGAAGATAGCGCAAAGTAGGTCACTTAAGTTGGGCTCTCTAGAAGGCTAAAAATGATGCAGTGTTTAATCACTCAAAACCAAATCCTCTAGCTACTATCCATTATGCAAAAGTCCAAGAAATTTTTTTTAAAAAAGTTAATGAATTAATCATCACTAGATGCAGAATCAAAGAACAATTTACAAATTATCTGTTAAATGAAGACCACTACCAAAGAAGTCACTGACACAGGCTACTCAGATATTACAAATAAAATGACTGCCGTAACATTAATGAGAGACTAGAACGACGAGATTAGAGGAGAAACTGAATCTAATTTTCTGGCAAATTTAATAATGGTGGCAGATGCTTGGGTATAATGAAAAAAGCATTAATTCTTGTCAAAAGTCTAGACATGGGGAGAACCTTAATTGATTCAGATTGTCTTACCTTGGATAAATCCATTAAATTGAAGGGAAGGTTCTGGGAGATAAACTCTGTCCTTCATGATATCAAAATCCTTCAAATGAAACTTTTATTCTGTGATTTTGTGTAGGTCCCGCGCAATGAAAATATCTTTGTCCATACAATTGTAGCCTTTAAAAGTACAAACTAACTTCCTATATGCTAGTGCACCAATCTTTCCTCACAACTTGAAACCATTTAAAACAATGAGAAACTAATATCAACTTCAGGCCTAGCCACCAGTGATAGACATCCTTCAACTCAGCAACTAGCAATGGGTATCACACCTACCTTTTCCAAACCGATGTGGTAGGCAGAGATACCCATCGTGGAAGGAGGCATCACAATCGTGTTTGGGGTAAAAGAAAACTGTCAATTCTTAAAGAAGAGTGCATTTTTTAGGTGGTTATGACCTCTCTTCCAAGCCTCACCTTGTTTTGGGGGGAGGGGAGAGACTCTCGAATCACCCCAATTAGAGAAAAGAGTGCGGTTAATAATAACATCAGTCAATTTCTGCACTCTTAAATTAGCTTGATCTAGATTATGCAGAAGTTGTGACGACCCAATTCTCAATATGTCATGATCATACTGAAAACCGAGTGTCACTAACTTACTTACCTAAAACTTTAACTATTTATTATTAAGCTTGTAATCGTATTAGCGCACTATCGAATTTTTGGAAAAAAACGTTTTCTTTATAAAAAGATTTGCGATGGCAACTAATTAAACATACACAAGCCATAATAAGGAATTAAGTAAAACATACACAAGGCTAACATCATATATATACATAACACTTGTCATAGGTCCCACATACATATAAAGGTACTGCCATATTTATATATCATAAGTTAGCGTACAACCCTTCACATTTTGCTACTATATACATAATTAACATTCCCGGGCCTGGTCCTTATAGGAAGCCCCTAAACTGGCGCCCGAAACTAGCATAGTTAACTATCTACATCCTACTCTCTCAAGTGACTATAATCAAAAGTGAGAGACTAAACACAAAAACTAGGCTAATTCCCAAAAACTACCAAAAGGCACATCTTTAGCCCCCAAACATCAGCTGTCCTCGTCAGAGAAAACCATAATCACATTTGAGCACTCCTCAGGATCTTCGTTATCGTCATCGAAAATTTCAATAACTTCAAGGGGCCCTAGCACTTGTACTACTGGCCAACACTCATCGGTCCACTAATAGAGGTAGTGAGTGGCTCTTCAGATGACGGCTCAGATGAAAATATTAAAATCTACTCTACAAGAATATTTTCTTTTGGTATAGACTCTGGTATATGCTTTTCTATAGGTACAGGCTCATATTATTATTATCTAGGCTCCATTATAATTAGCGTAAGTAAAATAAATAAATAATATAATAATAAAATTATATTATCATTTATTTTATTTTGGTGTTCGAAGTCATTTGGTCAAAATAAAATTAATTACTTTAAATATTATTTTAAGAAAAATTTGTGTTAGTGCAAAAATTAGAATTGTTATAGGAATAAAATCGAAAATAAATTTAAAGGCCATTTGAAGCAGCAAACGATGACCAATTGAAGTCTCTTTATTAATTTAAGTCTGAAATTAAGAGTGATAGATGTGAGAGAGAAAAATGGCAGTTAAGATTAGTATTTGAATTCTTTTGAATGTGTATTTGGATGAGTGTTATTTGTTGTTGTAGTGTGGACCGAATCTAAAAAAAAAAAAATACTCGATCTCATATATAAAGAATTAGTTATTTTTAAAATTACACAAGATAATGATTTTTTTTTTAAACTCTGTTTTGTTAATATTTAAGGGGATGCTTTTATAAACAATTTTTTATATATCAGTTCTCATTAATATGTATTCCTATTAAAAAATAATACATTACAATATCCAATAGAATTATTGAACAATATGTATGATCTCGTTTATAAAATAAATTTGAAATTTAATTATTTATTTCTTTTGGTGTAAGTTTATAACTGATAAAAAATCAGTACATGCTAAGTATTTTTATTTATTTATTTATTTTTAGGTTGGGGAGGAGGCGGGGGGTTGTTAGTTAGTAGACATTCATAATTAATAATTAATAATTTAGTATATAATATTCTATCTGAAGAATCCTTCCTAATCTTATCTTAAGGCACCTTAAGGATCATTCACATGGAATTTAAAGAAAACATCTAGCATAGAATAAGGTAAGAGAGACAAGGAATAATTATCAAAATAACTAACAATGCATTCTTTCTGTACAATTTTGCCACTATATTTATTGTAATATATAATAATCATATATTAATGTGATTTATGCAATTGCATATATAGTCAAATATATTAACACATTTTTTTCATAATATCTCCTAAACCAATGATTAATTCAGTATAAATCTAATTTGAATCGTCTAAACAGACGATTAAAGTAACTACTGACCAACCAAATTAATTGTCACATGTACTAAACATGATAACGTTCAAAGTCAAACAAACCCGTTTAGCATCGAGTATATCTAAGATTGTCAAAACAAACTACATAATAATTATTTGGAATTAAGTAATCAAGTCATCGGTGCCCTTTGTCTGCATAAGATGATGTACATGCATCAAATTATTAAAATAGATAACGAATATATATGATGCTAAATTTAAAATGTCTCTACCATACGCCATTCATATCTCTTGCTGAATATCAAATTAGACACGATCCACTTTTTTAAGGAAAATGATTTTTATAAATAATTTCCATACCATGTTTATGATGTGAGTAATAAATAAAAGCGATTGCTGAGAGACATCATCATTATAACTTACAACCCCACGATTATAATTTAAAAAAAAAAATACATAATAAACTATCTTGGCTTATAGAGATTTCTCGGGCTTGTTAAAATTAAAGATATATTGTATAGAATTATAGATCATAACAATTAGTACAAGTATTTATGAGCTGCGTAGTTAGCTATAATATATACTAGTTATCATGGATCGTCTTAATTAGTTCATTAGGTGAGTAACTACTTCTATTTATGGAAAACTCCATATTTAGTATTTGGAAGGTGAAAAATTACCTCTCATAATGATAACCATAGAACATAAAATTTATAAGAATAAAACATAGGATTATGGTGAATAATTTTCTTATTTAATTTTAGATTAACGTTTCAATAGATCAAGTATATTTGTGAGAGATTCCAACAATCAAATCAGTTAAAATACCAGAGATATAAAAATTAAAATTCAGTAACATACTTTAAAAAGATGTTAAACCTTTTATTTATAATATTTAAAAAAATAGATAAATTCGTATAAAATTTACTCAAAATTCTACGTGAATATAATTCATATTATACTCTATACAAGTCAGCATGTTTCCAGATATATTTTTGGATCGGCTACTGCTATAGGTCCATTAGTACCATTTAGTTAATTAATAAGCTTCAATAAGGTTTGCAAATTTTGTTACACAATGCAATACCTCATAACACATGAAGATCATTTGAGAGAAATTGAACAGATTCTAACCCATTATTATTACTATTGTTTTTGGCGGTGTTGCTATAAATCTATCCTAAAATGACTTTAGCATCTCCTTATTCCTTCGTATAATGGTGTTCTGTGACTTTCAATATGCAATTAATTTTACTCCATATTAAATACGTAGGAAAAAAACAGTGAATTATATATCAAACCAATATGAAATTTAAATGTACAATTCTTGAATTTTTAGAGGTACGTTTTTAAATTTTAACCAATCAACAAAAATGAGTTCTACTGTTTTATTTATTAAAATATTTTTAATTATGCATAACCAATATAGGTAAATATAAAATGGTGGAATCGATTAGTTAATGGTAATATTGAAAAGACAATAATTTAAAATTATTTTATTTAATTTAATTATGTAAGTAATATTCATAATTACATACATATTTATTATATTTAATATTATTCGATCATTCTAATAATCAAGAAATACAAAATATAATAAATAATAATTAAAAATATAAAAGAATAATTTTAAATTATTTTACATTAATTTTCTATATTCTTGCAAATATCTTTTATCAGTTAATTCGATGGACATCTAAAAAAAGATATAGTAATTAAGTGTGTGAAAGTGTTACATTTATAGTTGTCAAAATCGAATCAAAATGACTAATTTGATCGAAAATCGACGAATCGATTATAAAGTTAGTCCAATTGAAGAATTTTACCATAAAAGAAAAAGAATCGATTTTTTTTAACCTCCTCCCCCTAAACGATGTCAATTTCTTGGTTTTGGAAAAAAAAATCCTAACCTAAATGATCGAAGAATCCATTCTTCTCTCTCAATCTCACTCAGCTTCGTCCTCCAGAGGCACTCTCTCACTGTCTCACACTCACAAAAAATTATCAGGCACTGCCACCGCATGGTTGTTGCAATGATCACCGGCTCCTTTGCCTTGTCTTGTCGGCTCCTGTGTGCATTTCTGTCATTGCATCGTCGCCTCCGTTTATGGCTCACCTACATTACATCGTCGCGTCTTGTTGCTCGCGTGCATTTGTGATCGTCATCGTCTAGCGTTGATCACCGTCGCTGCTGCGTCCCCTTTGCCAATCTTTGATTCGATGTCACTGCTAGACAACTTGGTTTCTCTCATCTTTGCCCACGTTCTTTCACTATCACCATTTATCACTGGTTCTGCTCCTTCTTCCTTTCTTTCTTTATTTGGCACTACAAGAAAATACTTCTATTGCCACGCTTTTAAAGCGTGGCTAAAAGCTGAAAAAAGCGTGGCAATAGTTTTTTGTCACGCTTTTTGAGCTATCGCCATGCTTTTGAAAGGGTCACAACTGCTAGCGTGGCAGTTGCTCTATCGCCATGCTTTTGGTGACCTGTCGCCACGCTTTTTTTTGCCACGCTTTTTTTATATTGCCACGCTTAAAACCGTGGCTGTATGTGGGAGATATGGCTACGCTTTTAAAACATGTCAATAGAGAGAGATATGGCCACTCTTTCAAAGCGTGGCAATAGAGAGAGATATGGCCACGCTTTTACAACGTGACAATAGCGAGAGATACGGCCACGCTTTAAAAGTGTGGCAATAGCCTTATGAAATTTAAAAAAAAAAAACTTTTTTCTGACTTTACCTTCATCGCTGCACAATATAAATTTTCAATCCTTTTTTATTACCAAACCTATAAATATAGTATACAATTTTTATTACAAGACAAATCAAACAGTAATTAGTGACATAATTTTTGCTATAATTGTTTTATACATTAAAAAACTAATATTCAAATACAAAATAAATTTCGAGTTCAAATAATAGTGCAAATTATTACAAGCTCTATTCAAATCAAACACATAACAGTGCAAAAAATATAAAAAATTAATTTTTTACAAACTAGTTATATTTATCTTTGTCGTCAACGTCTTCTTATAGTAGGGCCTATGTAATGCGCTCTCTTAACCATCAAGTTCTTCGGCAATTGAGTCTCCTCTAACCATGTCACTTCATATTCTTTATCTACCTCAACACCTTTAATTTAAAAATTAACACGTATTAGGATTTGGATTTTTCTATTAGGCTTATTATTATTAGGACAAGAAGGAGGAAGAGAAGTACTTGGAAGATCTTTGATAGGAGGAGACCTTCGGAAATAGGAGCAAAATCTTCCATTTTCTGTTGAGTACAATGGGGAAAGTTCAAAGTGCCGATGGTAAGTTCTAGGTCAACTAATTTGATAACAGTACCCTTTAATGGTAATATTTCAGAAACTGATTTTAAGAAATAATTAAAATCAAGAAAAAATCATATCATTAAAAAGTATAAATAATGGAACAAAGGTCTTACAAGGTCTACAAATTAATCAGCTTCCCAAGTTCAAGTGGAACAACTCCAGAAAAGTTGTTTGCTTCCAGCATCCTAATTAATGTTTCAAAACTACTATTTCAGTGAATATTGAAAAAGGCACACTATATGAATGAATAAATTTAAAAGATCAAAACATATAGGTATGTGAGAGTAGTAATATTTTCTAGATGCTTTGGAATTTCCCCTGACAAGCGATTCACAAGAAGAGAGCTGAATCATGTTATATGAAATATGTAATCAAATATAAGAATAATATAATGACAAATTACGTTCAGATTTTACGTTTTTATATATGAATGTACTACTGTCAATATTAATAGGCAAATCAATTGTTCATATTTTTCACAATTATATGAGGTTTTAAATTGAGTTAATACCAATTATCACATAAAAAAAATTAAAAGTAAAATCCTAGAGAAATACCATCGATTAGAAAAAATAATTAATAAATAGAGCCAAGTAGCACCTTCAATTCATCAACTGCAGCCCTAAACTTTGCCAGTGTGCTCACAGCACTGGCCCTAACAGTTGCATTCTCAAGATGTACTCTGTTATAAATATAACAAATATATTTGCTGGGGTCTGATGTCTTTAGACCTTCAACTCCCAAGAAGTGTAGTATCTAGGATACAACAGAAAAATGACTGATGCCAAATGATAAAATTTCAAAATCAAATGGTAAATAAAGCACAAAACAAGAGATAATACCTGTGTGGACAAATAAGTGAATTCACAATCTTCAATGAACTCACAAAGATGGAGTAACCACTTTCCTTAGCATTAGGGATATCTCGAATCAAAATCTCAATTGAATCTACGATTGCTTTTTTGTAATCAAAACCACCTTCTTCTCTGAAAATGTTACTTAGGAAGTTCATCCTGAATAATAAGATAATAGAACCTGATAACTTAGATCACTTATCTAGAAAGATATTCATAAGAAAGATGTAACATCTGTGAAAAGAGACCAATAGAGTGACGCATATACTCACAGAGATCTATATTTTAAAGGGAACTTCAAACACAATGATCTTATTACATCTACAACAACAATTTTGAATTCATCAACAATATCAGACATGAAATTTGTAATCTGTTTCATAAGACGGTCTACACTTGATTCATTTCCTGTCTTTAAAAGAGTGGTAATAGCAAGTGTGGAAATGCTTCTGTTCTAGTCAGAAATTAAGCTTTCCATGTCGATGTTGCAATTAGTTATAACCATTGGATGTGTCATTGCAACCTGCAAATTTCAAAGCAATACTCATTAGGAATCACTGCTTAGAAATAATTCTGAGGCCAATATTTGATTCAAAATAAGCAAATACATTCCATTATTCCTCCCTCAATCTACTTTAATTCACTATAGTTTGATACCCTCATAATAATAATAATAATAATAATAATAATAATAATAATAATAATAATAATAACAACATGAATTCTAGGACATATTTTCATTCTATAGTCGACAAACAAACTACAATCTTCACTGAAATTTGTACTTTAAGCTAAGAAAACAGCGCATTGAAGAAAAAATAATCAAGTAAAATTCAATAACAAAATATCAGATCTCATATACTTGTTGTTATAAAAGCAACAACGACATGAGGACCCCCCCAAATTGCTAGCCATCTCTGTTTCAAGTTTTCTCTATGCCTCATCAGCTGCTTTAAGATCTGATTTAAGAAGACTATTATATCGCTGCAAACTCATATTGTACTCATCTAATCCTTTGTACATGTCATGATATAAATTTGCCTGCAAAACTCAACAGTTTCAAAAAGAATAAAAAATAAATAATAATAAGGGAATCACCAAGATTCAAATAACTGATTAGCAGTATTAAATATTAAGGAATAACCCAAGAGAGAAATATTTTTGCCTGACAGACTAGTTTATCAATGACTATCTTTTCTAGAATATAGCACATGATTACCCCATTCGCTCGGTAGCTGATTTCTTGTCCTGAATCCGCTCAAGCTCTACTTATTTCTCTTTACAAACTTTCTCAGCCGCATTCCTTGCTTCCTTTTCTTCTCTAATGATTATCTGCTTCCTGGTTTCAAGTCCAAGAAAACTTAGGCCATTAAGCAAGAGGGGAAAAAATAGGCTCTTCAGTTGGGATATTCAACTAGGCATTCTTACCAACTTATCTGATTCTTCCTTTGAAATTCTCTCTTCTAAATAAAAAATTCTCTTGTTCAATTCCTCCATCATATTCTTCAACGCAATCTCTGAGAAAAGCATGAGTATTTAATGAATAAATGGTTTGTCTAGTGGTATCAATTTCTTATAACATGTCAAAGGAAATGTAAGTACTATGTAGCCTTTTAGAAATAGAAACCAAAGCAATAAGGTAGAAAAATTCAAGCTTTCTTCAACATCAAATTGTTAGGAATTTGAAATCATTAGACAGTTACACTAAAGAAAGACATCACTATCGTCCGTACAGAGAGTACCAACCATCACAAATCACAATCTTTTAAAATTGAAAACAATCCAACCGTGTCAATCTCAGGAATCGTGGAATTGGACACGAGTTTCATTTAGTGTTGGAACTGTATAGAAATACACACAAGCCAATTAAATTAAACTTCAACACTCTTTTGTTATCTGGTTTGATTACAGAGTTTAATAAATAGGGTTTACCTGCTCTCAAAACCAGCAATGAAGCATCAATGGAAGGCCCCTGGACAAGGAAGGTAGCGGCGCCAGAGAGAGCGGCAGTGAAGGGGTTAGGGGTTAGCAGCAACGGAAGGAAGCGGCAGCGGAGGGAGCATCCACTGAGGATTTGCGACGGCAAGTGAGCAGAGGGAGTCACCGCCAGAGAGAGTCACTACAGAAGGAAGGTTAGGGGGTGCCGAAAGAGGGATTGCCGACGGAGGCATTGCGAGTGCGGCGACATTCTTCGCAAAGTGTCGTGGTACTTCGTGGAGTGCTGGGCTTCTTTGGAGTACTGTTGTCGCCAGTGATTGGAGTTCTGGGGTTCTGTGTGGGTGAGGCACAATGAATATTGAATAGAGGGCTTAGGGTGAGTTCATTGAACGAGTTAATGTTTGAAGAATGAGTTCTCTAAATGAGCTTAGGGGTCTTTGAACGAGTTAGGGCTTAGGCATAGTGAAGGGTTATCTGAAAGAGTTTAGGGGTACGCGCAAGTTTGAAAATTTTTTTGGGGGAACCTTTTGGCCACGCTTTTGAAGCGTGCCAAAAGACTTGTAGGAAACGGCCACGCTTTAAAAACGTTACAATAATAAAACTCTGTCGCCACGCTTTAAAAGCGTGCCAATTTCTCTCTATGGCTACATTTTTTAAGCGTGGCAAAAAAACGTGGCCAAATGTTGAATCAGTTGCCACCATTATAAAAGCGTGGACATTGACTCCTTTCGCCACGCTTTTGAAGCGTAGCAAAAAAATGTGGCAAAATTTCTATTCAATCGCCACCCTCATATAAGCGTGGCCATTGACCAAAAAAAAGCGTGGCAAAAAAAACGTGGCCATAGACCATTTTCTTGTAGTGTGGATCTCTTTTTTTTTTTCCTAGGTCAATTTCATTTTTCACATTGCTGGAGTAGCTAAAACGAGGTGAATGGCTTGAATTTTGTCACTACTCACTAATTATAATGATTGTTTGTTATATGTCTAATTTTTATTTTAGCTAAATGACTGTTGTGTTGAAATATATTGGGAGATAATTGTGTTAAAAGAATATCTTTTCTCAGTTGATGTTGGATGAAATGCTTCAATGCTACTGTATTTCACAACGTTTGTGTGCTTCATTTTCTTACATTTTCTACTTTCAGTCTTAAGATTGTAACGCTTGTAATCTATTTGGTTTGAAGTTAAGGTTTGCAAAATCTAATAACTATTTTGTTAAACGCTCTTAGAAAAGGGCGAGTGACTGAGCGTGATCTTGTTGTTCGAAGCTACATATATTAAAAATTGCTATACGACAAAAAATCAAACTTAAGTTTCTTTACAGAAACATATTTATCTTGCTTCTTTTAATAGCTATGTAAGTTTAATTTACAGCAAATAAATGTATCAAGTCAAGATGTGATTGGAAGTATTTTAACTTTAGGTATTTTAAATGTTAATAAATATATGTATTTTAAATTTTAATTTTAAGATTTTAACTCTTTTTTATTTTTTATTTATGTAGAAGTGGAATTAATTTTACTTATTCAACCAATAACTCACCAATTAAATTAATAAAATAATAAATTAATAACCTAATCGATTTGATCACACCTTGACGACCGTTTAAGAGACTGCTTAACAGTTAGTAATTAAGTATCTAATCATTGATTAAAAATTAACAGTTTCAATGATTTTCGGATTCACGGGTTTTAATTACCGATTCCCACGGCTCATGCAAAAGAAAACGACATCATTAAATAAGAGTAACTGCAAATTTTAAGGTTTCTTGACTCGAAAAGAAAAAAGACAAAATAATTACAGAAGTCAACATGAAAAAAGAGTTGCGTATCATGAAGTGGATTCTGCAATAAAGCGATGGTAGCTGTCAAAGGCGGCGGCAGGGACAGCCACGGCGACCCTGACACTCTCCGTCTCATCCCTCACCGGAAGAAACAAGCAGTATCTATCCCAACATATGGGCCCAACATGAATGGGCCGACCCATAAACTCAACCCTCTCAAGGCCCAAACGAGACCACTGAGAAACTATGAGCACACCAACAGGGTCAGGACTCACCCTCCACTCGGACACCAACTCACTCACCCTCCTCACGTATTCTCCATCCACCCTCTCCTTGGCCCGTTTCACCAGACCCGAACAGTACCCGATTCCTTTTTCTACAAGCTCCTTTGCACTGCTCTGTGCGCACCCAAGAACGAACGCGTTCCCGTAGTACCCCTCTGGAAGGTTCGGTTTCACCCGGTTCCGCACGTTAATGCTAAAGAGAATCTTCAGTTGCTGGTTTGGTGGAAAGCCCAATGCTCGGGCCCAGCTCCTCCACACATGGGCCGCTAGCACCTCAAAAGACGTGTACGATGATGACGACTCGCTCGAGTAACGGGCTATTCCCTTGAGCTCGTTGATGCGCCTCTTGTTGAACACAATGGAGGTGGGCCTGAGCCCGGTGGTGACCTTGTTCAAAAACCCGCAGAGATCGGGAACCCGTGCAAACTCAGGGTGGTTATACGTGTTAGCCCGCTCGCTCTTCTTCGACGGCGGGTTCATGATGTGGCGATCCCAGACGGGCTTGGGCTTCAGATCAGAATCGCGAGGGCCAAACCTTTGGGAAGCTAAATTAGCGAAGTAGTTGAGAAACTCAGCGCTTCCTATGCCATCGCAGAGGGCGTGGTTGATTCCGACGCCAACTGCGGCGGCTCCATCGGCAAGCCACGTGAGCTGAACGACGAGTGGCGGCGATCCTTTGAGAACGTCGGGAACATAGAGTGACAAGAGCTTCCTCCATTGTGTAACCGTTTTGGGAGCCTTCTCAAAATCATTGGCAGTGTACACATCAGAGCAGGCGTCGATGAAGAGTGCGCCCTGTGCCCGGCAGACTACCTCGAGGCTGGGGACGTCCGGCCTAGAGCGAACTCGGCCGGCAAAGGGATAGTACGGAACGAGCGCCCTTGCCAATGCCGACTTCATACGTGACACGGTGGCAGGCTGGTCGAGGGCAGAGGATCGCCTGTAAACAAATAGATATTCAACGGTGAAGCGAAGAAAGAGTTGGGAGTCGAGAGCGGAGAGGTGGAGAATCCCAGTTGGTGTGGGGTCAGAAGGTGTGACGAGCACAGCTTCTTTGACGCGCACTGAGGTTGTTGCCATGTGATGAGATGATGATGCCTTTCCTTTGCTTAAGAATTCAAGATGGTGCTTTGCTGGTATGTTATTAATTGTAGTGATGAGTGGTACAGACACCTATTTGTAAGGGGACCCCTGCCTCCTCCTTCTCTCTCTACTGCTTAACTGTCAAAGATTTGTGCCAAGATTCTCCGGGAATCGCTTTACCAAAAATAAAAGAAAAAAAAATCAATTATATCATCAAAACAAACAAAAATAGTAAATCCCTTTTCTTTCTCAGGTTCATTCCACTACTCTCAAATATCATGTACCACAAACCAAAATTTTTTCTTCTTTTCAGATACCTGTCTCACTCCCTGTCTACTCTACCTAGAAGAAGAATTATTATTATGGAAAAACACACACATTGAATTGCAAAAGGTGAAAACATCTAAGATAGCTAGCTTAGTATGCAGATATGTGCTTATATTACATGTGACAACTAGGTGAATACTGACTATATATATACCCCACTAAGTGATGGGATGAGTGTGATATATCTTGGATTCTTCTTTTGCACATTTTTGGAATAAGAAAAATTGATTCTCTAATATCCATTCATATATAATCATATAGACTTTGCTTATGTTAATGTATAATATATATTTTTTTGTCCTTTGAGCATCTTTGTGTTTAATCAATTAATATATAAATGCCTAGAATTTCTACCCTGCATAAAAGTAGTATCTGTCGATTGATACAGGTTACTAATCTAATTAAGAGTATATGAAGCTAAGGTCAATCGAGTGCCCAAAAAAAAAAAAGTTAAAAAAGGTTCCTGCAGTGGAGTGGACAGTATATATGTTGATATCTCATCACATCTATGGATCTTATGCGACATATTTTCACGTATATGTCATATGCATATGTCTAGAATATTAATCAACAACATATTATACTATACCAATGTTAGATTCTTTGCAATATAATGCTTCTACGATATTAGCATCTTGTCTCCACGTTTTCAATCTTTTACTGTCTTATCAATTACTGCCTTTATGATGCTAATCAAACTGGCAATTTACATAAATAAATTGTTTGCTTGGTAATAATATTCTTAATTTATATTAATAAATATAATTTAAAGTAAAATAATAGGAATAATAATGATTAGAATTAGATAAAGATAGATTAAGATATGTGTGAATACTATATTATAATTTATATAGCCGCTCGTGGTTTACGCACGTCTCCTAATACACATAAATCGTTACTGCAAGTAGCGATTTATGGCCAAGCATCAATAAATAGAAACCGCGACAGCCTCTAGCAGTTTCTGTGTTTCTCCATTTGCATGTAATCCGCGGCTGGCTATAGCGGATTATGTTTTTAATGTATTTGCGTCTTCATATTTAAAAGAATGCAATTGCGTAAATTTAAAAGGCAAACAATTTATTTATGTAAATTGCCCTATTTATTATTATAAATACTGAATCAAATAATTTATTATTATTTTGATTTAGAATTAAATAAAAATAAAATTAGAGACACTATTTTATTTGAATTTTAGGATTTAATGAGTGTAACACTCAAATATAAATAGTAATTTTAAAGTTTATTTTTTAATACATCAAAGTCACTTTTGTAGTTTTTTTTCATAAAAAAAATTATGATTTAATTCTATTAGAGATGTAGAAGATTTTAATTGAAAAATATTATAAAATCACACTATTTTAATCATGCTTATGAATTTAAATACATTTTTATTTTTTAGTATTTTTTATTTAATAATTTAACATGAATGATTTTAAAATTAAAGAATTTGAAAAGCTCCAACAAGTGATATTATAACCATTTATGATTGCACCATTAAAAAAATTTAATTTTGGTTTATTGTTTACATTGGATCAATTTTGTTGTTGAAATAAATACCAAGTGTTTATATCTTCATATCGATTAAAATTGCAAGTTTTTTTTTTTTTTTTTTGAGTCACTTGATCATTTATACAATAAAATTCTTATCTTTACGGCTTTATGCGTATTTCTTTGATTGCTTCGTTGTTTGTTTCTTGTTAAAGATGATTTAGTGTTCAAGCTTTTAATCGGGTTAATAGTTTAATTCGTTTTTGAAAAATTATTTATTTTTTAAATTAATTTTTAAATAATTTTTTTAGTCATATTAGTTACTAAAAAATAAAACGTAAGTTAAATTGATCTTTTCATTAGTTAAATGATGACATGTTTCGTTAAATATCATATGGCATGATGATAACATAAAAGATTAATGCCACATATCACAAGATAATTAGTTGACGTATTAGGTCAGTTACATCTAGTATGTCACGTGTTACTTGACATGTAAAAAAGTTATTTATAATAAAAATAGTTCCTAAAAATCTAGACATTAGTTATTTCCATCCTAAAATTTTAAAAATTAATCAAGTTAGTCTTTATATATTTTTTTTATTTTTCTTCATAATATTAAATTTGTAATATTTTTTGATAGTATTAATTTTTAATATTATTTTTTATATTTTTTGATAGTACTAATTTTAAAATTATTTTTAGACCATAATAAACAAAAATCTCTTTACATAAAATAATAAAAATAATTAAATTGTTATAAAATTATTTTGTCATTTGTATTATAAAGTTTTACATTTTTAAATTGTAATTTTTTTATAGTGAAATTTTTTTTATTTAAATGAGTTTATTAAATTATTGTTGATTATATATTTAAAAATTTAATATTTTAAATCTCACTAAATAATATAGTATTTATTTTAAAATTTAAATCTTTTAAATTTTTAAAATTATTATTTTTACTATTGTTTAATTTATATGGTAGAACTCAATAATTGAATAATTAATTTGTGGGATCACTTGTTGAATTTTAACATTTTAATATATATATTTTTTAAAATAACTACTATATTTATTTAGTGAGATCTAAAAGATTAAACTATTTAAAATAAGTACTATATTTTATTTAGTTAAATCTAAAATATTAAAACTAGTTATATACTAGTTATATACTAAAAGTTATAAGATTTTAGATTTCACTAAATAAATGTAATAGCTATTTTAAATGTTTTAATCCTTTAGATCTCACAAAATAAATATAATAGTTATTTAAAAAAATTATATTAAAATATTAAGATTCAACAAGTGATCTCACAAATCAATTTTTCAATTATTGAGTTCGTTCTACCAAAAATTACAATTTGAAAATATAAAATTTTAAAATACAAATAGCAAAATAATTTTATAATAATTTAATTATTTTTATTATTTTATGTAAAGAGAATTTTGTTTATTAAAGTCTAAAAGTAATATTAAAATTAGTACTATAAAAAATATTTTAAATTTAATATTATGAAAAAAAGAAAAAAATTATATAAAGATTAATTTGGTTAATTTTTAAAATTTTAGGGATGAAAATGACTTACGTCTGGACTTTCAGGGACTATTTTAATTATAAATAACATTTTTACACGTCAAGTGACATGTGGCATGTTAGGTGAGTACCTGACACGTCAACCAATCATCTTATGACACGTAGCATTAACCTACAATGTCATTATGCCATGTGGCACTTAATGTGACACGTCATCATCTAGCTAGCAGAAGGACTAATTTAACTTACGTTTTATATAGCTTTTAAAAATTAATATTATTAAAAAAATTATTTAAAGACTAATTTAATTTAAAGAATGAATAATCTTTTAGTAACGAATTTGACTATATATTAACTTGATTTTAATCCCACACATAGGTATTATTGCTTTTGTATACATATTCATTATCTTCACATCGGTATATTTTTTAATTTTTAGATGGAATTCAGTACCAATAATTTCAAGCAAAGAATATTTTTTGTTTCACAAAATATTTGTGAAATTTTGTAAATAAAGACATAGCTCCTTCAATTATAAAGAACTTACGACATGAATTTACACAGTATATAACATACACATATTGTTACTGGAAATTGAGTTGTTTTTGAGCTTGAACACAAGGTTTAAATTTTTTTTGGGCAGTTTTCGACTGCTGTAAGTGTTGAGATGTTATTGTCCGAGTATTTTTTTGAGGAGGTGGGGTGGTACTTACAAGGGATTTCAATGCTTAAGTTAGTAAGGGTTTAAAGCAAGTTTTTTGTATAGATTGAATCCTGAATATACCTGAGTGTGTTAGTGTATTTATAGTTAGGTAGATAACCACCTTTTAGAGTAGTTCTACCTTTGATGGTGGATAACTGTTTCTTTTTTCTAGAAAATTTTTTGAGATCTCCCTTCTAGATAAATGAGAGATATCTTAAGAATTAGTTACTTGTTCAGATAAGTAGAGCTGAGCTGTTTGATGTTACGCTCGACCTCTATGGGGTCGGGTAAGTGTAGATGAGGCCAGCTTTCTTGAGTTGGCTTTTATTCATTTTGGACTTGGCTATATTTTCGATCAGGGCATGAACAATTCCCTTGCTTGAGTCTAGCTTTAGGAGGTCGGACTCGAGCATTTGTAGACCAGACTGGTTTCTTGTGGATTAGAACATCAGGTTGGGCAAAACCGCCTTCTTTGAGACTAGATCGGATACTCGACGTGTTTTGAAATTTTGAGGCATTCCGTCTTTTTGTAGTTCTGTGTACGTTATCCTACGATTACTTTGGTAACTGTGCGCCACAAATGAGGAGGTGTGAAATTACTCTTTTGCCCCTAGTATCTTATAAATACCCAAACTTTTGCTCTTTCTTCTTTTTTTCGCTCCTTCTAAAACGTTCTTGTGCATCCATTTCCCTTTCTTCAAACTTTCTGTTTTCTTCATTACAACTGTTCAAAGCTCCATTCTAAATATTTGTTTCGCGTGGAACGTTCATGTGTTTGCTGTTTTTCTGCATTTTTTTGCTTCGCTTTTTCTCAAAGTTGGTTCTTTTAACCTTTGAACTTTATTTTTTGTATTCTTTGAATGATATACTTTTGTTTTGAATAATTTTTTTATTGTTATCACTGGAGGAATGGTAATGATTTTTTGTATGCTTGGGGGTTCTATGTTTTTCTTTTTCTTTACATGTCAAAAATCAATCCTGAACTTTAATTGTTATTGCTGTTGTGAATCTGAGTGTAGGATTTTTTTCTGTGTTACCCCCAAATGGTGCCATTTTATCTATTGAAAATGGCACCATTTCCATGTATGGTAATATTGTGCATTTATTTTGTGTACAAGAGGTTGTAAGAAATATAACGTTCTTTAGGGTTGTTGAAGACGAGCTGACCTCTTGCAGACTTGCCTGAATGCTTGTGTTGTTGTACCCGACTTTTCGGCTAGTTGTGATGATTTTCTTTTGTTATATTGTAGGTGTAACTTTTATGTCTCGTTTAGTAATTCTCAACATGTTGTCTAAAGTCCTGTCCGACTTAACTTGGGTAGAAGTATCTGTTCTTTCTTTCGTTCCCGATATTGATAATGAGTATGTTGAGACCTTTTGTAGGCATCAAAGGTTGTGCGAAAATCAGGAGGATGAGCATAGATATGAGGTCATAGTTGCCGATCCTGAAGAGAGGGTTTGCTTTTCCCGACATGACAAGTTGGAACGCCATTTCATATATGTGTATGAATGCTTTTTTACTAAGTTGGGGGTTGGCCTTCCTTTCACCGACTTTGAGTCCGAGGTCCTTAGACTCTGTAAAGTCGCTCCTTCCCAACTCCACCCCAACTCTTGGGACTTTCTGAAAAATTTTCAACTCCTTTGCCGTGAACTCGATGTCTCTCTTTCTGTTAAAGTTTTCTTTTACCTCTTTGTACTTACCAAACCTTTTAGTTCTAAGAAGCAAGGCTGGATCTCCTTCCGAGTTATTTAAGAGAGGAAGGTCTTTGCTATTTTTGTTTATTCTTTCCACGACTTTAAAAATTACTTCTTTAAAATATGATCTTTTGAGGGTGTCTGACTTTTCTTTTTGGATAAGAGGGATGAGCCCTTTTTTAGCTTGTATTGGGAGGAAATCCTGTAGTTTTTAAGTAAAACTTGGATGAGGTTGAGGAGAGTGTAGTGATCTTATTTTAGAAGTGTTGTGACCGAGCTCCTTATCTAGTCAAGAAATATTTAAGAAATCCAAGTCAAATCTAATATGAGCTAGGTAGCATTCTTTTCATTTTGTAGATACAATTTTATTGATTGTTTTGTTGGCTAATGTGATTCGACTTTGATGTCGTGTAGAAAAAATGACTAGGAAGTAGGCTGCCATGAAAACTCTTCGTTCTGTTAGGAAGAATGCTGTTGCCCGAACTATTCAACTAAAAGAAGGCAACGAATCAAGTGATCTTCCTTCTCCTTCCAAGTTGGACTCAGGTGCCTCTACCTCCCTTAAGGTTACTCCTAATCCAACTCCTTCTCCTCTTACTCCTCCTTCTAACTCTGGTAATCAAGCAATTCCCCTTGCACCTCCTTTTCTCGAGCTTATGCCTAAAAAAGGTAAGACTTTTGAGTTGGAAAGCATCTATGACTGAGCTTTGATGGTATAAAATTTTGTGAGAAATACATAATTTCACATAGATTTATTAGTACGGATGATGTTTCTTTGAAGAATCATCTTCAATTACTTGCCCGAGGTGAAATTTGGACGTCGGGGGTATGCTCTACTTTGCTGAGGGAATTGGAGAAGACTTCCCTAGGTGCCACTCGGTGCTCTTTGGCTGACCTGCAAGCTGAATTGACATCTTTGAAGAAGTCCAAAAAGGAGCTGGAGGGTGAAAAGGAGGTGCTTGTTTCCGACCTTGCGAATGCTCGGGAGAGGGTGAAACATTCCAAAGCCACTTGTGCCATGGTAGAGGGCTTAAAGAAGCAGGCGAAACTGTGGCGGAACCGTTACAGGGAGAACTTAGGGCTTTGGTTGGGTGAGTTTGAACTTGGCTTCAGAGTTCAGAGGGACAGTGATTCACGAATTCGCGGGCTCCCTCTCTCCCTCCGCGAGCTCGCACCGGTGACGGCCTTCTTGGGGCTCCACGATGGCAAGCCTGCAGCAGACGCGATGGTAGCTCTCTCCCCTTCAGCAATCTCTGGCCTGACCCACGACTCTTCTCTCCACGCATCTTCTCCCGGCGAAATCGACGGCAACAGTGAGGCATGTGACGGCGACAGTAGTCCCCTTTTCTGTCAGTGACATCCCTTTTTCTCCTCTCTTCCTTCTCCCGACGCAGCTATTCCTCGAGCCCTCTTTCTTTCTTCTGTTTTCTGTGTTGTGTGTGTGTTAGGTTAAAGGGGAAAGGAGGGATTAAGGTTAGGATTTGTAATTGAAAATTAAGATTTTTGATTTGGGAATTTAAGGTTAGGTTTTTATAAAGAAAAATGGATAAAATAGATATTTTGATAAAATTAAATGATGGAATAATAATTTTAAAATTGAATGTATTTAAGAACATAATTTATTAATATATTGTTCAGTTCCAATAATTATTTTTAATTTAAATTATAAAATAAACATATTAATTATATTTTATAAAGTACAATTTAAATTTGAAATATTAATTATTTAATTTAAATTATTTAACCCTTCATTATTTCTTCATTACCAAAAGTTTAATTTTAAATTATATAAAATAA
>NC_029781.3:20585368-20590281 GCF_000817695.3 Arachis duranensis
TATAAAATAATATATAACATTTTTAAAAATTGATCATTTAATCTTTAATTTTTTATAAAAAAATAATTAATTAATACAAATAATATTTTAAAAAATTAAATTTTTGAACCAAAATAAAATTATCTTAAAAATTTTAATATTTTAAGATAATTTTTTTAGTTACAAAACTTTTTGTATTTTGTAACAAACAAAAAACTTGTTACAAATAATATTAAATTTTGTGATAAATTAATTTTTTGTTACAAAATATTTTGAACTTTTGCAACAACTTCATCTTTTGTTACAAAATATTATAAAATTTTACAACAAAACACCGATTCGTTACAAAAGTTAATATAATTTGTAACAAAAAAAATTAAATCGTTACAAAATAACAAAATATTTTATAACAAATTATATTGTTGTTACAAAACATTATTATTATGTAATAGTTACTAATTTTTGTTACAAAAAAATAATTTTTTATAACAATTTTAAATTTGTTACCAAGTTTTTGTTACAAATATTCTATTTTCTTGTAGTGGGAGGAGAGCTATACCAGGGTCTTCGGAAAAAAAAACTGGATTTGGTGGATTAGGTCGTCAAATCAAGAGAGAAGTATGAAGATTTGGAGGAGACTATAGCTCATCAGGGATGGATGAATTAGTTAAGAACATGAAGGCTTAGTTTTAAATTATAGCTCTCGAGGTAGATCTCTTCCTTATCAGTTCTAATATGATCGTGGTTGATGGAAAAATTGTGGTTGATGGGTTGCTTTTGCGTCTGAACGTGAGGTCTAGACTCTCTTTAGAGCAGCGTCCAACTTCTGTAGGTGTCGAGATACCGCCGTTCGAGTTTCTTTTGAGGAGGTGGGGGTGGTACCTATAAGGGACTCTAATGTTTAAGTTAGCAAGGGTTTAATAGATTGATGAGACCTGAATATACTTGAGGGTATCAGTGTATTTATTATTGGATAAATAATTACTTTTTAGAGTAGTTCCATCTTTGATAATGGATGACCATTTTTTTTTAAAAAAAAAATTGAGATCTTCCTTCTAAATAAATAGGAGATATCTTAAAAATTAGTTACTTATTCATATAAGTAAAATTGAACTGTTTGACATTATATCTAATCTTTATAAGATAGAATAGATATAATTGAAACTAAATCTTTTAGATGAACTTTTATATTCATTTTAAGTCTGATTATATTTTTGACCGGGTATAAACACATGTGATGTTCATAAATCAGAATTTGTTTACAATATTTTAAAAAACAATGGTTCTCAATATATATATATATATATAAGCATTTACTTTATACATATATAACACGTAAGATGTATATATCTTACTTGTGCTATTATTCACTTTTTGTGATAATCTTCTTTGTGCTATTATTAATAGTGTATTTTTGGGTTTGTGTTTTGGCTCCTATTATATTTATAGGGATTAAGTTATCGTCATCAATTATTTTGTATTTAATTGAAAATTAGTAATTTTGCATATGTAAATATATGGTTGTTATATGTTTTGTGTTATCGTTTTAATGGTCAAATTTGTGTTTTCAAATTCGCCAATTTTGATGGAGTAGGTGGGCCAGTCTGCCAAGCCAGTTTATTTATTTTTTTTATTTTTTACACAGAAAGAATGAATACTACAAAAATATATATTACAAAAGTTAAAAATTAAAATGTCTAAACAAACTTTTTTCACGTTTTTATTATTTTTTTTGTTATTTTTTATTTAATTTATTTTTTATTATTTATATATTTATTTATTTTATTATGTACTCTCATCTATATGTGATATAGCTTGTTGCTTAAAACAAATATGACTCTTATTTTAATCCAAAATTCTATTGCAAATATTGTTGTTTTAAAATATTTTGTTATTTGAAATTATGTTGAAAGTGTTATTTTTTACGCTTTATAGTAATTTTAAAGCGAATATTAGGATAAAATATCTAAACAAATAGAATGACATTTAATATTATATGAATGTCCTAAAACAAAGCACTTTACATGCATATAATAAATCGAATGGAGTAGATTTGATTTAGCTGCAATTATAGTAAATCGAATGAAATAAATTTGATTTAAGGAAGACTAATAAATTGAATGAAGTAGTTTTGATTTAATGGTTTTCATGCCCATGGTAAATTAAATCCATCAAATTTGATTTATACAATGTGCGGCCCTAGGTAAATCGAAGCTAGTTATTTTGAATAATGGTAATCTCTATAAAAGAGTTCGAATTGTGTAGATATGAATTACAACCACATTTAACCTAAACACTAACCACACTATAGATAGAATTCTCTGAGAAAATCTTGAAAACTCTGAATATAGAGGACGACCCAGATCGTATCTATCACTTGGACATAGTCACCCATATTACTAGTAGCATTAACGAAGATGTAAGTAAATGGATTTTTTTAGTTAGATTAAAAATGTTAGCAATATTTATTGAGTAGTATTTAACTATAAATGTTAGATCGCTTAGTGAGTACAAATTTCGTTAGAAATTTTAAATTAGAAATGTTGGTGATAGTAGTGACCTAACCTAAAGTTTATTTTATGAATTACAAATGTTAGTGTTAGTTGAAGAGTAAACACCCAACCCGATCCTTGTCCATTTCTAATTAGGACAACGCGATCCCTCACCAAAAAAGTAACCCACGCCGGTTCCTGTCTATGCAAAAAATAACTCATCGCACCCCGTCCCGTATATCCCCGTCCATAGTTGACAAAAAAGTCTGATGTGTCACTTACTGGCGCTGATCTAGCAGTTAGCCCAGAGTTAAGTGCCAACATGGATAAGGGAGAATGGACAGGGGTCGATTTGTCCCCCTATCACATTAAAAAATGACGACGTTGCTAGGTTAAGAAGGAGCAAACGTTTACTTCTTCTTTTCGTTCCCCAACTTCTGCACAAAGTGTTCATAGTCTAAATAATAAAGAAATCCTACGGGACCATGGTTGGAAGTGGAGAACGTTGCACATCCTCCAACCTGCGAGCTGGTGATAGTTGGAGTTATAGCATGAACTCTAATGAGAGTATTGTAGGTAGAAGGAAGAAGAGATGAGTCTCCCCAAAATGCTGTTGCGGGTCTGATGCTGTTCTGTTCATGTCTGGGACTAAAAGTAATCCGGATAGGTTATTCTTACGGTGCGCTAAATTCAAGGTATGTTCATGAAAAATTTTGTGTTGAATATGTTTGATTCTATACTTAGTTCCAGGTCTGTTCATGGTTTTAACCTTTTTGAATTTGTCTATATGTAGACTGCAGAAGGATGTTGCTCGTTTTTTATATGGCTAGATGATTATGTCTCTTCCTTTAATGAGCATGTTTCGAAGAAAACATCAAAGGGGGTATTGCCATAGAACCAGCAGTGATTTGAAGGCCTTAGTGATACGGTGGGTGACAAAGTAGAAGAGCTAGAAATTAGGTTGATTAGATTAGAAAATCAATTGGAAAAGAGTAGGAAAAAATGGGTGAAAGTAGATGCTTGGGGTTAGGTCGTAGTATTTTTGTATTTTTGATTGGGGTTATGGTTGCCTGTTTATTTAGGACAACCATGTATGCAACATATGAATAATTTTAGGGTATCTAAGAACTGTGTGGCAAGATGAGATTGGATATGTAAACATTGTGTATGTAAGTTATATGAAGATGAATTATTATGATGACTGTTTAAAGTTTGTTACCTGAACTTAATGCAAATTAGAGCAGCAAATATTTGTGCATGTAACATATATTGAAGTAAACCTTGTAAAGCATAGCAATTCATACCATTGTATTCATATTGTCAAGAGACATGTAATTCATATGTTCACAGTGATAATATCATTGCAGAGGCAACATGACCCTAATAAAAACTTACACATTAGTAAATACCAAAATACCAAAAGAACAGCAAGACATTTGTTGACATAATTGTATCCTTCAAACTAAAGTCTCAAAATACCAAAATAATAGTATCACATATCTCAGTATCACATATGTAAAGCTGATGAGCGGATAATTTGTACGCTTTTTGGCATTGTTTTTAGTATGTTTTTAGTATGATCTAGTTAGTTTTTAGTATATTTTTATTAGTTTTTAGTTAAAATTTACTTTTCTGGACTTTACTATGAGTTTGTGTGTTTTTCTGTGATTTCAGGTATTTTCTGGCTGAAATTGAGGGACCTGAGCAAAAATCTGATTCAGAGACTGAAAAGGACTGCAGATGCTGTTGGATTCTGACCTCCATGTACTCGAAGCGGATTTTCTGGAGCTACAGAAGCCCAATTGGCGCGCTCTCAACGGCGTTGGAAGGTAGACATTCTGTGCTTTTCAGCAATATATGATAGTCCATACTTTGCCCAAGATTTGATGGCCCAAACCGGCGTTCAAAGTCACCCTCAGAAATCCCAGCGTTAAACGCTGGAACTGG
Source organism: Arachis duranensis (assembly GCF_000817695.3). Taxonomy (NCBI): domain Eukaryota; kingdom Viridiplantae; phylum Streptophyta; class Magnoliopsida; order Fabales; family Fabaceae; genus Arachis; species Arachis duranensis. The sequence continues at coordinate 20,589,787 of NC_029781.3, forward strand.
CACCAAAATGGGAGTTAAACGCCCAAACTGGCATAAAAGCTGGCGTTTAACTCCAAGAGAGGTCTCTGCACGAAAATTCTTTATTGCTCAGCCCAAGCACACACCAAGTGGGCCCGGAAGTGGATTTTTATGTCATTTACTCATTTCTGTAAACCTTAGGCTACTAGTTTTCTATAAGTAGGACCTTTTACTATTGTATTGAGACATCGAGGGGTAGCTATCTTCATTGTTATGCTATCTTAGATCATTGAGAGGCTGGCCTCATGGCCATGCCTAGACCTTATTCTTATATATTTTCAACGGTGGAGTTTCTACACACCATAGATTAAGGTGTGGAGCTCTGCTGTACCTCGAGTATTAATGCAATTACTATTGTTCTTCCATTCAATTCCGCTTGTTCTTGTTCTAAGATATCACTTGTTCTTCAACTTGATGAATGTGATAATTGACGCCCATCACCATTCTCACTCATGAACAAAGTGACTGACAACCACT
>NC_029781.3:20593564-20594164 GCF_000817695.3 Arachis duranensis
TGAGACCATAGAGATTCCATTGGACTTACTTCTGCCATTCATGAGCTCTGATGAGTATTCTTCCTCTGAAGAGGATGAGTATGTCACTGAAGAGCAAGCTGCTAAGTACCTTGGAGCAATCATGAAACTAAATGACAAGTTATTTGGAAATGAGACTTGGGAGGATGAATCCCCTTTGCTCACCAAAGAACTGTATGACTTGTCTAGGCAGAAACTGCCTCAAAAGAGACAGGATCCTGGGAAGTTTTCAATACCTTGTACCATAGGCACCATGACCTTCAAGAAGGCATTGTGTGACTTAGGGTCAAGTGTAAACCTCATGCCTCTCTCTGTAATGGAGAAGTTAGGGATCTCTGAGGTACAAGCTGTAAAAATTCCACTAGAGATGGCAGACAACTCAAGAAAACAAGCCCATGGACTTGTAGAGGATGTTCTGGTAAAGATTGAAGACCATTACATCCCTACTGATTTCATAGTCCTAGAGACTGGGAAGTGCATGGATGAATCCATCATCCTTGGCAGACCCTTCCTAGCCACAGCAAAGGCTGTGATTGATGTTGATAGAGAAGAGTTGATCATTCAAGTGAATGAAGAATCCTT
>NC_029781.3:20594272-20595186 GCF_000817695.3 Arachis duranensis
TTTGTTATTTTATGTTTTTTGTAGGTTGATGATCATGAGAAGTCACAAAATCAATGAAAAAAGCAAAAACATAATGAAAAACAGGAAGAAAAACAGCACACCCTGGAGGACACACCTACTGGCGTTTAAACGCCAGTAAGGTTAGCTGTTGGGCGTTTAACGCCCAGTCTGGCACCATTCTGGGCGTTTAACGCCAGAAAGGGGCACCAGACTGGCGTTAAACGCCAGAAAAGGGCAAGAAGCTGGCGTTAAACGTTAGAAATGGGCACCAGCCCGGCGTTTAACGCCAAAATTGGCACAAAACGAGATTTTGCTTGCCATTTGGTGCAGGGATGACTTTTCCTTGACACCTCAGGATCTGTGGACCCCACAGGACCCCCACCTACCCCACCACTCTCTCTTTTTCTTCACCCATTCACCAATCACCTCAACACCTCTTCCCCAAAAACCCTTCACCTATCAAATCCCTTCTTTCTCTTCACCACTCACATCCATCCTTTACAAAGCCCCCTCCATCTCCTTCATTTCTTCTTCTTCTACTCTCTTCTTTCTCCTTTTGCTCGAGGACGAGCAAACATTTTAAGTTTGGTGTGGTAAAAGCATTGCTTTTTGTTTTTCCATAACCATTTATGGCATCCAAGGCCGGAGAAACCTCTAGAAAGAGGAACGGGAAGGCAAAAGCTTCCACCTCCGAGTCATGGGAGATGGAGAGATTCATCTCAAGGGTGCATCAAGACCACTTCTATGAAGTTGTAGCCTTGAAGAAGGTGATCCCCGAGATCCCTTTCAAACTCAAAAAGGGTCAACTTTGATCAAAGGTTGGACCAAGTCCTCATAAACATTTGTGAAGAGGGCGCTCAATGAAAGAGAAATTCAAGAGGGAAGCCGGTTCAATTGAGAAGGCATGACCTCAA
>NC_029781.3:20597780-20605190 GCF_000817695.3 Arachis duranensis
AGCTTGCCATGGAAAGGAGTAAGAAGGATTGGATGAAGACAGTAGGAAAGCAGAGAGACGGAAGGGAAGGCATCTTCATGCGCTTATCTGAAGTTCCTACCAATGAATTACATAAGTACCTCTATCTTTATCTTTATGTTTTTATGCGTTCATCACCATATCCATTTGAGTTTGCCTGACTAAGATTTACAAGATGACCATAGCTTGCTTCATACCAACAATCTCTGTGGGATCGACCCTTACTCGCGTAAGGTTTATTACTTGGACGACCCAGTACACTTGCTGGTTAGTTGTGCGAAGTTGTGTTTATGCCATGGTATTGAACACCAAGTTTTTGGATTCATTACCGGGGATTATTTGAGTTGTGAAAAGTATTGATCACAATTTCGTGCACCAAAATCCCTATTATAAGTGTCACCCCTGCTTAGGAGGCCTGAGTCCTAGAGGTCTGTAGCTGGGTGTTGGCACAAATTTCAAAAGTCGTGATGCAGTAGTTGAATTTGTAGCTGCCATCGTCTCTTTAGAAATCGCATCATGACTAGTTCCTGGAGTAGTCTTCCCAGCTATTGAGTCATTTGATTGGAGCTGTGAGCTGTGAGGCATCAGGTTTGGCGTTTGGGAAGGTTGAATTTTGAACCATAAGGTTGGCCTCGGTGCTGGTATGGGTGGAGGCACGAAACATGGAGCTGGAGGCCTAACAATCTGCTGCTTTTCCTTAAATGTTGGAGGGTTGTCATTGGAGTTTTTTGCTATAGCCTGTAATAATGTAGGTTTAACAGTTATATGAATGAAAATTTTAAGAGATTCAGATGTAATAATTTCTTGGATGAAACATGTTTTGTATTTTAAGACAACAAGAAAAAATAGTACCGTCTCAGCTGGTGGTGCAGATTACGAAACTGAAATTTCTTCTCTCTGATTTTTGGGTAGTTTCTTCTTAGCTTTTCTGGTTTTGTTCTGTGACGAAATTCAATATATTATAGAAAGCAAGCAACAAAAGACAATTCTCAAACACAGCTATTGTACATAACACAGCCATTCTCAATCAAGCAACATATAAACCTAATCAGTATATAACACAGCCATACTCAAGCAAGCAATATATAAACCTAATCAGTACATAACACAGCCATTGTACCTCAATTCTCAAACATATAGTAAAGAAGTTATTATTTAGGACAAGTCAATTCTTAAAGCTAACACATTGTACCTGATTAATGTTTGGGGCTAGAGCAGTGTTTGTTGCTGGATCAGTTGATGATTTGTGAGTTGTTGTCTTCTTCTGTGCTCGTCTCTCCTTTTTAGTCATAGGCTTCCAGTTGGGATCTTGTGCTGCATTCGGACATGTCTTGTAGTAATGGCCGGTTTGACCACACTTAGAGCAAGTAACAACGAATGTCTTTTTCGCATTGGTGGTGCTCATCTCTCTCTCAACTGGATCGGCTCTTCTCTCCATCTTAGGTCTATGAGCAGCTCTCTTGATAGTGGTAGGCAGTGGCCTTGGTGCATTGGTAGGTGTCCAGTACTCTTCACTGTTGACTGGTTTAATGCAATGTGAATAAGTTGCTCTGATGGCTTCCATAGTTAGCCACTTATACACGAAATCCTCAGCCTTAAGACCCATTTTAGCTAGTGCTGCAATGACATGTCTACAAGGCATTCCTATATACAATAACGAGTTGATGTAGAATCGGAAAAAGACAATGGACATATAGTGATAAACCAAAAATTGTAACAACTAAATAATTATCCAATAACTATATAACTAGACTTACCAGTCAACTGCCATACATTGCATGTACATGTTCTCTTGTGAAGATTCACACCCACTTTATGGTTTTGAGAATGAACCTCAAAGAGGACTCTTTCCGAATCACCAGCCCATATAGCTCTCTATTTATGACTCTTAGGCTTGATAAATTGATCCAACTTCTTATGTTGGACTGGTGCAAGTGGTCCAATGTGAGCCTCCAACTTCTTCTTGTGTGTTGCCATCTTTCTTATTATGTAGCACTGCAACCCTTCACACATGGTTAGAATAGGCTTTTTCCTATGCTCCACAATCTTTGCATTCCATACTTCACACATATTATTAGTTATGTTATCCACTTTCGGCCCATGACTAAAGTACGCCTTACACCACACAGCCAGCTCAAATTTTTGCATATACTCCCATGCTGGTGCACTTACTCGCTTTAACTTCTCCATCGCAGCAACTAATTCAGTGTGTGTGGTGCACCTTGCACATTCCCAAACCAATTGCTTCGTCTCTTCATCTTTGAAGTGCTTGGTGAAGTTCTTCCAGATATGTAGTATACAATTTCTGTGGTGAGCTCTCAAAAATATCTCCTTCAAGGCCAATGTCAACTCTTGTATCAGTCTAAGGACATGATATGATTAGAAAATTCTAATTAGCAATGATGAAAATTATTAAATGCTAAGACTCAAATTAAAGTAACTCAAATTATATACAATATCTAATCAGGGAGCTACACTACAACATATTTAATTATGAATTGATGATGAATGAACAAGATTCTTAGATGACATAAGAATTAATTCATCAACTAATAAACTAAAAAATAAAAAAGTTTTGTCTTAATGGAACAGAGATTACCAACTAAATCATAGCGTAGAATTATATATTATTATGATCAAATCCATAGCAGAGTAGTACAAGTCTATGATACAAAACAGAGTCTATCATATATAAGTATTCAACACAAGTAACTAATTAGCAGGGTTTAGAGTTGACCTTTTGTTGATCGGAGATAAAATTCAGTCCCAACTCAATGCAATCTCCCGGATCCTGCTTCAATATTGACAAAAACCAGCCCCAGATGTCTTTACATTCGTTCGGAACCACATCATACACAATTACAAAAAAGTGGTTGTTGGCATCTTGTCCCACTGCAGATAATAGCTGTCCACCATAGTAACCTTTGAGGAAGTACCCGTCCAACCCGATTAGAGGCCTTCACCCAGCTTTAAAACCCCTTTTACATGCATCCAAACTTATATACAATTTTTCGAACAGTGGCAGTGACTTTGGCTGAGGTATGACATCAATCATAGCTGTGCTCCTTGGATTACTACTGTGTAGTTCCATCAGATAGTCGCGAAGCTTTCCATACTGAGCTTATTCATTGCCTATAACTATCTCTCTGGCAACCTTCAGTCCCCTGCTTATCATTTTTTCACTAAGATGTACATTGTACTCCTCAATCATATAATCCCTTGGCTATTTAGGCTTTAACTCAGGCTGAGTCAGTAGCCTTTTCACCAACTTTGATGTCACCCATTCTCTGCTAGCTAGATTACTGCCAAAATCTCTAGCACAATTGTGCTCATTAACCAGTGTCTTCACCTGATAACACCCCCTAGCACTGTTCCAAGATGTCAAAATTAACCAAGGACAGTTCTCTCCTGCACATGCAGCCCTCACCCTCTTCTTTTCATTCTTTAAATACATCACATCCTTCTCTTCATACACAAAGTAGTTCTTTAGTGCATTCTTAAAACTTTCCATTGTGATGAATATTTGTCCCACCTTAAATTCAACTTCCCCATATTCTGTCTCCTCATTGAAAGCATCAAGTGCAGTCCTGTTTTCATCATCATCAGATACCGAGCTGTTAAATGCTTCACTCTCATATTCATAAGGCTTGTCATAATCTAAGTCTAGCTCTTCCCCAAAAATATCAGAACTTGATGCCATTGTATTCTCAGCCAGTCCATGTTTAGCCTCCACACCACCACCTGCTTCAGGCCCATCAACTACTATACCTTCTGCCCCAGTTTTTCCATCCCTCAGAATATGTTTCCTCCTCTTACTAGAATACCTCTTGAAAGCCCGTTTCTTGGCTGTCTTTGGAGAATAACATGGACTACCTTTACTTGGTCTAGGCTTATCCCTATTTTTTGTTGGGCCATCCTTGCTTAAATCCCTATTTGGACCAAACTTCACCTCACCATCTGGTCCATCCTTCACCTCACAAGCCGGACCACTCTTCACCTCTCCAGCTGGATCCTGACTAGCTCTCTTCCTTGGTAACACCATTTTCTTCTTCTTTTTCTTCAATCTCTTCTTCCTTTTCTGTACTTTACTATCGTCACTACTATGAGTCTCTTCATATTCCGGAGGAGGTGGCTTATATGGCTCGTCCTCAGTTGTTTCATACCCATCACTTGAGGAAGATGAGTCACTCATAATAACCTCCTCAGCTTGCATCTCCTCATCCACAACTTATGGCACACTAACCGGGTGATCAAAGTAGATATAAATCTCATTTGTCTCCTTGTTTTTAATCTTGTTACACCTCATGTCATTTATCTCAATATTACCCCTCATTACATGTAAGCCAGATTTCAAATCAGGTGCCATGTTATCAAACCAAAATATCGTCTTGTACTATTTATAACCCAACTCCTTTAGTAACGTTTTAAAATCAAAGAATTTTACTAAATCAATGTCTAAAGGTGGCCACTTCTTGACTTTTCCATCAACATATTCTAATTTGTCCTGTGCATTCCTCTTAAAAATTTCTCCATGATGGAAAACAGGAATTACTTCAAACTCATCCATCTGAAAATTATTTTTACTAATCAAAATCCAATTCATGACAGTTTAACATCACCGTGCCAATCATCTAAACTACTGACAATTAACACATATTATTTAACAAATTAACTAAAAAACTTCAAAATCCATTCAATATCACAACATTTATAAAAATAAATAACCAGGCAACCCATTTCAACCTACTAAACACTAAGACACCAACATGAAATTTAGGAACAGAGATTGGATTAGAATAATGTTTTAGATGTCCAAATTCATTACTAACCTGAATGCCGACACAAGCTACCTCCACTGCACGACGTCAGTGACTCTGTCAAGTGCGGCATTAGAGGAGTCCTCCGAGTCCTTCCCGGCGGCCTTGTCAGCACCCTTGTTAGCACCAACACTTGCTACTTCCACCACTCTCTTTCCTATCGCACGAAGAAGGTTGGGGGGTTTTAGTTATTCTATAAATTTGAGTTAGGGCTTGGGGGGTTATTAGGGTGAGAATGACGTTTACTCCTTCTTAACCTAGCAACGGCGTCATTTTTTAATGTGACAGGGGGACAAATCGACCCTTGTCCATTCTCCCTTATCCACATTGGCACTTAACTCTGGGTTAACTGCCAGATCAGCGCTAGTAAGTGACACATAAGACTTTTCTATCAACTATGGATGGGGGATACACGGGAAGGGTGCGATGAGTTATTTTTTGCATAGACAGGGACCGGCACGGGTTACTTTTTTGGTGAGGGATCGCGTTGTCTTAATTAGAAATGGACAGGGACCGGGTTGGATGTTTACTCTTAGTTGAACATAGATTGAGTGAGGATTTGGTTTCTATTAATAAGATTATATTAGAGTAAGATGTATGTTTTTAGATCAGACCTTAACATTTTGGGATAATGTTGTCATCAATTTTGTTAAAAAGTTCTTAATATAATGTAAGACCATAATTTTATTAACATTTTTACCATAATTGCAGCTGACCCGATGTATTACTAGCATGAGGAAGTAGCATGGTATACTCTTTGAGAGCGGATCATACCATACATGCAGATTGCCGGGTTGTATCATCTTGCGAGACTTAACGACTATTGGTTTAGGCAGGATGAGCCGTTAGTTAGTGCTTTCATGAATAGATGACATCTAGAGACGCATACTTTTCATATACCATTCGGGGAGTGCACCATTATATTATAAGATGTAGCATACCAGCTAGGTCTTCCTATTGATGGTGAGTATGTTAGTGGATGTCTAACAGGCTTCAAGACGTACATTGAGGGCTGTCGACCTCCATGGACTTGGTTCGAGGACCTTTGGGTGTGTTACCTTCACTAGATTGTATTGACAAGTTCACTGTGTAGTACACATGGATGCATGATACATTTAGTGAGCTGCCCGAGGGTACAAATGAGGAGACTGTGAGGCAGTATGTGAGGGTGTACATCATGATATTGTTGTTGACTCAGTTGTTTGGGGACAAGTCTGGGACACGTCTTCACATCCGGTGGCTGCCTTATGTAGCTAGGCTAGAGGACTTAGGCAGATATAATTAGGAGTCTGTGTGCTTTCATGGCTTTATCGATATATGTGCTGTGTTACAAACAAGCACGTCGTTAAGTTGGCTAGTCTATTAGAGCTACTTCAGTCATGGATCTTTTGACATTTTTCAGGTTTTGTTAAGTTAGCCGTTGGCCTCGAGGTACTTATGTTTCTTTTATCGATTAATAATCATTCGATTACTTTGCTACTATTACACTAATGTATTCGATGGCAGGTGGTCGGGATATCAGCCCACATTGGGTGAGAAAGGGCCTAGAGTGGCGTATTGGATGTTGAGGATAGACTTAATGCAGGTGGGGGATGTAAGTGTTCATGCCACTTCAAGTGAGAGTTTATACCGTTGAAGATTATGTTGTTAATTTATGATCTTTGATACTATTTTTCTTTAACAGTTCACATGGATGCCTTATAGCTCACCCGAAGTTGTTCAAGTTGTGCATCCTAAGATACTAGAGCCTCGACAAACAATGTTATGGAGAGGGGTGTGACAAATCCCAATTTGACGGTTTATCTTGTATTGATTTTAGGGGATTTTATGACCTTTTACCCACATTTATTCAATGAAATAGCATGATTTTGTATATTCTCCTTTAATTGTGCTTAAGAGTGAAAACATACTTTTTAGGACTTAAAATAGCTAAATCTAATTCACCTTGATTCCATTAGATGTCTTGATATGTTTGTTAAGTGATTTAAGGTTTAGGAGGCAAAGATTGGATCAAGGGAATGAAGAAAAAAGCATGAAAAGTTGGAGAACTCATGAAGAAATGAAAGAACCGGAAAGCTGTCAAGCCGACCTCTTCGCACTTAAACAACCATAACTTGAGCTACAGAGGTCCAAATGATGCGGTTCTAGTTGGGTTGGAAAGCTAACATCCGGGGATTTAAAATGATATAAATTTTGCCATATGTTGCTTCGCGTTCAGGGGCGCGCACGCGCACTTTGCGCGCGCACCGATTCTGTCCGTGGCCCACTTTAAGGAAATCGTCCCCAGCGGTTTTAGGAGCCTTGTGGGCCAAATCCAACTCATTTCTGATGCTATTTAAGTCAAGGATTGAAGAGGGATGAGACATCTAGTTACCATTAGTTCATTTCCACACATTAGGATTAGTTTAGAAGTAGTTTCTAGAGAGAGAAGCTCTCACTTCTCTCTAGAATTAGGATTAGGATTAGGTTTAGTTCTTAGATCTAGATTTTAATTCATCTTCTTCTACTTCTATCTTCTCAATTCCTTGTTGTTACATTCATTCTTCTTCCATTCTTTTATTGTAATTTCCTTTAT
>NC_029781.3:20605307-20610317 GCF_000817695.3 Arachis duranensis
CTAATCTTTCCTTGGGAGTTGGCTAGGACTTGTGGCTCAAGTCAATTCATCCACTTGACTTTCCTTTATTTAGTAAGGGTTCACTAAGTGGTAGCAATGGACAATTATCATCACAATTGAGAAGGATAACTAGGATAGAACTTCTAATTTTCATACCTTGCCAAGAGCCTTTTATAGTTGTTAGTTTACTTTCTTGCCATTTATCTTTCATGTTTCTTATTAAAACCCCAAAATAACTCACAACCAATAACAAGACACTTTATTGTAATTCCTAGGGAGAACGACCCGAGGTTCAATACTTCGGTTTATAAATTTAGGGGTTTGTTTTAGTGACAAAAAACTTTTTGTATGAAAGGATTATTGCTTGGTTTAGAAACTATACTTCGACGAGATTTTATTTGAGAAATTCTAAACCGTCAAAAATCCATTCATCAGGGTGACTGCATTGATATATTTTGTGGTGATAGAGTAGCATCAGGTGGATAGGGTGCTACCACAGCTGGGGGGTATAACATCGACCTCGTGCAGCTCTGGACATAGATTTCTTGATGGCAAAGGATCGCAGGAGGTGATCGTTGGTTTCCTAGCACCTTATAGTCTTGACCCCTCTACTAGACTAATAGAGCCCAGCATGTTCTCCGGTTTGATGTCGTCCAAAACCCTGGTCCATCACAGTTATACTTGGAGTGGTGGTATGTACATGGGCGTAGGTTCTTATTGTCGGAGCTCTTCCTTGGAGGCCCCGAGCTATTTTGATTCTAGCAGAGGTTGCACAGAGAAGTCCAGGACAGGAACTCCCTGATGTCCCAGACAGGCATCGTGTTGAGCCTGTAAGTACACGAGCAAGTGAGCGTAAGTGGAGGTGGATCAAGGATGAGATTATTGCTATGGAGGGGAGAGGTCGACCCCCTAGACGAAGTGTGGGTCATTTGGGGCATGGAGGTAGAGGTGGTCGTAGAGGTAGAGGCGGTGCTAATGGTGGCGGCGGTGGAAGTGGTGATGATGGAGGGGGTGTGTATTTTGTTGGCGCGCAGCTTAAGTGCTTATACACCAGGAGGGAGCAACCAAACATATATGAGCCATACTCTATTGTTTGGGGTATTGTTAGTCCTGGGGATTAGATGCGTACTTTAGATGTTCACAATTCTTTGATGATTTACGTGTGATGCTACTGGAGGATGATATGGAGCGTGCTGGATCTCATGTCACCGGGTCCCAGCCATACATTACAGTAGATCTGAATGAGCTGCTGACTGAACCGGTATATGATTCTTTTGCATTAGGTAAGACGCCCTCCTCCGTGGTTGATGCAGATCCCCTAGCACCTCCTACCCCAGATGGAGATGAGGATAAGGTACCATTAGTACAGAGAGCGTAAAGGATTAGGTGCCCTAGGCGTTGTTTTACAGAGTCCAACCTCTTTTGAGTACTTATGTGTCACATTTAGTATGACTTATTTTGTTTGAATATTTGGTATGATGTGTTTTGTTCATATATTTTGTACTTTGCTTTTGAATGGACTTCTTAATATGTGGTACTTATGTTGTTTGGGACTTATGTTTTAATGAACAATTTGCGACTAATGTAGTAGAGACAAAATATTTCACATTTTCACATCAAACTTAAACAGAACAAAATCCAATTGAAAATTACATGCACATCGAACTAAAGAATAATACGAGATGACAATATACAGTAAAATCAAACATAAAGAAGACATACATATTACATGAAAAACATCTACGCATTGCCCTCAAAAGCAGAACCCATGTTGAATCCTCTCTATTGATAGGGGTGGCAAACGGGCCGAAACCCGCTGAGTCAGCCAGTGAAACTCGCCGAGCCAGGCGGCCTGGCTGGAAATTTGAAACTGACAAATTTAAAAAATCCACCTAACCTGCACCATCTAATCCATGGGCTTTGGCGGCACAGGGTGGGCTTTCCTAGTGAGCCAGGTGTTTATTTGGTCAGGGTCATTTCTTATAAATTTCTATAATGTTATTGATCTACAAGAGGATGAAGATGATAACTAAAGATATTCTAAGTTATATTTTGGATTATGTTTAATATCTAATTGATTATAAACTTGAAGATGTTTAATTATATTTTGGACAATGTTTATTTTGCTTTGGATAATGTTGGTTTTATTATTTTGTGTCAAAAAACTTTGTTTATGATTATGTTTATTATATATTCATAATTATAAAGACTTCAATGTTTGTGAATTTAAAAATTATAATTTTTTTATCTTTAAAAATTATAAATTTATTGAAATAGTTGTGAAATTATATATATTCTTTAATATTTAGTGATTTATATAAAAAGAGATTTGGCAAGTTTGGCCCGCCAGCCTGCCATTAAGCTGGGCAGAGGAGAAATTCAAGACCGCCTCACTAGGCAGGGCAAAGTGGGGCGGGCTTCTCTATTTGCCACCCCTACTTGTGGACACCTCTTTCAAGTATGGACAGATTGTCTGCTAATTTCACATCACTTGTGTCTATTTGGATCCACCTTATCCATGTTAGCTTGGATTCTAGTAGTCCTCGAACACCCTTCAGATGCACGTCTCTTGGTTGGATTAGGTATGACTGTGGGACCATCATATGGTGGCCAAAAACCTTCCAGGATAGGAAGATTGAATCTCATTCTGTATGCATTAAACATGATACACCTCATGGACATAGGTTGTCAAACTCAGACGTGAGGATGCGCAGCAAATCCATTGCATGTAGACATGGATAATGAAGTGCTTGGAAGTATCCACAATCGTAGTTTGATCCTTCAGTGACACTCAGTAAGTGTCAATTGAGAAGTTACCAGTCAGAGTAGTCTCTGCCATATTAAACTCAGAATTATCCCTGTTATACAAGGTCACTGTAAAATACCTTGATGCCTTTAAATTAGCTTCTGTTGTCTTCATAAGACGTTGACTGAATTGCTATCCTATTGCCTTTAAATTAGCCTCTACTTCTCTTTCCTTACGAACAAGGCCAATCTCCCATAAGTGGACTTCACTAATGAACAAAGTGGAAGGTTCCTTACACCTTTTGGGATGGAGTTAACACACTCGGAGATATCAGTTGTCATATGTCCGAATCTACGGCCTTCATCCCAGTGCTAAGTCCATTTCTCAAACTCATTCTTGTTAGCCTAATTGCACATTGCAGGATCTTCGCTTCGGAGAATGTCAAACTAGTAGTCAAACTCGACTTCAGTATTTGCGTAAGCTGCATTTACCAAAAACCTCCTTGCATCCTTGCCCTTAAAACTGAGGGAGAAATTCGCGACAACGTGTCAAATATAATAGGCATGATGGGCACTAGGTAGAAACCATCCACCATCAAGAGCCTCCAATGAAACCTTGATTCCATTGTATCTATCCGATATGACTAGTATACCCGGCTGAGGCATTATGTGCTGCTGAAGGTAAGATAAAATAATGACCATGACTCCACATTCTCACCCTCTACAAGTGCGAAAGCAATGAGAATGATATTATAATTATCATCCTGATCAATTGCAACCATCAAAGTACTCCCATATTTGTCATACAAGTGGGTCCCATCAACACTAACCAGCGGCTTATAATGCATAAAGGTCTTGATACATGGTGATAATGTCCAAAAGTGCCGATGAAAATAAGTTGATGACTCATCAACTTGACCTCGAAGTCACACAGTACTGGTCTTCAACACTGCAATATTACCTGACATTGTTATTTGCACACTTAGTACCCATTTTGGCACCTTATTGTATGACTCTTACCAATCCCTATAAATTTGCACAATAGCCTTTTGCTTAGCCAACCAAACCCTCCTGTAAGCCGGTCTAAATCCAAAATGTGCCTCAGTCGCATGCTATAGTAGCTTGATCGACACAGCCGTATCAACTCTGATCATAGGAAGGATGAAAGGAAATATAACATGATAATCAAGCTTCCTGTGATCACTGGATATCGATGTGGTCAGGCATGTATGGGGTCTATTATACCTTCTTACCTCCCAAATACCCTTCCGATGGCGAACAATGATCCGAATCAAATATTAGCAATTGTTTCCAAACTCTTTATATTTTTCATGGTACTTAACATAATATAATTCCAACACTCTGTACTCAATCCTGGATTCTATAAGTCTTCACACTTAAGGCGACTTTCTCGTTATTTTGAAACTACTGACCAACTTGGAACTCAGCTACATATGCTGTATCCTGTGTATCACTGGCCCGAAATTCAGATTGTACATCTGGGAATCCCTATTGTATCATGGCCTCCAAGCTAGAGTCGAAAAGTACGGGGGATATTGCTGACTTTCTGACCTTGATGCTCTACCACCCCCAACTGGAATACTTCTCCCTAGATCATCATCTTTATCCTTATTAATCATGGCAGATTTCATATCATCGTCATCCCACAATACATCTTTGACGCATCTGGTTCTTCACCCTCCCCTAAAACCGAGACCATAATAAGAGTACCCACTATTGTAATAGCAAGCTGACCGAAAAATCGATTATCACCTATTTCTCCATCGCTATCATGATTGAGATCAGTTGCAAAGGATGAAGATGCCGCTTGATGAGCGGATAATTTATACGCTTTTTGGCATTGTTTTCATATAGTTTTTAGTAAGTTTGAGCTACTTTTAGGGATGTTTTCATTAGTTTTTATGTTAAATTCACATTTCTGGACTTTACTATGAGTTTGTGTGTTTTTCTGTGATTTCAGGTAAATTCTGACTGAAATTGAGGGATTTGAGCAAAACTCTGAAGAAGGCTGACAAAAGGACTGCTGATGCTGTTGGAATCTGACCTCCCTGCACTCGAAATGGATTTTCTGGAGCTACAGAACTCCAAATGGCGCGCTCTCAACGGCGTTGGAAAGTAGACATCCAGGGCTTTCCAGCAAAATATAATAGTCCATACTTTATTCGAAGAATGACGACGTAACTTGGCGTTGAACGCCAAGTACAAGCTGCTGTCTGGAGTTAAACGCCAGAAAAACGTCATGAT
>NC_029781.3:20611451-20612257 GCF_000817695.3 Arachis duranensis
AAGTTTTTGGCGCCGTTGCCGGGGATTGTTCGAGTATGGACAACTGACGGTTCATCTTGTTGCTCAGATTAGGTAATTTTCTTTTCAAAAAGCTTTTTCAAAAATTTTTCTTTTTATTTTTCGTTTTTCCAAACTATTTTTTCGAAAAAAATTAATAAAAATACAAAAAATTAGAAAATCATAAAAACCAAAAATATTTTGTGTTTCTTGTTTGAGTCTTGTGTAAATTTTTAAGTTTGGTGTCAATTGCATGCTTTAAAAATTTTTCTTGCATTTTTTTCGAAAATCTCATGCATTCATAGTGTTCTTCATGATCTTCAAGTTGTTCTTGACAAGTCTTCTTGTTTGATCTTGATGATTTCTTGTTTTGTGTTGATTGTTGTTTTTTTTCATGTGCATTTTTGCATTCATGTTTTCCATGCATTAAAAATTTCTAAGTTTGGTGTCTTGCATGTTTTCTTTGCATTAAAAATTTTTCAAAATTATGTTCTTGATGTTCATCATGATCTTCAAAGTGTTCTTGGTGTTCATCTTGACATTCATACCATTTTTGCATGCATTCATTGTTTTGATCTAAAAATTTCATGCATTGAGTCTTTTTGTTGTTTTTCTCTTTCATAATTAAAAATTCAAAAATCAAAAAAATATCTTTTCCTTATTTCCCTCCAAATTTTCGAAATTTTGGGTTGACTTGATCAAAAATTTTCAAAATTAGTTGTTTCTTACAAGTCAAGTCAAAATTTCAATTTTAAAAATCTTATCTTTTCAAAATCTTTTTCAAAAATCATATCTTTTTCATTTTTTAG
>NC_029781.3:20612407-20613054 GCF_000817695.3 Arachis duranensis
AAAATTAGCTAACAATTAATGTGATTTGTTCAAAAAATTTGAAGTTTGTTACCTTCTTGTTAAGAAAGGTTCAATCTTTAAGTTCTAGAATCTTATCTTGTAGTTTCTTGTTAGTTAAGTAATTTTAAAATTAAATCTTTTTCAAAATATCTTTTTCAAACATATCTTTTTATCTTTTATCTTATCTTTTTCAAAAATTTTATCTTTTTCAAAATTTAATTTCAAAATATCTTATCTAACTTCTTATCTTCTTATCTTTTTCAAAATTTAATTTCAAATCTTTTTTCAATCAACTAACTAACTTTTTGTTTGTTTCTTATCTTTTTCAAAACCACCTAACTACTTCTCCCTCTTCTATTTTCGAAAATATCTCCCCCTTTTTCAAAAATTCTTTTTAATTAATTAATTGTTTCATGTTTTAATTTTAATTACATTTTATCTCTAATTTTCGAAAATCACTAACCTGTTTTCAAAATTATTTTCGAAATCTCCCTTCTCTTTTCTTCTTCTATTTAATTATTTAATTACTAAAACTTCTCTTCACCTCTCCTCTTCCAAAAATCCGAATCCATTCTTCTTCATTCTTCTACCCCCTTCTTCTTCTACAAACATAAGGGAATCTCTATACTGTGACATAGAGGATTCCT
>NC_029781.3:20613083-20613276 GCF_000817695.3 Arachis duranensis
ATAGAGGATTCCTCTTTCTTTTCTTGTTTTCTTCTCTCTTTCTTATGAGCAGGAACAAGGATAAAGGCACTCTTGTTGAGATTGATCCAGAACCTGAAAGGACTCTGAAGAGAAAATTAAGAGAAGCTAAATTACAACAATCCAGAAACAACCTTTCAGAAATTTTCGAACAAGAGAAAGACATGGCAGCCGG
>NC_029781.3:20616849-20617093 GCF_000817695.3 Arachis duranensis
ATGGTTCGGGGGAAATACTTAGATTTCAGTCCGGAAAATGTGAGGTTGGCATTTCATCTACCCATGATGCAAGGTGATGAATGCCCCTACACAAGGAGGGTCAACTTCAACCAAAGGTTGGACCAAGTCCTAATGGACATTTGTGTGGAAGGCGCCCAATGGAGAGTAGACTCCAAAGGTAAACCGGTCCAACTAAGAAGACTGGACCTCAAGCCTGTAGCTAGAGGATGGTTGGAGTTCATCC
>NC_029781.3:20617525-20617882 GCF_000817695.3 Arachis duranensis
TCAACACTTCCTTAGAAGATTTGAGCTACAATGTGGAACAATTAAGGGTGGAACATCATGAGCACTCCATCATTCTCCAAGAAATAAGAGAAGATCAAAGAGCTATGAGGGAGGAGCAACAAAGGCAAGGAAGGGACATAGAAGAGTTGAAGAACATCATTGGTCCTTTAAGAAGAAGACGCCACTAGAGGTGGATTCATTCCTTGTTCTTTATTTTCTTTCTGTTTTCTGTTTTTAAAGTATTATGTTTGTCTATGTTTTTGTGTTTCTACTTCATGATCATTAGTGTGTAACCATGCCTTAAAGCTATGAATAAAATCCATTAGTCCTTCACCTCTCTTAAAAGAAAAATGTTTC
>NC_029781.3:20619225-20633526 GCF_000817695.3 Arachis duranensis
CATCTTTGGTCTCAGTTTTGTTTTATTCTTCATCTTAGGGGATCATTGATCACGTTAGAGAGGGCTGGCCATTCGGCCATGCCTGAACTCTTTGCTTATGTGTTTTCAACGGTGGAGTTTCTGCACAGCATAGATTAAGGGTGTGGAGCTCTGCTGTACCTCAAGTATTAATGAAATTCTATCTTCTTTTATTCAAATCTCTCTTATTCTTATTCCAAGATATTCATTCGTACCCAAGAACATAATGAATGTGATGAGTCAAATTACCCTCATCATCATTCTCACTTATGAACGCGCGTGATTGACAACCACTTCCGTTCTACATGCAACCGAGCTTGAATGTGTATCTCTTAGATTCCCCAACAGAATCTTCGTGGTATAAGTTAGATAGTTGGCGGCATTTATGAGGGTCCGGAAAGTCTCACCTTGTCTGTGGTATTCCGAGTAGGATCCTGGGAATCCGGAAAGTCCAACCTTGTCTGTGGTGTTCCGAGTAGGATTCCGGTAATGAATGACCGTGACGTGCTTCAAACTTTAACCTGCTGGGCGTTGGTGACAGACGCAAAAGAGGGATTCTATTCCAGTAGGAGCGGGAACCAACCGGTGATTAGCCGTACTGTGACAGAGTGCGTTAGCATAGTTTTCACTGCGAGGATGGGATGTAGCCATCAGCCATGGGTGATGCCTCCAGACTGGTTAGCTGTGCGAGTGACAGCCGCACAGGATATTTCCCCGTGAGGAATGAAAGTAACCACAGTTGATGGTGAACCCCTATACAAAGCTTGCCATGGAAAGGAATAAGAAGGACTGAGTAGAAGGAGTAGGAGAGCAGGCGTCCAAGAGCTCTACAGCATCTCCATCCGCTTATCTGAAATTCCCACCAATGAATCTGCATAAGTATCTTTATCCCTTTCATTATTTATATTTTCGAAAACCCATAAAACTATTTTAAATCTGCCTAACTGAGATTTGCAAGGTGACCATAGCTTGCTTCATACCAACAATCTCTGTGGATTCGACCCTTACTCACGTAAGGTTATTACTTGGACGACCCAGTACACTTGCTGGTTAGTTGAACGAGATTGTGAAGGAAATAAACAATGCCCTCAGAGTATACATCCTTTATAAACAAAAGAACAAGTGATCACAATTTCGTCCACCACCGCTAAAACTACCTCGGGTGCCAAGATAGGCACAAATGAAGAGCCACCAACAAGCATTAAACTAGAAGCTCCTAACATTGCTATAGATTGAGGATTCTGATTCTATCCTTCTGAACTATAGACCACATCTCCAAACTTGGTCAATAGCTCCTGGGGCTTCACCTCGAAAACTGGCAACGATAGTGTTCCGAGGGTTACCTGAAATTGAAGGTTGATCTTGGATGAGATCTGCTATTGTGACTGGAGCTATCGTGTCTGACTTATTGAACTTGATGGTGCTGCTAATCCGTGATCCCCAGAGGGTGGTGGTACCTGCAAGAGACTCTGATGCTTAAGTTAGCACGTGCTTTAGGCAGGGTTTTTGTGTACAATCAGAGTATGAGTTATACCTGAATGCTCCAATGTATTTATAGTAGTATTGAGTGACCTCCCTTGAGATAGGTTAGTTATCTTATCTTATCTTTGGTGAGATCATCTATCTTGTTGCTAGCCGCCTTTGAGGCGGGCCGGTCCTTTTATTTGGGCCTGTTTGGGCCTCTGTGGAGAGGTTGTCCGAGCTCTTTACGGAGAGGTCGGTATGGACCAACCTTTATAAGAGGTCGGTCACTTCTTGTCTTTGACTCGGGTTGTGTAGCTTGACCTAAGGTATGAACAGTGCCCTTGCTCGAGTTCGATCTTTCCCTTGAGGTCGTGTCTTTCCAGACTTCGACTCCCTTGAGGAAGTCGTGATCGAGCATTTACTTTTGGCTGATCTCCTGAGTAACTCCAGATAAAATTGCTTCCTTGAATGCGAAGCGTTTCTTTCTTCTTTTTAATTTGAAGCGTGCGTTGCGCTTTTCTTGGGAGTATGCGAGGGCTTTAAAAGCTCATTTATTTTCTCCTTTGCCGTTTCTTCTTTCCCTCTTTAGATTTTATTTTGAAATTAAAGAAGAGGTTTTTACTCTCACTTTCAGTTTCCTCCTCCTTTTTCTCTTACTTCGCTCGTTGTTTACTGAGTGATTTGTCATCTGATTTTCTGTCTTCACGCTCCCAAGCTTTCTCTCTTCTTTGCTCAAGAGTCGTTCGTTGGCACGAATTTAATCATCGTTTCTGTCTGAGCCTTCTCTCGTGCTTATTTCCTTTTCTTCCACAGGTTGGTATTCTCTCTCCTTTTTATGCTTCGATAGTCATTTTTATGTATGCTTTCACTGTCACATGTCTGTTTTATTTGATCTTTCATTGGGCTTGTTTTGAAAAGGCTGAACTATTCCGGAAAAGATTGCGTCTTTGTGCTTGCTCGGTGTTGTGATTTTTTTCTACTGCTCTTGTTTGAGAAAGATGTGCGCCTTTTAGGTTTCTTGGTAGTTTTGCTTTCGTAGGACCTTTTTGTTTGCAACACATTGCCTCCAAAGGGTGCCCCTGGTTTTTGCTAAATATTCTTTGTTTTCGTAGATCCTAGGGTGCCCTTTTTGTTGCCCCACCTCTGTGTTTATCGGTTGTTCCTTCTTTTTTTTTTATTTTGTCCGAGTTGTTTAGTAGTGACCCCTGTTATCTTCCTTTGCTGTAGGTATAGTTTACCATATGTCTTCTCGAAAAAATATTGTTGAGATGTCTACCAAGATCCCTGATGGCATGTCTGACTGGCTGGACTTTATAGTCCTAATGTGTGTTACAGTGGCTGATCCGGAGTACTGCGAGAGGCTTAGGAGATTCCATAGGATTTGTAGTAATAGGGACGATGAAAAGAACTATGAGTTACTATCGCCCGACCCTGAGGAGAGGGTTAGTTTCTCCTCTTTGACTCAGGGAGAACGCCCCTTCTTTTATGCCTATGACTATTTCTTTAGTCTGCTGAACATCATCATCCCTTTTACTACTTTTGAGACTGACTTGTTATCAGCTTGTAATGTGGCTCCTTCCCAGCTTCATCCGAACTCTTGGGCCTTCATTAAGATTTTTCACCTGTTGTGCCAGGAGTTAGATGTCCGGCCTACCGTATCTCTTTTCCTTTATCTGTTTGTTTTGACAAAACCTGGAGTAGCCAAGAAAAAGGCTTCTTGGGTCTCGTTCCGAGCTACCAAGGGGAAAAATATTTTTTCTATGTATGATGAGTCTTTTCAAAATTTTAAGAACTATTACTTTAAGGTCTGAGCTGTCGAGAATGCCCGACCTTTCTTTTTAGATGAGAATGATGAGCCGACCTTCCCTTTGAGTTGGCAAAAGGATGTAGTAGCTACTAAGTATTCTTGGGAGAGTTTAGACGAGGTTGAACAAGCCTTTGTGATCGTGTTAGAGGAGAACTGGGTCGAGCGTCCTCATCTGAGCACAAAGAGGTTACTAGGGGATCCTTCCCTCCTTTGTGCCGAACTGGGTAGTCTCCGACTTCTTTTCTGACAGTAGTCTTTTTGTTTGTTTGCTGATTTTTCTTATTTATGACTTGTCTTATTGGTTTCTTTTTCAGAAATGGCGAAATCTATGGACTCCATAAAGGCTTTCCGTAAGGCTAAGAAAACGACAGCTGCACAAAATATGTCGGCGAAGACCTTGGGAGAGGGGTCTTCTCAAGTACCTCCAAAGAAACCGACTTCTGATACTGCCGGGCCTAGGAAAATCATCTCGACCCCACAAGTTCGGACGCTTCCATCTGACCCTATTCAGCCAACCTCTGGTGCTATCTCTTTTCCTACTGCTGCTGGTCCTCCCCCAAAGCGACAAAAAACTCTTGGTTCTTATTATCTAAATGCCAAGGATTTTGATGGTGTGGGTTTTGCTACCGAGCTAATTTCACCCCATGGTAAGATTCCTTTGGATGATGTATCTATTCTTCATAACCTTGATTTTGTTACAAGTAATAGTATTCGGATGGGCAATATTGGTGCAGCTTTATCGCGGGTTGTTATGGAGTCTCCCGTTTGTGCCACTAATGCTTTTATGGAAAATGCCAAGTCTAAATTTGACAGAATCAAGGGTTTAAAGGATGAGCTTGATGCTAAGGTGATTAAGATGGAGCTGGATGTGAAAAGGGAGAAATCCCGAGCTACTGCTACTGAGGCTGCTGCGAACCTGGCTGAGGAGGCGACGAAAAAATATAAGGAGAGCTATGCTCACACTTGTGGCGAGCTGTTGGAGGCCAGGGAGAGGATTCAGTTTGCCCAGGCTGATTATGCCGAGCTCTAGGGTCACATGGTGGACAGTGTGACCGATGCTTATGAGAATTTGAAGGCCCAGGTTCGGGTTCTTGCCCCTGAGCTCGACCTGATTCTCTTTAGTCTAGATAATGTAGTGGAGGACGGCAAGATTGTGCCTGCCTCGGATGATGAAGATGAGGGTCCTCCTCTTGTACCACCAGGGAAAGCCTCAGCAACTTCGACCTCTTCCGTCCCTTCAGAGGTCGACCATTCAGAGCCCGAGCCCGATGTGCAGATTCTAAGCCAGCCGGATGGAATTGTTGATGCTGTCCCGATCTCGACCATTCCTCCTCCTTTAGCCCAGGGTGCTTCTACTGGGGAAAATTTGAATGCTTTATAACTCTTCTGTTCTTATATTATAGTCCGACTTGTGGACTTTTGAACTTTGTTTTTTGTAACTGCTAGTTTGCCTATGCTTGACTTTTTTGACGTTTGGTTGCTTCTTTGCAACCTTTATTTTGAAAAACAAATATTTAAACTCTTGGGCTGTCTTTTAAATAGCATTTGAGTCTTTAATGCTTTAATTTGAATGATGTGCCTGTTGAACCCTTGATACTTGGAGGTTTTACTTTTGTGACCTTTTAGGGCCTATAGAGGTTAGGTACTTTCTCGTCCGACTTCCTTGTCCCTGCCCTTTGGGTCATGCGCTGTCCATCCTCTGATTTGGCGAAGTGATCCTCATGGCTAGGCATTCGGGCTTTCAGTGACTCATCCCATAACTTTTTAGTATTCTTTAGAACTCTTTTAGTTTGAACGACTTCTTTGTTGCCCTATTTTGAGCGGAGTTGTTTCCCACTTAGTCAAGCGCCTTTGAGCCTTAAGTTGTTTTCAACCTTTTTGGCTTTTGATGTCGACCTATCTGGCTTCACCGTCCGGGCTTTTTAGTCACATTCCAACAACTTTTTAGGTAGTGTTCCAAGGGGAACCTTTTATATAAAGTTTGTTCGAATGACTTTTTAGCGCCGTTTCGACCTGTGCTTTTGCTTTTTAAGTAGTGTCTTTTTTCAAGGCTTCATACCTTTTAGCAAAGCACTTCTGGCCTTTGTGAGATGTCTTTGTCTTTTTTTAGTGATCCTTTCACTAGTCTGACTTATCTGTCGGGCCTTCTTAAGTTATTTTTAGTAATCCACTTTTAATCAGACCTCGTCTGGTCGCTTTCTATGGTTACTTTTGATAACTTCTTGCATTAATTTTCTTTTATGCCTTCACCTTTCCGACCTCTTTGTAATCGAACGATGAATTTGATTTTCACCTTGCCGACCTTCTTGTAATCAGACGATGAATTTTTGCATTTTTATGAGCTTAGATTAATGCATCTTGCTAAGAAAATTTTTAGGGAATATGAAAACTTAATTCAAATAGAAAATATAAATATAAACAGGAGTATATACATATGAGTGCATACCCTTCTAAGTCGAGCAGTTTTGTAGATCTTGACCTGGCACCTCATTAAAAAGCTTTTTCAGGAAAAAGAGTGCACCTTGACCTAAGATCTTTATTACTTTCTAACTATAGTACCTTCTTAAGTTACAGGCATGCCATGACCTTGGCAGCTCTCGCCTCTCGAGGTCGGACACCTTGTAGTAACCTTTTCCTAGTACTTCTACAACTCGGTAAGGTCCTTTCTAGTTAACTGCTAGCTTCCCTTCTCCTGATCGACCTGCTCCAATGTCGTTTTGGATTAAGATGAGATCGTTGGTGGCGAAGCTTTATTGGACTACCTTCTGATTATATCTTAAGGCCATCCGACGCTTTAGTGCTTCCTTTCCAATCTGAGCTCTTTCTCGAACTTTTGGAAGTAGGTCGAGCTCCTCCCTCTGAATTTGAAAGTTGACCTCTTCATTGTAGAGGATTCTTTTGGGAGATCCTTCTTCTATTTCCACTGGAATCATTGCCTCCATTCCATAAGTAAATTGGAAGGGTGATTCTCCTGTGGTTGAATGTAGGGTTGTCTGAGATGCCCATAGGACTTATGGGAGCTCTTCAACCCAAGCTCCCTTTGCGTCCTGTAGTCTTCATTTTAACCCAGCCAGTATGTCTTTGTTGGCAGTTTCTGCCTGTCCGTTGGCTTGTGGGTGTTCTACAGATGTGAATTGGTGCTTTATTTTTAGGTCGGCTACCAAGTTCCTGAAACCCGTATGGGTGAATTGAGTGCCATTATCTGTGGTAATGGAGTAAGGAACCCCGAACCTTGTGATAATGTTTCTATATAGGAATTTTTGACTTCTTTGGGCAGTGGCAATAGCTAAGGGCTCTACCTCAATCTATTTTGTGAAATATTCTATTCCTACAATGAGGAACTTGACTTGTCCTGGTCCCTGGGGGAAAGATCTAAGGAGGTCGAGCCGCTACTTTGCGAATGGCCAGGACGACGTAACGCTGATGAGCTCCTTTGGTGGGGCGATATGGAAGTTAGCATGCGTCTCACATGGTGGGCATGTTTTGACAAATTCTGCTTTTTCCTTTTACAAGGTCAGCCAGAAGAATCTAGCTCAGAGTACCTTTTTGGAAAGAGCTCGTGTCCTGAGATGATTGCCACACATAACACTGCGTACTTCTTCCAAAACTTCCTTTGTGTTGGAGGTCGGCACACATTTTAGGAGGGGTGTCGAAATCCCTCTCCTATATAGGATGTTGCCCACTATAGTGTAGTACTGAGCTTCTTGTACTAGCCTTTTTACCTTCTTTTTATCTGTGGGAAGTGCCTTAGACTTGAGGTAGTTAATTATGGGGGTCATCCATTCTTGATCATGACCTGATATGGTTAGGACCTTTTATTCCTCTGAGATCGATGGACTTTGTAGTGTTTCTTGGATGAGGCTTCTATTATTACCCCCTGGTTTGGTGTTGCCTAGTTTTGAAAGTGCATCAGCTGGGACATTCTGTTCCCGAGGTATATGTCGGACCTCATATCTCCCGAACTGTCCGAGGTATTCTTTGGTCTTGTCCAGATATTTCTTCATGGTGGGATCCTTAGCCTGGTAGCTCCATTCTATTTGTGAGGTAACTACTTGCGAATCACTGAAGATGGTAAGCTTTTGAACTCCTATCTCCTTAGCCAGCCTCAAACCAGCCAGTAGTGCATCATATTCAGCTGATTGTTTGAGGCAGGGAATTCAAACTTTAGTGATAGCTCGATTTGGGTTCCCTGAACACTTTTGATAATTACACATGTGCCACTCCCAGTTTTGTTTGAAGAACCGTCCACGTAGAGATTCTATTTTGTAGGAGTTCTCGGGGTGTCAGTGTATTCGGAAATAAAGTCGGCCAGATACAGTGACTTGATAGTTGTCCGAGCTTCATATTTGAGGTTGAATTTCGATAACTTGACTGCCCATTATAGTATTTTTCCAGCCAGGTTAGTTTTTTGTAGGATGCCTTTTATGGGCTGGTTGGTCCAAACTTTGATTGTGTGAGCTTGAAAGTATGGTCGGAGTCGTCGGGAAGTGAGTATGAGGGCGTAAGCGAATTTTTCTATTTTTTGGTAGTTTAGTTCAGCCCCTTGTAAAGCCTTGCTGATGAAGTAGATGTGTTGCTGCTCACTTTCATATTCTCTGACTAGTGCTGAGGCTATTGCCCGACTTCCCACTACAAGGTATAATATGAGTTCTTCACTTTCCCGTGGTTGGGTGAGAATGGGTGGTTGCCCCAAGAACTTTTTAAAATTTCAGAAAGCTTCTTTACATTCCATTATCCATTCAAACTTCTTTCCCTTCCTTAATGTTGCATAAAAGGGGAAAGATCTTATGGCTGATCTGGCTAGAAATCTGGATAGGGCTGCTAGTCTTCCATTGAGTTGTTGCACTTCTTTGACGCAGGTTGGACTTTTCATGTGGAGTATAGCCTGGCATTTATCTGGGTTCGCCTCAATTCCTCTTTGGGTAAGCATGAAGCCGAAGAATTCGTCAGCTTCTACTGTGAAGGAGCACTTTGCGGGGTTAAGTCGCATACCACACTTTCTTATAGTGTCGAACACTTTGGTAAGGTCGGATAACAACGATTCCTCACTTTGTGTTTTTACTAGCATGTCGTCTACATAAACCTCCATTAGCTTTTCGATGTGGTCGGCAAAGACTTTGTTCATCAATCTTTAGTATGTTGCACTTGCATTTTTGAGTCCAAACGGCATGACTATGTAGCAGTTATTTGTTTTTGGGGTTAGGAACGAGGTCTTCTCTTGGTCGAGCAGGTACATTGGGATTTGGTTGTATCCCGAATAAGCATCCATGAAGGAGAGGTACTTGTATCCGAAAGAGGCGTCCACTAGCGTGTCTATATTCGGGAGCGGGTAAGGATCTTTTAGGCAGGCCTTATTGAGGTCGGTGTAGTTGGTACACATTCTCCACTTGCCATTTGACTTTTTTACCAAGACAATGTTGGCTAGCCACAACGGGTACTTGACCTCCCTTATGAATCCTGCCTCAAGCAGGCTTGCACCTGCTCTTCCACAGCTTGGGACCTTTCTGGACCAAGCTTCCTGCGCTTCTGTTGTACGGGCCGAGATTTGGGATATACCACCAGCTTATGGCACATTAACTTAGGATCTATACCGGGTATGTCTGCGGCCTTCCATGCAAAGAGATCAGCATTATCCTTTAGGAACTATATTAGTGGCTCCTTTAAGTCTCCTTTCAAGGTTGCCCTTATATTTGTTGTTTTATCCTGAGCATCCCCGATCTAGACTTCTTTAGTCTCACCTTTAGGTTGTGGACGATGTTCTTTGTGAACTTAAACTCCCCCAAGTTCAATGGTGTTGATTTTCTCTCCTCTGGGGTTTTCTTTAAAGTTCAGACTTTCATTGTAACAGCGTCGCAGAAACTTTTGGTCTCCTTTTATTGTGGCGATCCCTTCTAGATTTGGGAACTTCATGCACAGATATGGAGTGGAAACTACTGCAGCGAGCTGGTTCAGCGTTGTCCGACCTATAAGGGCGTTATAAGCTGAGCTTACGTTGACTACGATATAGTCTATGTTTAGCGTACTTGACTGAGTTCCTTTTCCAAAGGTTGTATGCAGTGAGATGTATCTTAATGGTTGAATTGGGGTGTCTTCGAGGCCGAACAAGCTATTCGGATATACTCTGAGCTCTTTATTCTGCAGGCCGAGTTTGTCGAAGGCGGATTTGAACAAGATATCTGTAGAGCTCCCTTGGTCCACCAACGTTCGGTGGAGATTAGCATTGGCGAGTATGATGGTAATGACCATGGGATCATCATGTCCCGGGATGATGCCTGTTTCGTCTTCTTGGGTAAAGGTAATAGTGGGGAGGTTGGGTGACCTATCCCCTTCTCTGACATGATATACCTCTTTAAGTGTCTTTTGCGAGATGATTTAGAGATCCCTCCTCCTACGAATCCCCCATTTATCATATGAACATGTCTCTCAGGGGTGTGAGGTGGGCGTTCAACTCGTCTGACCTCTTTATCCCTTCTTTTTTTCTCGGTTCATCCGTTTTATTGGCTAAGTACCGATCTAGTCACCCTTCTCTTGCCAATTTCTCTATGACATTCTTTAGGTCGAAGCACTCATTGGTAGAATGTCCGTAGATTTGGTGGTATTCGCAATACTCTATCCGACTTCGCCCTCCTCTTTTGTGTTTTATTGGGCAAGGTGGTGGGATCTTCTCAGTGTTGCATATTTCTCGGTAAACATCCACAAGAGACACCCGTAGAGAGGTGTAGTTATGGTATTTTCTAGGTTTCTCAGTGGGCTATCTTCTTTCTTCTTGGATTTTTTATCCTTGTCCCGAGGTGGGTAGGAGAATCCGGCCTTTGAGCTATCTCCCAATCGGGAGTTCTCCTCCATGTTGAACTATTTTTCTACCCTTTCTTGAACCTCATTGAGAGATGTTGGATATTTCTTGGATATTGAGTGGTTAAAAGGTCCTTCTTGTAGGCCATTGATGAGACCCATGATGGCTGCTTGTGTTGGCAGATTTTGAATATCCAGACATGCCTTGTTGAATCTTTCCATGTAGCTGCAGAGGCTTGGCTTTGTCTTTGTGTTTCTGGATGGAGAATCTAGCTAGGAACTTCTTGGTGAGGTCATCGAAGCTAGCTATTGATCTTGACGGCAAACTGTCAAACCATTTTAATGCCGTCTTGGTCAGAGTAGTTGGGAAAGCTTTGCATCGAGTGGTGTCCGAGGCGTCTGTAAGATACATCATGCTTCTGAAATTGCTGAGATGATGGCTTGGATCAGATGTACCATCGTACAGGGTCATGTCAGGG
Organism: Arachis duranensis; assembly: GCF_000817695.3. Taxonomy (NCBI): domain Eukaryota; kingdom Viridiplantae; phylum Streptophyta; class Magnoliopsida; order Fabales; family Fabaceae; genus Arachis; species Arachis duranensis. The sequence goes on from NC_029781.3 coordinate 20,629,786, forward strand.
ACTTTAAAGTCCTTTAGAACTTTAGCTTTCATGATTTCTTTGGTGAATGGATCTTGATCCTTGTGGGAATCGTCCTTGTGGTTAGATTGAGACCAGTTTTGGTCTTGAGATTGGCCTCGAGCTTTAAGAGTTTGTCTTCTAGCTCTCGGCGTCGCCTTGTTTCTCTCTGGTGGTCTCTCTCGGCTTTTCGTTGATTCTCGGCCTCTTTTTCGAGCTGTTTAAGACGATCCTGTTGAGCTTGTAGGGCATCTAAAATTTCTGCATTTGGAGACTGCTTGTCTCCTTTAGGTTGAGATGCATCCTTAGATGTGTTATCTATGTTTTTATACGGTGTTCTTTCTTCCAAACCTGAGTTGTGATCATTGTCGAGGTTGTCCGCTATGGTGATGGGATGACTTTCAGGATCCCCGGCAATGGCGCCAATGTTCCGAGGGTTACCTGAACCTGAAGGTCGATCTTGGATGAGATCTGCTATTGTGGCCGGAGCTGTCGTGTCTGACTTGTTGAACTTGGTGGTGCTGCTGATCCATGATCACCGGAGGGTGGTGGTACCTGTAAGAGACTCCGATGCTTAAGTTAGCACGTGTTTTAGGCAGGATTTTTGTGTAAAATCAAAGTATGAGTTATAGCTGGGTGCTCCAGTGTATTTATAGTAGTGTTGAGTGACCTCCCTTGAGATAGGTTAGTTATCTTATCTTATCTTTGGTGAGATCATCTATCTTGTGGCTAGCTGCCTTTGAGGTACGCCGATCCTTTTATTTGGGCCTGCTTGGGCCTCTGTGGAAAGGTTGTCTGAGCTCTTTACGAAGAGGTCGGTATGGACCAACCTTTATATGAGGTCGATCACTTCTTGTCTTTGACTCAGGTCGTGTAGCTCGACCTGAGGTATGAACAGATAGTAAAACAAAACTTGCAAATCTTTGTCATTGTCTATTACAAAGGAGTCATATTTCACACCAGCTCGTACAACAGAAATCAGAATTCTATAAAATAACTTTTCTACCCGTTTCATGCCAGGCAATCCCAAATTTTGGATTATAGTATTCTGAAATTAAATAAAACTCATAGAAGGTTTGATAAAGACACTCAACGGATCTTTATTAGCAAATTTTATTCCTTCTCGCATTTTTTTCTTAATCGTACCTCTGTAGTGCACAAGAGGTAAAAAACTCTCATCACTAGCCATTGTGAATGACACTCTAATGAAGATTCAATGTTTTGCTCATATTTATATACCATATACTCGTACCATAGATTGAATTAATTTAATTTAATTTGTGTTGGCTCATCGTGTTAAGTAAATCGAATCTATTAGACTCAATTTACTTGCTTTTGGTTAAGTGTAATAAATCAAATCAATTGGTTTCGAATTACTTATTAAGTGTCGTTCTCTTATAAATCGAATCTATTTCATTCGATTTACTACCAATGCATGTAAAATCGAATCTATTTTATTTGATTTACTATAGCTGCAGATAAATCAAATCTACTCCATTCAATTTACATAGAGTGTGATAAATCGAGTTTAGTAGCTTCGATTTATATAGAGTGGGCATTAAATTCGAACATGCATGTAAGGTGTTTTCTTCTAGGACATTCATGTAATATTGAATGTCATTCTATTTATTTAGGTGTTCACTCTGAATAATATGATGGACAACCCTATTGATGATGAGAATTTAAAAAAATTATAAAAAAGGTTGTTACATTTTGACCATTTTTAGCTATGTTTGAATTATGAGTAGGTTTTCACTTATTATTCTTTATTCGATTAATTTTACTCTTTTTTTCTAAAAGAAACCATTTCAGGAAACAAGGGCAACAAAATGGTGGCCATTGTCCGAGGAAAAACTACACTTATTACCTTGGGGGCATGCATAAGACAAAAGATAAACGAGTCCCTGGTTTGTCAAACTGAGGAAGAGCCACTACAGCTTCATCACCTCTCAATGTCCTCGTTTTGGTCTCTTTCTCGAAAATTTTGTTTTCTTTCCATATAGTCTCTCACTTGGCTTCTTCTCACTAACCCGCTAACCTACTATAAAGTAGGTCTTAGCGGGACACATAGCTCGCTTTAACACTCCTATTTTTTAATAAGCTAAAACTTAATTTGGTAAAAATTTTTGAAGAGATATTTGATAAATAAAAAAGTTCAAATACTTCCGCTTGCAATTTTTTAAAGTTAGAAGTGCTTTTGAAGTACTTTTGGAAGAATTTTTTAAAATTGACTTGTACTTATCGAAATTAAAAAGTCCAGTATAACTATTCTAGAATATTTCTTTAAACCCATTATTACTAAGAACCGGTTTGCTGATCATGTGTTGTCTTAAATTTCAAGACGTTACACCTTAAAAATATAAACCACAATAATACTTTCTTATCAATCTACTTAATTTTTCATCACTCAATGTTATGAGTTTAACGGTAACATTATAGCCATTATTTTCCTCTTAAAGAGAAAGTTACAATATTGACTATATTTAGATCTAAGAACATCTTATAAAGAAGATATACCATATACCACAATAAAGTATCAAGTAATTCATGAGAAGAGTAACTCATTTTTCTAGATCAACTCATAACATTATAACCTTGTGACATATGCATTATTCCAAATACGTGCATTTATGTATGATTTCTAACTTAATGCCTCTTGCAACATATGCTAGTTAAATTGAGTATAGGAGTCCTTGCAAATATACCTCCAATTGAGGATGACAAATTCAGAACATCAAAAATTCATAATCGGAGAATTGTGACAACTTCGTATCTCCAACTTACACTCTACAATTTTGTTCAGATAGCTCGTCAACTCAAAAACCCACAAACATACACTTCTGAAAAATAAGTTTATATATTAATACATATCCAAATTTACTTTTATCTTTATGTCTATTATAGTCTTTTTAAATTTTAAAAGTTATTTTTACTAAATATAATTATTGTTACTTGTACTTATTAAAATTTATTTTTAGTTTAATTTATCAAATATAGATACTACAATTTTTTTAAAAATACTATCTTTCAAAAACTAGCTTTAATAAACTATTTTCGAAAATAATAATTTTACCAACCTAAACTTAAATGTCTAGCTCTTCGCAGGACTCTCCAAAATTAATAACTGCTTAAGGGGATATGGTTAGAAAAAAATTATATTTCTAATAGTTTACAATTTAAAATGTCCAAACATGTAAAAATTTTTTATGAATTACGCTAATAGATATATCCTATGTTTTGTTGATTTTTTCAAGAGATTTTTCTTAACTTCTGTACAATATTATGAAGACTTTTAAGTATATAAAAATCTTACTCATCCCTTCTTGGCTAAAATCATCAAATATTTACTAGACTTAGCTTTTCTGGGGTGTTCATAGGTTGGATAATGTTCCGGGGGTTACCTGAAACGAGTAGCTCGGACGTCTTGGTGAGGCCCGAGGTGGGGGTCAGGGACCCGAGCTTGATATGTGGAGTGGTGGTTGTACCTGCAATGACACTCCGATGCTTAAGTTAGCATGGTCCAAGCAGATATTGAGTAGAATTAGAGTATGAGTTATACCTGGGTGCTCCAGTGTATTTATAGTAGTTGGCTGTGATCTTCCCTGGATAAGATATTCTTATCTTATCTTATCTTTTGGGAGTTTTATCCCTATCTTTGTGGAACCGCCTTTCCTAGGCCTTTTCGGCCTTTAGGTTTTGGGCTTCTTAGCTTATTTGTCCGAGGTCCGACCTCAGGCGTGGGCT
>NC_029781.3:20634851-20637514 GCF_000817695.3 Arachis duranensis
TATTCACAGTATTCGGACCGATCTCTCCCTGCTCTCTTGTGTTTTAGAGGTCGGGGCGGTGGGATTTTTTCGGTGTGGCATACTTCTCTGTAGACGTCTACCAGGGAAACTCGGAGGGGAGTGTAGCTATGATACTTCCGTGGCTTGTCCGAGTTGGATTCTTCTTTCTTTTTCTGTTCCCGATCTCGATCTCGGTGTGGGTAGGTTGATTCCTTCCTAGAAGAGTCTCTTAGCTGGGGGGTTTCCTCCATGTTGATATATTTTTCTGCCCGTTCCTGCACCTCGTATAGGGAGGTCGGGTATTGTTTGGATAGGGATTGGCTAAACGGTCCCTCCTTTAGGCCGTTTGCTAGTCCCATGATGGCTGCTTCAGTGGACAAGTGTTGTATGTCCAGGCAGGCTTTGTTGAATCGCTCCATGTACTCTCGGAGCGTTTCTTGGTTACCTTGTTTGATCCCGAGTAGACTGGGGGCATGTTTTGCCTTGTCCTTTTGAATGGAGAATCTTGTTAGGAATTTTTTGGTTAGGTCTTCGAAGCTGGTGATTGATCTAGGTGGCAGGTTGTCGAACCACTTCATGGCTGATTTGGTGAGAGTGGTGGGGAAGGCTTTGCACCGAATCGCGTCGGAGGCGTCGACTAGGTACATTCTGCTTCTGAAGTTGCTGAGGTGGTGACTTGGGTCGGTGGTGCCGTCGTAGAGATCCATATCGGGCGGTTTGAAGTTTCGCGGTACTTTCTCCTTCATGATCTCTTGCGTGAAGGGATCATGGTTGCCTTCGGGGGTGGGGCCGCGGTCTGACCGATCTTTCAGGTTGGCCTCTATTTTCCGTAGTTTTTCTTCTAATTCTCTGCGCTTGCGAGCCTCCCTTCTCAGATCTTGTTCAGTTTCTTTCTGCTTCTTTATGTTCTCTTCGAGTTGTTTTAGTCGGTTTTGTTGTGCCCGGACTGCTTCTAGAATTTCCGAGCTCTTTTCTTTTTCGGGATTTCGTGGATCTTTGTTTGGGAGTGACGTCTTTGGGCGATTCTGTTTGTTTCCTCCTGGAGTGCGTGGTGATAGAGGGCTGTCCGGTCGTTCGCCGGTGTCAACTTCCTCTTCTTGTTCTGATGTAGCGTGGTTATTGTTGGGAGGGTCGTCCGCCATGGCAAAGGGATGACTTCCAGGTCCCCGGCAACGGCGCCAATGTTCCGGGGGTTACCTGAAATGAGTAGCTCGGACGTCTTGGTGAGGCCCGAGGTGGGGGTCAGGGACCCGAGCTTGATATGTGGAGTGGTGGTTGTACCTGCAATGACACTCCGATGCTTAAGTTAGCATGGGTCCAAGCAGATATTGAGTAGAATTAGAGTATGAGTTATACCTGGGTGCTCCAGTGTATTTATAGTAGTTGGCTGTGATCTTCCCTGGATAAGATATTCTTATCTTATCTTATCTTTTGGGAGTTTTATCCCTATCTTTGTGGAACCGCCTTTCCTAGGCCTTTTCGGCCTTTAGGTTTTGGGCTTCGTTCCTTTTTGATGGGCCTTCTTAGCTTATTTGTCCGAGGTCCGACCTCAGGCGTGGGCTTTGGGACGAGGTCGGACCTTCTATGATCTTACCGAGTTTGGGGAGCTTGGTCAGGGTATGAACAGATAATATCCACAGATCTGCGGATACATTAGTTTAACCTTGCAAGTCCTAGTTTCTCTAATACCTCTCCCAAAAATAAGGGTGCCTCTCTTAGACTGCGTCTCACCCATAACCCGAGATCAGTCACCCCACTCCTACCCTCTTCTCAGACTTGACCTTAGTCACATTGGAGATTGCTTTGCTACTGTTGTAAAACCCGTGAAATTAGTAAGTAATTAGTCAATAAATTAAGTATTATTTAAAAAATTAGAAAATTAAATTTTATAGTTTAGAATGGAGGAAATAATTAAAATACAAATTTTGATACTAATTTTAAAGGTTTTGATCCAACTCTCCTTCGAGCGCCGCTCCTTCTTTGTTCTTCTTCTCCGATTCTTTCTGTGCGTTTTTCCGGGGTTTCCTCCTCGCCGCTGTTTCCGTTTTCCTTGCATCAGAGCTCATCGTCTTCTTCCTTTCTTCCAGGTTTGTTCTTGTCTTCATTTTCTTTGCGCATATATGCTTCTGTTTTCTTTTTCTTCTATGCCTGGGTTGCCCCGAAAAGAGGCACCGCCATCGCTTTGGTTGCTTGTATGTGGGGGATTTCAGCCCACACTTAAATGAACTTCAGCATTTCCTCCCCTCCCTTAATAAAAGATGCTAGGAACTTTGGGGGAAGAAGAACATTGATTCTAAACCCTTGTTCTTCATTCAATTTACCATATCTTCTAATCCGGAACTCCGATTGACGAGCCGTCAGTGGCCATGCGTTCATCTCAGAACCCTTTACAATAATCATAGAGCAATTTGGTAAGTACCTTACTATTTCTTTCCCATACACTCCTAATTTCAAAAATTGAGGTTTTGATTTTTGGAGATTATGTGTATTTGGTGTTTAGGATCAAATTAACCTTGAGGGCTTGCCAGGTCTTGTTCCAAGTTTCCATTGGTAAGGTGAGAAACCTCTAACTCTTGTGAATCCATAATAACTATGAATCCTAATTTGATTTCGAGTGACAGTATTTGGTATTAGATTGGATTATATGTGTTGAAACTAAGTTG
>NC_029781.3:20637614-20637918 GCF_000817695.3 Arachis duranensis
AGGTGAAGGGTTTTTGGGGAAGAGGTGTTGAGGTGATTGGTGAATGGGTGAAGAAGAGAAAGAGTGGTGGGGTAGGTGGGGGTCTTGTGGGGTCCACAGATCCTGAGGTGTCAAGGAAAAGTCATCCCTGCACCAAATGGCAAGCAAAATCTCGATTTGTGCCAATTCTGGCGTTAAACGCCGGGCTGGTGCCCATTTCTGGCGTTTAACGCCAGCTTCTTGCCCTTTTCTGGCGTTTAACGCCGGTCTGGTGCCCCTTTCTGGCGTTAAACGCCCATAATGGTGCCAGACTGGGCGTTAAATG
>NC_029781.3:20638675-20639088 GCF_000817695.3 Arachis duranensis
TGACCCACTTGTGCCTCCAAATTTCTAATGGAGGATCTTGTTTCAGTCATGAAACTTTGAGTAGTTTTGATCAGATCAGAGACCATGATTGCTAAGTCAGAGTTATTCTGCTTAGAACTCTCTGTCTGTTGCTGAGAAGATGATGGAAAAGGCTTGCTATTGCTAAACCTGTTTCTTCCACCATTATTGTTGTTGAAACCTTGTTGGGGTCTCTGTTGATCCTTCCATGAAAAATTTGGATGATTTCTCCATGAAGGATTATAGGTGTTTCCATAGGGTTCTCCAATGTAATTCACCTCTTCTATTGAAGGGTTCTCAGGATCATAAGCTTCTTCCTCAGATGAAGCCTCCTTAGTACTACCTGGTGCATTTTGCATTCCAGACAGACTTTGAGAAATCATATTGACTTGTTG
>NC_029781.3:20642110-20642693 GCF_000817695.3 Arachis duranensis
AAGGTTTACAGAAATGAGTAAATGACATAAAAATCCACTTCCAGGCCCACTTGGTGTGTGCTTGGGCTGAGCAATGAAGAATTTTCGTGCAAAGACCTCTCTTGGAGTTAAACGCCAGCTTTTATGCCAGTTTGGGCGTTTAACTCCCATTTTGGTGCCAGTTCCAGCGTTTAACGCTGGGATTTCTGAGGGTGACTTTGAACGCCGATTTAGGCCATCAAATCTTGGGCAAAGTATGGACTATCATATATTGCTGGAAATCCCAGGATGTCTAATTTCCAACGCCGTTGAGAGCGCGCCAATTGGGCCTCTGTAGCTCCAGAAAATCCGCTTCGAGTGCAGGGAGGTCAGAATCCAACAGCATCTGCAGTCCTTTTCAGTCTCTGAATCAGATTTTTGCTCAGGTCCCTCAATTTCAGCCAGAAAATACCTGAAATCACAGAAAAACACACAAACTCATAGTAAAGTCCAGAAAAAGTGAATTTTAACTAAAAACTAATAAAAATATATTAAAAACTAACTAGATCATACTAAAAACATACTAAAAACAATGCCAAAAAGCGTACAAATTATCCGCTCATCA
>NC_029781.3:20642783-20643081 GCF_000817695.3 Arachis duranensis
TGCATGGATCACCAAGAACCATGATCAAAGTGTGAACCCGAACCCAAAGAATTGGCTTACAATGGTTCGGGGGAAATGCTTAGATTTTAGTCCGAAAAATGTAAGGTTGGCATTCAACTTGCCCATGATGCAAGGAGATGAACACCCTTACACTAGAAGGGTCAACTTTGATCAAAGGTTGGACCAAGTCCTCACAATCATATGTAAAGAGGGCGCCCAATGGAAGAGAGATTCAAGAGGGAAGCCGGTTCAATTGAGAAGGCATGACCTCAAACCCGTGGCTAGAGGATGGTTGGAA
>NC_029781.3:20646487-20656834 GCF_000817695.3 Arachis duranensis
TGAGAGGATGGGAGGTAGCCACTGACAACGGTGAAACCCTTGCATAAGCTTGCCATGGAAAGGAGTAAGAAGGATTGGATGAAGACAGTAGGAAAGCAGAGAGACGGAAGGGAAGGCATCTTCATGCGCTTATCTGAAGTTCCTACCAATGAATTACATAAGTACCTCTATCTTTATCTTTATGTTTTTATGCGTTCATCACCAAATCCATTTGAGTTTGCCTGACTAAGATTTACAAGATGACCATAGCTTGCTTCATACCAACAATCTCTGTGGGATCGACCCTTACTCGCGTAAGGTTTATTACTTGGACGACCCAGTACACTTGCTGGTTAGTTGTGCGAAGTTGTGTTTATGCCATGGTATTGAACACCAAGTTTTTGGATTCATTACCGGGAATTATTTGAGTTGTGAAAAGTATTGATCACAATTTCGTGCACCAGTGACCAAAATGTATGATGAATGATTGATGATGAATTGTGTTGAATAATGATGTTGATGAAAATATGTGATGAATGATGATGATATTGAGTTGTGATGATGAGATTTGAAGTGAATAATGATTATGTGTAGTTTTGGTTGAGAATGCTTAGAAACATTAATGAGAGTTATGTATTGATGATGCATAATGTTTGTGAGCATTGGGGTTGTGATAGCTGTGAATATTGGGTTATGTATTGAGGTTTTGGTAAAATTGAGGATTGGTGATTTTTGATAAAAACCTAATTTTTTTAACCAACTTCAGCAGATCATAACTTGAGCTTTGGATTTTAGATTTGAATTAAAACTATTTCAAATCTAAGATAATTTCAAGAGCTTCTAAATAGTTTGAAGTTTGTGAAAATCGAAGTTTTGTAGAGAAAGTTATGAACGTCGACAGTTAGGTGTATAAAACTAATTTTTAATGACTTAGCAGCTTTTTAAGAAAAAGGAGGAGTCGCATACGTGAGCATGTGCACATGACGCAGGGATTGGGCACTACCTAGGTGTCCCGCGTACACGGAGCAAGGCCGGTGTACGCGGAGGTCCCAATTTTGAAGGCTTGCGTATGCAAGCACCAACACTCAACATGAGGAAGTAATGCTGTTTCCCTGACTCGAGTACGTAGACTAGGGGTTGCGTACGCTAGATGCCCGTTTTCACACTCCCACGTACACGGGCACAGTCTCGTGTACGCGGAACCCTTGTTTGGCGAAAATGTGATTTTGAAAGTTTAGCCAATCTTCTCGTTTTCCAAACCTTTGTAACTATCCTATAAGGTCCATTACCTAGTTTTTAAGTCTAGGAAGGAGAGTGAACCTATATTAAAGGGTAGTGAAGTAGAGAAATTTACTTTAGAAAGGTGAAAAAGGTGATATATGGTACGAATGATGAATGATTTAATGTGAAATATTTGAGGAGGTGCATAAATGTTATGAATAGAGGAATGATGAATAAGATATAAATGAGATTGATATTAATATTGACAATGATGATTTATGATTCAATGATTACATGATATATGTGTTTTGTGATTTTTGAGACATTCATTGACCCCCTTTACGTAAGATGTGATCGGGCACTTTAACTTTCCAAGATCTCCTATGGGCATGCACTTATATATAAATTGAGCTTGGGGTGTTGTTTCCCCCATGTCAGCTTGAGATTCTTTCCATGGATATTTTTGAGCTTGGGATATTGTCTCCCCCATGTCAGCTTGGGATTCTTTCCATGGTTAATTTTGAGCTTGGGGATGCACATACAGAGGGACTGTCAATAGTTAGCTACCAGGACATGTTAGGCTGGCTATGTAACCGACAGATGATATCATCAGTCATAGGGTATGCATGCATCATATTCATATGTGTGTTTTGTTTGTGTATAATTTCTTTGGTTTGTCTAACTGGTTATCCTTGTTTACCTGCTATTTATTCTTATTGCTGTAGTTGCATTCTACCTGTAATATCTATGTCTGTATCGTATATCTGTGCAACTGATAGACCTATCGTATGGCGGAGGTGAGACGAGGATCAACATGTTGAATTTTTCACTTATCAGTTAGTGGCTGAAGCACAATTCTGGTGGTAGGGGACCCAATGTCTCCTATAGCATTTGCAATGTTGCGATACCGTGGGATGCTTTCCGACTTGAATTCTAAAGAAATATTTTTCTAACTTTGTCAGGACAGAAAAAGAGTTTGAATTACTACAATTGAGGCAGTATTCAATGTCAGTAGCCGAGTACACAAATAAATTTGAGCAGTTATGTCAGTTTTTTACAAGGTTCTGAGAATCGAACCAGACCGTCTGGTTCAACTAGGTTAACCGGAAACCGGTCAGCTGGCCAGTCCGGTTGATGTACAAAATCGTCTTGCAAAAAATTGGTTAAAAAATCGGCCAAACCAGTGGTTAACCGGTAAACTGGCCGAACTGGCCAATTTTTTAAAGATCTGGTTTGTTTTATTGCTAAAAAATGGCATCATTTTTTATGCCAAAAAGAGGAAAAAAAGAACAAAACGCACTTGCACTGATCCAGTCCCAAATCAACCCTAACGCATAACCCACAAACCCTCTCCCTTCTGAAATCATTTTCTTCCTCTCCTAGCCGTCTACTACCTAGCACCATAATCTCCCTCTCCGTCGTCGTCCTCACCCCCACCCCTTTCTCTCTGACTCTCTGTGTGACTCCAATCCAACCCTAAATCTCTATCCACCCACCGCTTGCTCCGGTCGCTGAAAACCCACTACCCCTCTTTCTCAGCCAGCAGTAGCAGTAGCCAGAAGCCGTTGCTGAACTTTTCTCCTTAGCCAGAGGGTAGGAGCCATCGCCGTCGGCAATTGAGTTTCGTTCTTTTCTCGCCGCCTATTTCATTCCTCCGTCGTCTGGTCGTCTGAACTCCGAAGCTTCCGTGGTCGGCGTCATCTACTCGTTTGGTCGTCGAAATTTTATCTGTCAATGTCGTCTGCTCATCTGTTCTGCACTTCTACCACCGTGACCTAGATGCCTTCTCTGCTCTCTGCTGTGGTGAGTTTTAATGGTTTTTCAATTAATTTTTTTATTTTGTTAATTAACTATATGAATTGCTGGTGCTGGAGTGAGGAATTTAGTCCATTGATTTGAATTCAATTAATTTTTTGTATTTGGTTAATTATATTAATTGATGCAGTCCTTTTGCTTTTCAGTAATCTGCTTTTATGAGTTTAGTCCACTGATTTGAACTGAGTTAATTTTTTATTTGATTAATCATTCTGTAATTCTGAATTTTACTAAATATAATTTGGATATAAGTTCAGGTTTGGATCCTGGATTTTGAATGCTATACAAAATTTTAATATAATTTTGGATTTTGGACAGAATTGATATAATTTGGATTCTAAATTGTTGTAATTATTGTAATGACTGATGTATTAATTCTACAATTAAAGGTGCATTAGTAACAATAACATGCATTGTTAAAGTATTAGGATGGAATGGTGTTCTAGATAGAATGAGTACACATGCATTACTCTAATTGTTATTAAATAATAGTAACTAAAGAAAGTAGATAATTTGAATTTGTTGAAATCTGAAAAAGCAATTTATTGTGCGTTTTGATTTTTTTTAGTTGTAAAATTTTATATTTGAAATTGTTTATGAATTTTTATTTAATGATACATTATGGATAATTTATTGTATGAAATTGTTAAATTTTGAATTATATTAGTTTAGAAATTATTGAATTTAAATATTTAAAATTATATATTGAATTTTTTTATAATTTTACTGTATATTTAATTGAACCGGTTTAACCATGGTTTGACCCTGGTTGAACTATTGAACTATTAAACCACTTGACCGTTTTAATGACCGGTCCGGTTCTCGCAACATTGGTTTTTTAAGATCTGTTAGGGTGCTCTAGAAGGCTTTGAAGAATGGAATTGCATTAAATACAAAGGTGGACTTTGGAGCCGACATTTTAAGTACCGTGGACCCAATGGAGATCAGAACCTTCTCGGAACTGGTAAACAAAAGTAGACTTGCTGAAAATTGTATGAGGAAGGCGGCATCAAATAAAGGTGACCACTGAGCCTTTGCTAGGGGAGATCAAGGGAGGAATTTCGCGCCTAGAGGTCTACATTTCAAGCGAGACAACATTACTCCATAACAACATCAGAGTCAGAATAACTTTCGAAGGTTCAATAATAACAACCACCAGAGGAGAGGCAAAGGAAAACAAGCTCAGTTTCTGCCCAATGTCTTGACTTGTAGGAGGTATGGAAGATACCACTCAAACACTCCGTGCAGAGCCGGTTGGGGAACATGTTATTACTGTGGGAAAGCCGGGCATTTGTCCTAGAATTGTCCGAAAAAGAATAGTTAAGAAGCTAGAAGAGCTCAACAGGTGGAACGCGTGTACAACATGGCGGCGTATGGTACTGAGGGCACAAAGGCTCCAATTAGAGGTAATTGCAAACTAGTAATTAAATGTTTGACATGCTTGCATGGTAATGATATGTAGTATTCCTCGTAATATGTTACCGAGTTGTGAGGATTGTGATCTCCAAGTGAACAACCGATTGATAACTTTCAACTGGTAAAACAGAATGATGTGTAGTTAGCCTAGATGGAATGACTATGTTCTTGGAGAATAACAATCAGAGTAATGCAGTAGAAGCAGATTGAACAATTTGAGCATACAATTTGAGTCATATATTAGGGATTAGGAGTGTTGAGAATTATGCAAGACTATTACTTAGAACCCAATGATAGTGAACTACGAGGATGAGGTATGACACATATTTAACCATTAACTGCTAATCAGTTGGGTGTTGAAAGAGAGAGTAAGTAGTGATAGAATTAGTGTCGAGGACCGGATCATTCTCGATTGACCTATTTGCGAGGACACGATTAGAATCGTAGAACTTCGGAGCTAGATGGAGTGAGTAATAGAAGACGAAATCCATTCAATCAAGTGTTTCCGGTATGAAGCACCAGTTATGTTGGAGGAAAAGGAAGATAATAATAGGAGAATTTATACGAGAGGGAGTGCGTCAACGAATCTCCACGAGTCGACCCAACTTCTCTTTTGGGTTTTAAGTTGAAAATTCTCCCCTGAATTTCTTCTTGAACAATGAATTGATCAACTTCCCAATCCTATTTATTACTTGCGTGAATCTCGTTTCTGCTGGGATACTTGTCCTAGTGTAATCATGTAAATCCTTGAATCTTAAGGGCTTACTGCAAGTGAAGTGGCTCTCCTTCGCGAACTTGCGTTCCTTGGACATCAGCTGAGATTTATTCAATTCGATACGTTTTGTTCTCTCTCTATCCAAGTTTGATTTCAATTCCTTCCTCGGTGGGCACCTTAATTCATTTCTTGTACATTTTTACTAATCTCTAAGACTTGCTGCAATCACCATATATGACATCCCTTTTATCTTCCAGCGAATACCGTTTGTGTAGTTCAATCGCGGGGGCTTAATATCTTTTCAAAAATCAACTCGAGCTTAGTTTAGCATCACATACAATTCCTAAGCATAACCATCAAAATGCTAGTTCCTTAATATCTTTCCACGCATTAGGATGCACTGTTGTTTGGATGCCTGAGTGGGAAAAAGTTTTCAAACCTTGAGAGAAAAGAGTGACCTCCGTGCCAAAATTCATGGTACCTGAACTTGAGAAATTATTCGGAGTTTTCACGATACACTATCACAAGATTTAGGATGTGAGCGGATGTAACATCATGATGCTGTGAGGACGCCTTAGTAGAAAGACTTTGAGTAGTAATCAAAGGATTTAATACCGCTAGGTAATCGTGAATCGAATGACAAGTCTACTTACTTTTTGCCTATCTAAGAAATAGAAGGAATTGGCGAGACTATACATCAGGAAAATAGTAAGATTGCACGGTATGTTAGTCACCCTTGTACTAAAATGACCCTGGAGGATCAGGTGAGACAACGGAGAGAAGATTAAAAGAATTCAAGTTGAGATTCTAACTGCACAGAGCAAATTGAAAAGTTGTGTGGATAAGAGATGAAAAGACCTAAATTGTTTGAAGAAGGAAGTTACGCGTACTTAAAAGTTACTTCAACAAATTAAGGTCGGTGAGCAATCGAGACTAACGGAATAAGAACGGGATGTATTGAACTATATGTAGTATTAAGACGGATTAGGGACTGGAATGAAAGAACATACCCAAGAACTTGAACCCGAGAGGAGAAACGACTACTGCACCTATCTTCAGATAACTGAACTTGAATTTTGGGGACAAAATTCCTAATTAGGTGGATAGGATGTAAAACTCGTAAAACTAGTAAATAATTAGTCAATAAATTAATTATTATTTAAAAAAATTAGAAAATTAAAATTTATAGTTTAGAATGGAAAAAATAATTAAAGTACGAATTTTGACACTAATTTTAAAGATTTTGGTCCAAAATTGGGCTGAACGGACCAAACCGGTTAAATCGAGTCCAAGGCCCAACCCATTTCAGCCCACACTTAAATGAACTTCAGCATTTCCTCCCCTCCCTTAATAAAAGATGCTAGGAACTTTGGGGGAAGAAGAACATTGATTCTAAACCCTTGTTCTTCATTCAATTTGCCATATCTTCCAATTTGGACCTCGGATTGACGAGTCGTCAGCGGCCACGCATTCATCTTGGAACCCTCTATAAAACCCATAGAATAATTTGGTAAGTATCTCACTATTTTTTTCTCAGCCACTCTCCTAATTTCACAAATTGAGATTTTGATTTTTAGATATTATGTGATTTTGGTGTTTAGGATCAAATTAACCTTGAGCTTGCCAGGTCTTGTCCCAAGTTTCCATTGGTAAGGTGAGAAACCTCTAACTCTTGTGAATCCATAATAACTATGAACCCTAAGTTGATTTCAAGTGATAGTATTTGGTATTAGATTGGATTATATGTGTTGAAACCAAGTCGGTGGTGTTGAATGCTTAATTTTGGGACTTTGGAGGCTGGGTCTTCTGTTTTGGTGAGAGATTCGTGCCTTGGGCATTGGTGGAATGGTAACATTTGTGGCGTTCCAAACTTAGGGAGGATTTGGCCAAGGTATAGTTTTGGTTTCTCGTAGATAACATATACTGTTTTGTAAAAACTTAGGCTGGATGACTATAGAATTAGTTGAGTGAGTGATCAAATTTTATGATGAATGATTGTTGATGAATTGTGTTGAATAATGATGTTGATAAAACTGTGGGATGAATGATGATGATATTGAGTTATGATGATGAGATTTGAAATGAAAAATGATTATGTATGGTTTTGGTTGAGAATGCTTAGAGGTATTAATGAGAGTTATGTATTGATGATGAATAATGTTTGTGAGCATTAAGGTTGTGATAGCTGTGAAATATTGGGTTATGTATTGAGGTTTTGGTAAAATTGAGGATCGGTGATTTTTGATAAAAGTTTGATTTTTAACTAATTTTGGTGGATCATAACTTGAGCTTCGAATTTTGAATTTGAATAAAAATTATTTCAAATTAAAGATAATTTCAAGAGCTTCAAAATGGTTTAAAGTTTGTGAAAATCAGAGTTTTGTAGAGAAAGCTATAAACATCGGAAGTTAAGTGTATAAAACTAATTTTTAATGACTTTGCAGCTTTTTGAGAAAAAAGGAGGAGTCACGTACGTAGGCATGCACATGCGACGCGGGAATTGGGCATTGCCCAGGTGTCCACTTACGTGGAGCAAGGCCTGCGTATGCGGAGGTCCCAAATTTGAAGGCTTGCGTACGCGAGCTGTACGCGATGCAAGGAAGTAATGCTATTTTCCCAACTCGCGTATGCGGACTAGGGGTCACGTATGCGAGATACTTGTTTTCACACTCCCGCGTACGCGAGCTCGGTCTCACGTACGTGGAACCCCTGTTTGGCAAAAATGTGATTTTTAAAGTTTAGCCAATCTTTCACTTTCCAAGTTTGTTACCTATAAGGTTTGTTACCTAGTTTTTAAGCTTAGAAAGGAGAGTGAACCTATAGAAGAGGGTTGTGAAGTAGATAAATTGGCTTGAGAAGGGTTAAAAAGGTGATATATGGTATGAATGATGAATGATTTAATGTGAAATATTTGAGGAGGTGCAAAAATGTTACGAATATACGAATGATGAATAAGATATGAATGAGATTGATATTGATATTGACATTGATGATTTATGATTGACTGATTACATGATATATGTGTTTTGAGATTTCTGAGACATTTGTTGACCCCTTGTACATAAGATGTGACCGGGCACTTTAACTTCTCGGGTTTTCCCATTGGCGTGTACTTATATATAAATTGAGCTTGGGGTGTTGTCTCTCCTATATCAGCTTGGGATTCTTCCCATGGATATTTTTGAGCTTGGGGTGTTGTCTCCCCATGTCAGCTTCAGATTCTTCGCATGGTTAATTTTGAGCTTGGGGATGCGTGTACAGAGGGACTGTCCACAGTTAGCTACCAAGACATGTCAGGCTGGCTATGTAACCGACAGATGATATCATCAGCTATAGGGCAGGCATACATCATATGCATTTGTGTGTTTTTGTGTGATTACTTTGGTTTGCCTAACTGATTACTCCAATTTACCTGCTATTTGTTCTAATTGCTGTAGTTGCATTCTACATGTAATTTCTATGTTTGTACAACTGAGAGACCCCTCGTATGGCAGAGGCGGACGAGGATGGTTACACTGGTGATTCGGAGGGCTGGAGGAGAGTGAGATTGAAGTATTAAGTAGTATTTGGTTTTGAACCTGAGAACCTTAGACGTTTTACCAAATTTATGGTTTAGTTTATTCTTTAAGTTTAATTTCTGAGTGTTGAAGTTCTAGGATCTCTTCTGGCTTTTCTGGAACCTTATATATTATTTATGTGGGAACCATTACCACCCTGAGAATCTCCCGTTCTCATTCCATACAAATATTGTTGTTTTCAGATGTAGGTTGAGAGGCACCTCGCTGAGCATCTAACTTGTGTTCGTCCCTTTTAGAGGTCGACGTGGAGAAACATGTTTTCTGTTTTCTGTTTTGGCATACTTTGGGTTGTATATCTATACCTATGTATGTAAATATTTTTTGGCCGGCCTTGGCTTCGCAAGTCGAGTATGGAGCTTGATATTCTGTTATTTTGGTACTCTATCCTTTATATATTTCTTGTCTTATCCTTAGCTGTTTGCTAGTTTACGTTTTCGAGTGTGACATGTTTTTCTTTTGCGATTTTTGCTTAACCTTTTTCTTCAAGGCTCCTAGATACAACTTTCTTCAACTATATCTATACATATATTTTATTTTTAGAGGCCGTAATACCTCACCACCTCTATTTTACAAACTTAAGCGTAAAGCTCTGTGTGGTAGGGTGTTACAACTGCTGCCTTCAGCTCACTGTCGTCCCTATTCGTCGATGTTCTTCTTGTCTTCAACAACACTTCTACTTCATCCCTTCCTCGCATTCCTCACATTTTTCACTGCCTCATCCATTGTTGTGGTTCACCATTAACTACAGTTCTTCTCTCATCGATCGCAGTGCCATCCCTCCTATGGTCTCGCCGCATTGCATCTGTGATCTCGCAGTATCAC
The DNA here is from genome assembly GCF_000817695.3 of Arachis duranensis. Lineage (NCBI taxonomy): Eukaryota > Viridiplantae > Streptophyta > Magnoliopsida > Fabales > Fabaceae > Arachis > Arachis duranensis. The sequence goes on from NC_029781.3 coordinate 20,656,034, forward strand.
GCACTGGAATCGCCGCATGGCTGTTGCTGCTATTGTTGGATCTCCAGAGCTGCTTGGTGTCTTCCGTTCTCCTCCTCAAGTTCTACGTGCTGGCTATTGATGCGTGAGCATCTTTTCTATCTTTTCCTAGTGAATTTTCATCTAATTTGTTGAGTTTAATTAAGAATTAATTATATTTTAGCCACTATGGATGCTATTTTGAGTTTTGTGCAATACTGTTTATTTTAGGTAGCATTCGGCTAGATTTGATAGAGTTTCTATAGCACAAGAATCAAAAGAGATGGCTGCGAGGAGCAACGTGCACGCGCGCATGACGCGTGCACGTGATTTGGAGGTATCCATGGCGATGCGTGTGCGTGACTGACGCGTACGCGTGATTTGAAGATTTTCTCAGCGACGCGTTGATGAGCGGATAATTTGTACGCTTTTTGGCATTGTTTTTAGTATGTTCTAGTTAGTTTTTAGTATATTTTTATTAGTTTTTAGTTAAAATTCACTTTTCTGGACTTTACTATGAGTTTGTGTATTTTTCTGTGATTTCAGGTATTTTCTGGCTGAAATTGAGGGCCCTGAGCAAAAATCTGATTCAGAGGCTAAAAAGGACTGCAGATGCTATTGGATTCTGACCTCCCTGCACTCGAAGTTTATTTTCTAGAGCTACAGAAGCCCAATTGGCGTGCTCTCAACGGCAAGTAGACATCCTGGGCTTTCCAGCAATATATGATAGTCCATACTTTGCCCAAGATTTGATGGCCCAAACCGGCGTTCAAAGTCACCATCAGAATTCCCAGCGTTAAACGT
>NC_029781.3:20658050-20659235 GCF_000817695.3 Arachis duranensis
TTCAGAGTTCTTAAGAATGAATTCTAGTGTTTTAAGGTGATGTTCTTATCATCACCAAAGCTGATTGATCTTCATCAATTTAGCTCTTGAATGCAATGTTCTGCTGAAGCTTGGCTAGCCATGTCTAATTTCCTTAGACTGAAGCTTTAGACTAACATTGCATGATTCCTGGAATTTTCATTAAGAATTTTGATACCTTTATTTTCTTTTTCCACTTAATTTTCGAAAAATCCAAAAAATTTTACAAAATTAAAAAAACAAAAATATTTCTTGTTTAAGTCTAGAGTCTCATGTTAAGTTTGGTGTCAATTGCATGTTTCTGTTCTTCTTGCATTTTTCGAATTCTTGCATGTGTCTTCATTAATCTTCAAGTTGTTCTTGATGATTTACTTACTCTGATCTTTAAATTCTCTTGGCTTGAGTATTTTGTTGTTTCTCATATGCATTCTCATTTTGTTAGTGTCAATAGTATACAAACTTCTAAGTTTGGTGTCTTGCATGCATTGTTATTTGATTTTAGTTGCATTTTGATTATTCCTCATCATTAAAAATCCAAAAATATTTTTAATTTGTGTCTTTTCAAGTCAATAATACAGAGAATTGAAGATTCAGAACATACATCAGAGGAATTGCACAGAAAAAGCTGGGCGTTCAAAATGCCCAGTGAAGAAGGCAAACTGGCGTTTAAACGCCAGCCAGGGTGCCTGGCTGGGCGTTTAACGCCCAAAAGGGTAGTAGTTTGGGCGTTAAACGCCAGAATGTGCACCATTCTAGGCGTTTAACACCAGGATGGCACAAGAGGGAAGATTTTGTTTTCAATTCAAATTTTTTCAAGTTTTCAAAATTTTTCAAAATCAAATCTTTTTCAAATCATATCTTTTCAATCAAATCTTTTTCAAAATCAATTTCTTTCCATTTTCAAGGATACTTGCTATCAATTAATGATTTGATTTAGCATTTCAAGTATGTTGCCTTTTCTGTTGAGAAAGGTTTAATATTTGAATCATATATTTTCTTGTTAGCCAAGTTATTATTTTTTCTTTTTAAAAAAATATTTTTCAAATCATATTTTCTCAATCACATCTTTTTAAAACCATAACTTTTCAATCATATCTTTTTAATCACATCTTTTTCAAAATAGTTTTTTTCAATCAAAATCTTTTTCAAAAATCACTTGATTTCTTT
>NC_029781.3:20659440-20659729 GCF_000817695.3 Arachis duranensis
TCTACTTCTTCCTTCTATTTTTCTTTTCCTCTGACACCTCAAGGAATCTCTATACTGTAACATAGAGGATTCCATATTTTCTTATTTTCTTCTCTTTTATATGAGCAGGAGCAAAGACAAAAGCATTCTTGTTGAGGCTGACCCTGAACCTGAAAGAACCTTGAAGTGAAAGCTAAGAGAAGCTAAGGCACAATTCTCTGTAGAGGATCTAACAGAAATCTTCAAAGAAGAAGAATTGGCAGCCGAAAACAACAACAATGCCAACAATGCAAGGAAGGTGCTGGATGAC
>NC_029781.3:20659796-20660405 GCF_000817695.3 Arachis duranensis
ACTTATGCTATTCCCTTTTGCTGTAAGAGACAGAGCTAGGATATGGTTGGGCTCACAACCTAAAGAAAGCCTGAACTCTTGGGAAAAGCTAGTCAATGCCTTCTTGGCAAAGTTCTTTCCACATCAAAAATTGAGTAAGCTTAGAGTGGAAGTCCAAACCTTTAGACAGAAGGAAGGTGAATCCCTCTATGAAGCTTGGGAAAGATACAAACAATTGGTCAGAAAGTGTCCCTCTGACATGCTTTCTGAATGGAGCATCATAGGTATTTTCTATGATGGTCTGTCTGAACTTTCCAAGATGTCTTTGGATAGCTCTGCTGGAGGATCTCTTCATCTGAAGAAGACGCCTACAGAAGCTCAAGAACTAATTGAAATGGTTGCAAATAATCAATTCATGTACACTTCTGAGAGGAATCCTGTAAACAATGGGGCTAATCAAAAGAAAGGAGTTCTTGAGATTGATACTCTGAATGCCATATTGGCTCAGAACAAAATATTGATTCAGCAAGTCAATATGATTTCTCAAAGTCTGTCTGGAATGCAAAATGCACCAGGCAGTACTAAGGACGCTTCATCTGAAGAAGAAGCTTATGATCCTGAGAACCCTTG
>NC_029781.3:20661499-20661783 GCF_000817695.3 Arachis duranensis
ATATTTTATCTATTTTTCTTTGTTATTTTATGTTTTCTGTAGGTTGATGATCATGAGAAGTTACAAAATCAATTGAAAAAGAAAAACAGAGAGAAAAACAGAAAGAAAAATAGCACACCCTGGAGGAAGACCCTGCTGGCGTTTAAACGCCAGTAAGGCTAGCAGATGGGCGTTTAACGCCCAGTTTGGCACCATTCTGGGCGTTTAACGCCAGAAAGGGGCACCAAACTGGCGTTAAACGCCAGAGAAGGGCAAGAACTTGGCGTTAAACGCCAGAAATGGGT
>NC_029781.3:20661986-20662582 GCF_000817695.3 Arachis duranensis
AACACCTCTTCCCCAAAAACCCTTCACCTATCAAATCCCTTCTTTCTCTTCACCACTCACATCCATCCTTCATAAAACCCCACCTACCTCACCATTCAAATTCAAACCACTTTTCCACCCAAACCCACCCTCCCATTGCCGAACCATAACCCCCCCACCCCTATATAAACCCATCTTCACTCCTTCATTTTCACACAACCTAAACACTACTTTTCTACCTTTGGCCGAACCACAAAGCCATCTCCATCTCCTTCATTTCTTCTTCTTCTACTCTCTTCTTTCTTCTTTTGCTCGAGGACGAGCAAACCTTTTAATTTTGGTGTTGTAAAAGCATTGCTTTTTGTTTTTTCATAACCATTTATGGTATCCAAGGCCGGAGAAACCTCTAGAAAGAGGAAAGGGAAGGCAAAAGCTTCTACCTCCGAGTCATGGGAGATGGAGAGATTCATCTCAAGGGTGCATCAAGACCACTTCTATGAAGTTGTGGCCTTGAAGAAGGTGATCCCCGAGGTCCCTTTTAAACTCAAAAAGAGTGAATATCTGGAGATCCGACATGAGGTCCGAAGAAGAGGTTGGGAAGTTCTTACCAACCCCAC
>NC_029781.3:20663754-20664168 GCF_000817695.3 Arachis duranensis
TTTTGTTTTCTGAATGTATGCTTGAACAGTGCATAAATCTTTTGAATTTGTTGTTCATGAATGTTGGCTCTTGAAAGAATGATGAAAAAGGAGACATGTTACTGAGGATCTGAAAAATCATAAAAATGATTCTTGAAGCAAAAAAGAGAAGGAGAAAAACGAAAAAAAAAGAAAAAAAGGGAGAAAAGAAAACGAAAAAAAAGAGAAAAAAAGAAAAAAATAAAGTTGTGATCCAAGGCAAAAAGAGTGTGCTTAAGAACCCTGGACACCTCTAATTGGGGACTCTAGCAAAGCTGAGTCACAATCTGAAAAGGTTCACCAAATTATGTGTCTGTGGCATGTATGTATCCGGTGGTAATACTAGAAGACAGAGTGCTTTGGGCCACGGCCAAGACTCATAAAGTAGCTGTGTTC
>NC_029781.3:20665303-20672277 GCF_000817695.3 Arachis duranensis
GATTCAATGATTGAATGACTGTGACGTGCTTCAAACTCCTGAGGGCGGGGCGTTAGTGACAGATGCAAAAGAATCACTGGATTCTATTCCGGCCTGATCTAGAACCGACAGATGGATAGCCGTGCTGTGACAGGGTGCGTTGAACATTTCCACTTAGAGGATGGGAGGTAGCCACTGACAACGGTGAAACCCTTGCATACAGCTTGCCATGGAAAGGAGTAAGAAGGATTGGATGAAGACAGTAGGAAAGCAGAGAGACGGAAGGAACGCAGCATCTCCATACGCTTATCTGAAATTCCCACTAATGAATTACATAAGTATCTCTATCTTTATCTTTATGTTTTATTCATCATCCATAACCATTTGAGTTTGCCTGACTAAGATTTACAAGGTGACCATAGCTTGCTTCATACCAACAATCTCTATGGGATCGACCCTTACTCGCGTAAGGTTTATTACTTGGACGACCCAGTACACTTGCTGGTTAGTTGTGCGAAGTTGTGTTTATGCCATGGTATTGAACACCAAGTTTTTGGGTTCATCACCGGGGATTAATTGAGTTGTGAAAAGTATTGATCACAATTTCGTGCACCACGCGTACGCGTGACTGACGCGTCCGCGTGACTTGCGGAAAAGACCATCGACGCGTACGCGTGACTGACGCGTACGCGTGACTGACGCGTACGCGTGACTGACGCGTACGCGTGACATGCGCCACGTGCAAAAAATGCGGAAAAAGTGGTGGGGGCGATTTCTGGGCTGTTTTGACCCAGTTTTCAGCCCATAAAACACAGATTAGAAGCTGCAGAATGGACAAAGCAAGTGGTCCCCACCCATCAGCTGAAGACTTGTTAATTAATTCGAATTTAAATTCAAATCTTATTTTTAGGAAAAAGATATTATTTTATTTTTAGATAGATTTTAAATTAATTAGGATTAATTATAAAAAGAATGCCAACAGGGTTATTCCAACACAACATTATTCCATTCCAATTTACAATCCTAGTTTTCTTTTCTGAACCATGAGCAACTAATCCTTCATTGTTAAGGTTCGGAGCTCTATCTATTTGTATGGATTGATTCGTTTGCTCTTTCTAATTTAATTCGTGTTTTGATTTATATTTCAATAATTATTTTCGTTCTTTATTTTATGAATTTGGGTGGAACGGAAGTATGATCCATGTTCTAATTGAGTTCATGTAAAACTTGAAAAAGCTCTTTAGTTGAACAACAGTTTGAAAACAGATTATCCTGAATTTCTAATTGTTTGTATTTAATGGGATACATGACATATAATCCCCTTATTTTTGGATAATTAAGATTCTTGTGGCATATAAACTGGAATTTGATCATCACCTTCTAATTGGAATTAATTGACCAAGGAATTGGCAGTTAATGAATTTTAGAGGAGGCTAGGAAGGTCTAACGAATTAGGGTCTAGTCACATATAGTTTGCCATGAATTAAATCTTGCATGATTAAAATCGTTTGTAAGAAAAATCAATCCGAAAAATAGATAACTCTGAAACCTTAATTGTTTTCTCCATATTTTATTCCCAACTCATCGCTGCTTGCTTTCTGAAATTCTTAATTTACTGTTTAATGCTCTTTGGATATCAAAACACTCTTTTCTGTTTGTCTAACTAAGCCAATCACTTAACCATTGTTGCTTAGTCCATCAATTCTCATGTGATCGACCCTTACTCACGTAAGGTATTACTTGGTACGACCCGGTGCATTTGCCAGTTAGTTTGTGGGTTGTAAAATACCGCACCAAATTTTTAGCGCCGTTACCGGAGATTGATTGTGATTGACAACTACTCATTATTTGATTACTTAGATTAGATAATTTTTCTTTAAATTATTTTTTTTAGTATTCTTAATTTTTGATTTTTTTTATTTTCGTTCATATCTCCTCCCCCTTTATTTTTGTCTAATAATAATAATTTAATAGTAATATTTTTTAATTTTTAAAATTAAGTTTGGTGTCCCCTTAGTTGTTTTATTCTTCCTATTTATTTTATTTATGGAATTTAAATTTCTTTTATGCTCTTTCGTCTTTGTTTTCTTGTTTACCACATAGTGTATTTAATTCTGTTTGGTGTTTTGTGCTGAAGAAAAATAAAGGAGAGAGATCATATGTGTTACTACTCACATCCAAGTAGTGATTCATATTATGGTGAATGGAGAAATTGTCCAAATTTTGGGTGGCAAAGTCAAAACCAAAGGAACTTCAATGCTTCATGTTCCAACTATCAAGAAACACCACCTCCATGCTCATATCAAAAGCCACCATCTCCCTATTCATACTAAGAGCCATCATCTTTTTACACTTATCAAGAACCATCATCTCTTTCTTATTCATATCAAGAGCCATCATTTCCTTATTCATCTCAAATACCATCAGATCTTGAGCTTCTCATGAAAAAATTCCTACACGATATAAAGACAAGTGTCAAAAATGTAGAAAAATATGTACAGACGATGATCAAGAACCAAGAAGAGGAACAAGCAAATTCCTTCCCAAGAGATACAATGCAAGATCCTATGGAAGAAAGTGAGGAAACCAATCAAAGGAATTTATATTGCAGTGAATTAGAGAACTTTTCACCCTCACATATGGAAGAAGAGGAAGATGCACAACCTCCCATGCCCTTGGTAAGCAATGAAGAAGAGATTGAATTAGAAGAAAACTACCAAGAGGAAGAGGTTGAAATTGAGGAAGCTTGCAAAGAGGTAGAAGAAGTCAAAGAAGAACGCAAGGGAGTGGAGCTTGCAAGACCTCTTCCAAAGCCATCACCATCTAATACAACATTCAAGTAGGTAAAATTCCTATCCTTAACCTTTACTTTCCCACTTGAATATGGACTACTGGAGACAGATGGTCAACTTAGAGCTATTTGTGGCATTAAGAGTAAGAGGAAGATAGTTAGTGGCAAGAGTTGTCAAGCAAGGTTCAATATGGTTGCATGCTCCAAATTGAAATGCAAGGATTGGTGTAGAGCTCAATTAAATAGGTCTAGAATGTTGTTTGGATGTCTCTGTGAGAATTCAGATTGCTTGCCACCCGGTGGGAACAATGGTGATCCACAAGAAGACGGGTGTAAAAGCAAGATTTGGGACCCTGGAATTCATTCCCACAATCAACATTTTTGGGGCCTTGTCACGTGCTTCAACTTGCTCGAAGGCGTTATGCGCCTAGTTTGGGATCCCGGTAGCCATTGGAATTACAAATATTGGTGGAGATTCCTGGATCAGTACAAGCATAAGCCACCATGACAAGGAGCTCACCACATGTCCAACTTAAGGACTTTAACTAAAAGTGCTTGGTGGGAGACAACCCACCGTGGTATGATCGTTCATTTTTATTCTTAGTTATTTTTCATAGTAGTAGTTCTCTTACTTATTTGATTTTTATTGAGTTCTTACTAATTTTCTGATCATGCAACTATTTTAGAATAGGAACCGGATAAAAAAAAGAGCACACAACGCGCAAGCGTCGCTGACACGTATGCGTCATATGTGTGTGCGTGAAAAATAAAAGTGAACAGAGGGCTGCACGGGAGTGGCGCAAGAATGATGCCTCTAGCACAAACAAAACCACGCGTACGTGTACTCCACGCGTGCGCGTTGTTTGTGATTTTCATCATTCACGTGAGCGCATCAACGATCCGTACGCGTGACCTGAAAATTGACGTAAAAGAGTGTTTGGGCAGAGAGTTATGCTGGGTTGGGGCAGGAAGTATGATAGACGCACAAATTTTGTCACGCAGACGCGTCAGGACCTGACGCGTGCGCGTCATTTGACCAAACGGCCATCCACGCGTGCGCGTGCATGACGCGAACGCGTTGTATGCCAATATTGGTTCCCAAAGCCATGCGAACAGAGAGTTACGTGTGCGCGCGGCTGGCTTTGCGCGAATCGCATAAAATCCAGGGCACGCAGACACATGCCTGACGCTCACGCGTCATTAAGAAAAATCCGCGACCCACGCATACGCGTGCCATACGCGTACGCGTCACTGCGCTGCACACTACACTAGTTCGCCGCCCAGTTTTTATTTTTCTTTCTCTCTCTCCTAATCCTAATTTCCTCTTGTTCTTTTATCCTTATATTCTTCTTTCCTCTTACTATTTGTTTTTATTTTCAGTTCTTCTTTGCTTGAGGACAAGCAAACCTTTAAGTTTAGTGTTGACGCTTCGCTTAAGGGTTTTTTGTTTAATTTTATGGCACTAAGGAAGGTGAATCATCTTCACTGAGGAGCACAACCTGAAGAATAAAAGGATCGCTCGGATAACTAAGGTGGTTGAGTTTCTTTCATTTCTTTTATCTCTCCCCGTTTTTACTATGTTATGTTCCGATTTTCTACTATTTTGCTTTATTTGCTGCATGATCCTTTATTAGTTAGAATCCTAGGACTAGTTTAGTTCTCCCTATTGCTTTAATTCTAAAAAGATGTCTCATGTATTACTCACTGAGCTTGAATCCAAATAAAAAAATATAGGAGTGATATATTTCATGAGAAAGTGGGTCTATATTGAAGAGTAGTCTTATTTACTTAAATATGGTGGTATTTTCTGTGATTCTGAATGCATGATATGAACGGTGCATATTTGAATTTGAATCAAGGGATGTTGATGTATAAGGAACGGGAATTTAGAGAATTATTATGACTTCTCTGAAATAAACAAAAATTTAATCCTTGAAGCAAAAGAAAAAAATAAATAATAAATAAATAAATAAAATTAAAAGCAAGGTCCAAGGCTCTGAGCATCAATGACTAGGGAGATCAGACATGATTAAAAGCTCAAAGAGTTGTTTCCCTAGTCATATGCTTGTGGTGTGATTGTGTCAAGTAATCCTTGAGACAGAACACTTAGAGTCGAGACCAAGTGCGTTTAACAGAGTATGCCAAAGGCTCTGAGCACCACTGTCTGGGAGTAACTGAAAGAAAAATCAGGAATCAAAGAGAGTCCCCCAGTTAAGTGCTTGTGGTGTTTCTGTGTCAAGTAATCCTTGAGACAAAACATTTAAAGTCACGGCTAGGCTCAAGGTGCAAAGCACCAAAGAAAAAAATAAATTAAAGTCAATTTTGCTGTATTCAAGGATTAAACTGAAATGTAAAGATCAGAGAATTCATAATATTATCCGGATTCTAATTCTGAATGACAATGACATCTTCCTTATTCAAAGGAGAGTGAGATGCCAAACCTATCCAGGATTACAGTTATAAACCCCACTATAAAAAGAGACATGAGCTTAATTGAACTCTCATTCTCATGCAAATTCACATCCTAAGCCTATGTTAGTTTTGGTTGCGCGAGGACAAGCAACGATTCAAGTTTGGTGTTGTGATGCGTGAGCATCTTTTCTATCTTTTTCTAGTGAATTTGCATCTAATTTGTTGAGTTTAATCAAGAATTAATTATATTTTAGCCACTATATATGCTATTTTGATTTTGTGCAATACTGTTTATTTTAGGTAGCATTCGGCTATATTTGATGGAGTTTCTGCAGCACAAGAATCAAAGGAGATGGCTGCGAGGAGCGACGCGCACGCTTGCCTGATGCGTGCGTGTGATTTGGAGGTATCCATGGCAACACGTGCGCGTGACTGACGCGTACGCGTGATTTGAAGATTTTCTCAGCAACGCATACGTGTGACCGACGCGTCCACGTGACTTGCGGAAAAGACTATCGATACATGCGCCACGTGCAGAAAATGCAGAAAAACGCTGGGGGCGATTTCTGGGCTGTTTTGACCCAGTTTTCAGCCCAGAAAACACAGATTAGAAGCTACAGAATGGACAAAGCAAGTGGTCCCCACCCATCAGCTGAAGACTTGTTAATTAATTCGAATTTAAATTCAAATTTTTTTTAGGAAAAGATATTATTTTATTTTTAGATAAATTTTAAATTAATTAGGATTAATTATAAAAGGAATGTCAACAGGGTTATTCCAACACCATATTATTCCATTCCAATTTACAATCCTAGTTTTTTTTTCTGAACCATGAACAACTAATCCTTCATTGTTAAGGTTATGAGCTCTGTCTATTTGTATGGATTGATTCATTTGCTCTTTCTAATTTAATTCATGTTTTGATTTATATTTCAATAATTGTTTTCATTCTTTATTTTATGAATTTGGGTGGAACAGAAGTATGACCCATGTTCTAATTGAGTTCTTGTAAAACTTGAAAAAGCTCTTTAATTGAACAACAGCTTGAAAATATGTAATACCCGGTCTAACCGAAATTAGTTAAATAATAAGTTAAGTAGGAGCGAATATGGTTGGAATATTTGGCAATTGGAATTTGACGATTTAAATATGATTTTTGGATTCAGTGAATTTTTCCGAGTCGGAAGACATAGTTTTCTGCGTAAAAGCGCGCAGTGAAATTTTGACCGGCAGTACCGGCTGAGACCTGTCTGGTACTGCAGTTGAGAAAATTGATTATGAGTAAATAAGATTAAGAAATGAGGGATTATAATTAGGGGAGGTAGAAATATTTGAAGTGCGATTTAGAGCGCTAATCTTAAAGGTTTTGGTCCAAAATTGGGCCAACGGACAAAAATAAGTGAACTGGGCCTAAGTGGGCCCAAGACCCAACATATATAAACATTAGTTATGAGCATTTCAGCTCATTTTACCCTAAAAAGAAGGGTTGGGGCGCTGAATTAAGAAGAGAGAAGAGAAGAGAGAAAACCTAACTCTCCTTGATCTTCAAACCACCATAACTTGAGCTACGGAGCTCCGATTGACGAGCCGTTTGCGGTCACGCGTCGCTCTTCTCATCCTCTACAATTCTATCTAAGTTTTGTGGTGAGTATTCCATTCATCTCTGCCCAGTTTTCGAAATTCCCCACTGTTACACGTTTTTGGGAAGTTAGTGTTGAAATCTTGTGATTTTGGGTGTTTAGGGATACTCCAACATGGATTCTAAGTGGGTTCTATCCCTACTTCATATGGG
>NC_029781.3:20672663-20674313 GCF_000817695.3 Arachis duranensis
TATGTGAGTATGATTATTGATGCCTTGATGGTATGATAATGCATGAGAGATGTGTATGTTGTGATATATGCTTGAGGAATGATTAAGGTTGATTTGTGGCTGAAACCACGTGATAGTGATTATGATATTGATTATGTATAATGATGATTGATTGGAAATAGTATTGTTGGAAATTGGGATGAGGAAGGATGTATGACATGTTGATATGTTTGTAATTTAGCCATTTGTTGAAATGGGTAAAAATGGTCATATGGCGGTTCTGTGAATCGTGGCAAAGTATTAATGTATGAGTTGAGGAGGCTTGATGTTGATTTTGGTATATTTTGATTGATTTCAAAAAGGGTTAAAATTGGCATGTTTTGGTTGATTTTGAAAAGAGTTGAAAATGACTTGTTTGAAAATGGCACTTTATGGTTTTGTATGAAAAATATAGTTTTTGGGCATTGTGGTTTTGTATGAAAAATATGGTTTTTGGGCATACTTTGACGGGACATAACTTGGACTACGGATCTTTGTTTTGTTCCAAATCTATTTAGAAATGAAATTGGATTCGGGATGTCCATGCCGTTCGAAGAACGGGTGAAAAACGATTTAAAATGAGGAAGTTATGTCCGTCGGAAGATTGGGGGTTGAATCTGTAAATTCTGCAGCTTTTAACTTAGAAAATTTTTAGCAGAATGACCCTCCATGCGTAGGCGCACTTGGCGCGTACGCGTCGTTCTTCAAGAAGGCACCATCCACGCGTGCGCGTGGTGTGTGCGTGCGCGTCGATGCGCTGCAACCAATGCCCAGCCATTTTTCCGAGAGTTGTGCCAGAGTTGTGCCAGTCTTGTGCCTAGGGCGCAAATGCACCCACGCGTACGCGTGGCTGATGCGTACGCGTCGTCTGGCTGCGTGGCTGACGCTTACGCGTCGTCTGGCTGTGTTTCAATCTGCGCGTCCGCGTGTATGACGCATACGCGTCGATGAGCTTTGTGGGCATCCACGCGTGCGCGGTGGAGTACGCGTACGCGTGGCCCTGTTTTCATCCCAAAGTTGATTTTTGAGTTCTAAAAGCCAAATCTCATACTTCTAAGCCTCCGATCTCACCCCTTATGTATTAAATCATTACGATATGCTAAGTAATGAGAAAGGAACTAGGGGATGTGGTAACTTGCGAGTGAAGCAAGGGGAAAAGTTATGATCAATGATGATCAACGATGATTATATGAGATATGGAAAATGACGGTGGGAGTACCGTGTATGCCATGAGCCGAAGGGCTATATTTATTGATAAATGGCTGGTTCTTGATTGGACCATGAACCGGATGGCTGAGTTATTGCCGGATCACGGCAAAGCCATTATTGATTATGGCTGAGTATAAATGCATATATGATTAATGAATGAATGTGTTGAATGGATAATAATGGAAAATGTTGAAATATGATGTGTAACCCCGGGTAGTAGGCAGTGGCGTTGTCCACTTGCTCCGGGTGTGAGACGGAAAAGGATGTTTATGATAAATGAGTTTAATTATGGAGTTTTGAATGAATGTAACTCTAATACCTGGGTAATAGTAAGGGTTGGGGTGCGTCCCACTTGCTCCAGGTTAATGTTTGAAATTTGATAACGATGAAGATTGATAATATGAATTGAGATTGAATGAATAT
>NC_029781.3:20675463-20709416 GCF_000817695.3 Arachis duranensis
GGGCCCGGGGTTCTCATTCCGTATATATCTCTTGTTTTTCAGATACAGGTCCAGGTGCTCATAAGTGAGCTGTGGTTCGTCTGAGAGCCGGCGAAGATCTTTATTTTCTCCACTTTGTGTTTTTGCTTAGAATCTCTCCACCTTTGTTTTGAAGATATTATGTTATGTGTTGAACTCTTTTGGAACTTGCCTATAGAGGCTCTTATGTTTCCTTTGGGAGAGATTAGGATGTACTGTTGTCAGTTACTTTCATACTGTATCCTAGCCGGCCTAAACTTCGCGGGTCGCGACTAGTGGCTATTTACTTATGTTATATATATATATCTGTTATCTATCTCTTAATCTCCTTTATGCCTTGTCCATATATCGCTTTCGGCTTCATGTTTTATCTTTTCGTTGTCGAATCGTGAGTGATACGTCTTCGCGATTTTATTTCTACTCTTTTCAGGCTTCTCGATTAATACTCCTTTCAAAATTACCTATGTTTATATATTAAAAATCCACCTGAGAGTCGTACCACCGTAATATCATTGACTTATGACTCGAGCATAAGGATTTGAATATTAGGGTGTTACAAAATATATTATCCTGAATTTCTAATTATTTGTATTTAACAGGATACGTAACATATAATCCCCTTATTTTTGGATAATTAGGATTCTTGTGGCATATAAACTGGAATTTGATCATCACCTTCTAATTGGAATTAATTGACCAAGGAATTGGCAGTTAATGAATTTTAGAGGAGACTAGAAAGGTCTAAAGAATTAGGGTCTAGCCACATATAGTTTGCCATGAATTAAATCTTGCATGATTAAAATCGTTAGTAAGAAAAATTAATCCGGAAAATAGATAACTCTGAAACCTTAACTGTTTTCTCCATATTTTATTCCCAACTCATCGCTGCTTACTTTCTGAAATTCTTAATTTACTGTTTAATGCTCTTTGGATACCAAAACACTCTTTTCTGTTTGTCTAACTAAGCCAATCACTTAACCATTGTTGCTTAGTCCATCAATCCTTGTGGGGTCGACCCTTACTCACGTAAGATATTACTTGGTATGACCCGATGCACTTGCCAGTTAGTATGTGGGTTGTAAAATACCGCATCAGCTATATTCTGGTCTTCTGTTCTTTCCTGCAGTGCTTCATGTATTTATTTTTTTTCTTTAAATTTAGATACAAAATGTGTTATACTAGAAAAATTATTATTGGTTCAAGTTGCTTCGATATAAAAAATGTTAGTTCTAAATGTTATATGTTCTTTAATTCTTGTCTGTAGAGATTTAATTTTTAAAAACAAATTCAATAATTTTACTTGCTCAGTTTTTGAGATACTGCTGTCTACTGTCTGAAAAATGAATGGTTGCTAAACAGGTTAAAAAAAGGTTGAAAGAAGATGCTTTATTGAATTTCTTATAGAAATAAGTATTTTTTTTTAATTTTTACAGATATATCCGATATCTTATCTGATCCTATACACAAAAGGGCAGATTGGATCTGAACAAAAAAAATATAAATATTATATTCAATAAATTTAACATAAATCGAATTGAAATTTCAGCCATATCCAATTTAATCCGTATACATTCCTAAGCTTTTCCTCTTAATTAACTAAGGTTCACAAATATTCCATTATATTTTATTAGAGATCGTTAATAATAATTCCTCAAATATCATATACTATAAAAGCGCAATATAAAATGTTGCAAAGCAAAAACTTTAGTAGTAACATGTCACCATAAGATGCGGTGCATATATCTTTTACATAAACTACAACAATATGCAAATGGTTTGAAGATGCATAGTACACACCAACTTTAAGATGAATATTTCGGGGAAAGATATCGATCATATCTCAACTTTATTCGAAGTGAGCAAAATATCTACCCAGGGATGACATGGGTATTAATCTTTATTTTCCTATGTACCCCATTATTTAGATACATTAAATTTTCAATAAATCTAAAAAATGAAAGTGATAGTTATTTTAAAATAAAAAGTACTATTTATTGACTGAATCTGAGTTAAAAGAAAAATTAATTCTGTAACAAAATCGTTAACTATTTTGGACTTCTTTTTATTTTTTTAAAATAAACAAAGTTTGGATGAAGAAAATCTAAATTTCTAAAACACAATGCAATATAAATGATACAATTTTTGTAAGAAATTATATAAAAATGTTATATATAAATACTTAAAATTAGTTATTATATATTTAGAGAAATGTCAGAGGACCATCAGAATTTATTATTTTTAATTATCAACTCAATTTTTTTAATTTAGTAATCTAGCAGCGTACTTTAGCCTATACTTTTAAATTCTAATAGCCCTCTAACATTCTTCATATATTTATTTACATGAATGTTTTACACATTTTTTAAGTGATCAACCATTAAAATAATTAAATTTTACACAATTGAATAATCAATTTTGTTCCTAACATTTGAAATAATTTTTAATTTTATCTTTATCGTCAATTTTTTGCCTATCAATAGCTAGTAAATTTTTTTCCAATTTTAACCTTCTATCATCTAATCCTAATCAATTTTAACCCCTCCAAATCTTTCACCTCACCACCACTACCACCATTATCACATCCACACTACCACATGCACTCATATACCCCCTCAAGTCACCCTTGCCATCACAACAATATTTTTTACTCACCACCAAACTCAGCCTCATTATAGTAACAACTACCAAATCACCACTAGAGTCACCTCTATCACACCTCACCCAAATCTCTACTCTCGCACACAATAAAAATCTCTATTTTTTTATTTTAAAAAAATAAATAAACAACCATGACAAAGAGAAATATAGAACAGAACGAGAAGAGAAATAGCCACAACCAGAGGCGAAATGAAAAAGGTGGACGAGGACAAACTATAGGTGGGGGGATGGCAAACCAAAGACAGAGGTGGAAAGGGGGACGAGGGTGAATCAGAGACGGAGAAAAGGGTGAACCACAAGTGGAGGCAGAGGGGATTTACGAGCGAAAATTCGAGATAAAGGGGAAGACAAGGACAAATCTAAGAGAAGGCGAACCACAAGTGGAGGTGGATGGTAGGACATGGGCAAACTAAAAGCGGAAGGAAAGACGAAGGGGGTGGGGTGGTACGGCACATAGGTGGCATGAAATCTGCAGGAAGGGAAGTAGTAGTGATGAGAGTGATGGTAAGATAGTGGGAGAGGGGGTTGGAGTAATGGAGGTGGTGGGGCATTTAGGGTTGTTGGTGGCTTAGAGATTAGGGTTAGGTTTTTATTAAAGGCGAAATTGAAAAAAATTTGATTAAATGTTGACTGGAAAAAATTTGATGATAAGGATAAAATTGAAACTATTTAAAACATTAAGGATAAAATTGAATCAAATTAAACATTAGGAGAAATTTTGAAAAATTTTAAAAACATTAGGGACAAAAAGCATATTTTACTCTTGTAAGTATGAGTGTGTGGTCATTCCATATTCCAATAAAAATTTAAAGTGATTATCCAAATTAATTCTCAAAGAATTTCAGATCAGACAGTTTAGTCTCTAATATTTTATTCATTAGAAATTCTTGAGAGTTTTTCTCGTAAGATAATTGGTCCTTCTGTCATTTTCCATCAAAATTTAATATGCATATTAGAGAAATAAGTTCCTAATAAATTTTGATATAAGATAATTGGGTTCCAAAAAATATTACGATAAGACAAATTAGTCCTTCTTTAAAATGACGAAGGAACCAATTTGTCTGACCGAAGTAATTTTTGGGGATCTATAAAAATAAAAATTTATTGAGGACTAAAACGTCTAATTTAAAATTTTTTAGGGACCAATTTGAGTATTTATTCATATATTTTGAATCGTTCTTTTGCTTGAAAAAAATATACGATTTTACACTTCTATTACCTCCTTTCGTCACGCTTCTGCTGTTAGGGTAGGTGGAGTAGCAATTGCACAAAAATTCTAAAAAACATTATAAAATTGTCAAAATTGAGAGTTTGCTAACAAATCATATCTTATGAAGAAAAGATAGCCCAGAATGTCGATTTCACGTGGCCTAGTACAAACCCGACGTGAACCCAAAGCTCAATTCACATTGAAGAAGGATGAAACCTTAGGTCCCCCCTCTATGTTTGTCTCTCTGTTAGCCTCTCACTTTTTTTGTCTCTTAAGTCTGAAATCATAGTCTAGGTATTGGTGGTCCAGCGATTCTTTATATCTCTTACTCTCTCCTTTAATTTGACCTTCTCTTTTTCTTTTATTGTTGCCAGAGCAGTAGGATGGCTACCCTTTCCGTCATTAGAGTAGCGTGGGTGACTCGATCACACTACTATTTTCTCCTATCTTGGATGTTGTTGACCACGTTGTTAGACTTCTACTCCTTATTTGAGTATGCTCTATTAATTTTTTGTAATTTTCTTTGTTAAATATATTTTAAATTTGATTTGCTATTGTAAACCCCAGAAAAATGATAAATAATTAAGTAATAAATTATATGAGAGCAAAAAAGATTAGAAAAAAAATTATAGTTTGAAAAAATAAAAATAATTAGGATACAAATTAAAACACTAATCTTAAAGGTTTTGGTCCAAAATTAGGCGAACCGGCTAAAATAATTGAACTAGACCCACGTTGGGCCCAAGTCTAAGGCTTAAAAGCCTTTAACTTAGCTATTTCAGTAACATCACCATTTGAAAGAGGGAGGGGCGGATTGATAGAGAGAAGGGAGAGCAAACCCTAACCTTCATCAACTTCGAATCACGATAACTTTTTCTCTAGAGCTCCAATTGATGAGCTGTTTGTAGCTACGCATTCGTCTTGGATTTCTCTTCAATTTTATCTAAGTATTGTGGTAAGAAATTTTGAATTTATTTTCCATTTCTTTGTTCTCTTTCAATTCGCATTTTTGGATTGAGTTATTGAGGAATTTCAGTTTTTCAATGTTTAGGGAAGGTTCAACCTTGAGTTTTGATGGATTTCAGTCCAAGGATACGTGAGATACGATAAGGAAGCTCAAACCTTTCATTATCCATGATTTTAAGCCAAGTCCTAGTATGAATGTTGAGTTACTATTGTGATTAGATTGTGCAAACTATCTTGGCTAGTTTGGAATTGGTTTTGGCATTGATTTGGTGTAGAGTTTAGTTGTGAATTGAAGTGGTGAGAATTTGATGGAGGTTGGTATTGTCAAAAAAGAGTTTTTCAGAGGTTGAGACAGTCGTCAACGAAAGTACATGTCTTAATTTCGGATAAGCATCATGTAACACTATGTGAAAACTTAGGTTAATTGCCCTAGAATAGCGTTGAATGATGTAAGTTGATGATGGAGTTTGATTTAGTGTGATTATGTGAATTGGATGTTTGATGAGTACTATATAATGGTATGAATGAAAATTCGATGTGTATAATTGACTTAGTGTGGTATGATTGCCTATATTGGCAATTGATATAGAAATTGGACTGAAGGCTGAGATAGGGTGAGATATCCCCTATATGGTAAGTTCGGATAAGTTTGATGGAGTGGAATAAGTAAATTTGGTGTGATTTGTGATTGTGATTGTGATAATGAATTTGGTATTTAATATGGGAAAGGTGTTTGATTTGAATAATTGTTGAGATTGATGAGTAATGAATGAAAGGGGTGAGGATGGATTGAAATGGAGAAAAAGGGTTTTTAGTTTCAAAAGAAAAGATTTGGTTATATGAGTGGATTGTTAACTTGATTATTGTTAGAAAACTTGTGAAATTGGAATGATTATGTTAGAACTTGCTTGATTAGGTGTTGAATGGATATGAGATGATGAATGAGTGTTGAGATGTATAGAAGTGGTTTTCGAATGGATTGAAAATGAAATGAATTGAATTGAGTTTTGGTGAAAAATTGGCTATTTGGTGAAATTGGTAGAAACATAATTTTAACCAACTTTGATGTGTCATAACTTGGTGCTTGAAGTTTGGATTTGTGTAAAATTTATCTTAAATTGAAGCTAATGAGAAGAGCTTTAAAATGGTTTGAGAATAGAAGAAAACAAAATTTCATAGAGAAAGTTATGAGTGTTTGAAATTAGGTATAAAAATCTAAAATCTGAGAGTTTGTAGAAAAACCAAAAATTTTGGTATGTGTGCGCACACACATGGTTGTGCACTCGCACCGGGCAGAGCGAGTAAAGAGACTCGTGCATACGCATGAGGGATGTGTCCATGCACACCCAGGAATTTTTTAAGTTGTGCATACGCACAGGGGTCATGCGTACGTACAAGCTAGGAAGCCCTTCTGATTTGTGCGTACGCACAAGGGTGATGCATACGTACAAGTCCTGTTTTTTCAATTAAACTCTATTTTTGACTGTTTGGCTTTCCAGAAAGCTTGTAACCTTTTGTAAACCCCAATTAAGGTTCGATACCTAATTTTTGGAATTTGGAATGAGTGTGATTATATGGAATGGATTAAATTGAATTATTCCCGAATAAAGGCTTGGTTAAATCGGATGACATGGTTGTGGGGATGGTGGTTCGTCCCGTTCGCGGTAAGGACGATGGTATTATCCCACTCACGATAGAATAAAATGGGTAAATTGATAGAGAATTAGGGTTAATGTGTTAAATCACTTATGAGATTACTAAAAGACATTAACAATGATTGATTATGGCCTGAATGGCTAGATTGGCAAGGTCCGAGTGTTATCCCGCTTGTGTACTAATTCAATTTTAATTTGGCACCTACACTGGGCAAGGACAAAAGCCTCATCCCACTTGTTCCATGGTTGTGGTGTAGATGCGGGGACAGATGTTTATCCCGTCGACTGTGAAGACGGTGGTATCATCCTACTCACGAGACGAAGGAATTGATAAACTGATTGAGAATGTGGTTAATGAACTTAATGATTTCAAAAACTGGTTAAAAACTTTATTGTGAACTGATGTTTGCTCGTGGCAAGGACAGTGGTGAATCTTACTTGCACACTAAGTTGAGTTATGTCGTGGCAAGTATGGTGGTTAATTCCACTTGTTCATGATTTTTTGGGTAAGGACAGTGGTTAATTCTGCTTGCTTGAGATTTTACTACAATGGCAAGGACGGTGGTTAATCCCGCTTGCGCATTGACTGACATTTGTTCCGGACAAGGTTGGTTAGTTAATCCCGCTTGTTCAAGGTACCTGGTAAAGATGCTAGTTAATCCCGTTTACTCAGGGTTTAATGTGATAGGCAAAGACAGTAGTTAATCCCGCTTGTACATTGACTAACATTTGTTCCGAACAAGGACGATTGGTTAATCCTGCTTGTTCGAGGTACATGGTAAGAAAAGTTTGTTAATCCCGCTTACTCGTGGTCCAATGTGATAGGCAAGTACTGTGGTTAATCCCGCTTGCGTGTTCTAGGAAAGGATGGTTGGTGAATCCCGCTTACTTGTGAAACCTACGGGTAAGGACGATTGGTAAATCCCGCTTACCCAAGTTGGGTCTGGCAGCATAATCAATGCGTGAGCTCATGGCCAGTAGGATAGACATGCATCGTTTGTATTTGTGTGTGTTGCTTGGGTTTGCATCTTGTATTTGACTTGCCTTGTTGAATACTTGTATCTATATGCTATTTGACCTAATTGTCTTTATATGTTCTCTCTACTTGTGTATGCTTTGTATTGTTTTGTATGTGTTTGAACAACTGAGAGATCCTTTATGCTGGCGGTGGTGATGCTGAGAGTTGTTCTTGATGCGATGTGTTAATAAGGATTGATGATGGAAATGAATTTTATTGATATTGAGTTGCCTGGATAGATGCAAGGGTTGTGGCCTTGTCTCACTTGCTCTAGATTGATATTTGAGCTCCCTGGGTAGATGCAAGGGTTGTGGTTCGTCGCACTTGCTCCAGGTTGAGACTAAATATTAAGAATAAATCTATACCATTGGAATTGAGAATTGACATAGAATTACTAAATTTGGGTAATTATGATATAGAGAGAGAGAGATGATGACTTGTATCGGGAAGAACTGAGATTTTGAAATCACCAGTATGACTTAGACGACTTAGTTTGATTTTTCCTGTTTGAATTTAGAAAGGACCGTAGCTTGAATCTGGTGTATTTTGGAGTTTAGAATTGCCTAACGGGTTCAGATCTTTTTACATAGTCTCTTTTTAGAATTATTACCCTAGTGAACCTTCAGATTCTCACCCGTTATCGAATTTTGTTTCCAGATTTAGGACATGACGCACTTTGTTGAGCGTGCCGGACTCTCTCAGAACGCGAAGACTCCTTTACATTTTGTACCTTGTGCTTATTATATTTACACTTTTCACGCCTGATTGTTTAGTTTGCGACATTAATTTAAGGTAGATATTCACATACAGTTATCTTTATGTGAAGTTGATAGTTGAGAATCATTAGATGATTAGATATATTTTGACTATGTTATCATTTAATATTTTTCAACTAACAACTTCATATGAAGACAACTGCATATAAGTTTTCACCTTAATTTAATTTAATGTTACTGTATACACTTATGAATTGTAAACTTGTGTTGTGAGTTGTGACTTATTATGATTGATGAGTTGAACTTTTTTTTATTTATGTCAATTATATGTAATTTGGTTTATCTGAAACTTATAAAACTAATTTTATGCTATCAAGTTTTTTATATTTTTATGAATAAATATTCAAATTGGTTATCAAAATGTTCTAAATCTGATGCTTTGGCCCTCGATAAATATTTAATCAATATATAAGTCATCGAGAATTATTCTCATTAAATAGATTGGCATCTTCGTCATTTTGAAGGAGGATTAATATATTTTAAAATAATATTTTTTGGGACTCAATTTTCTTATAATAAAATTTGTTGGGGACTTAGTTGTCTAACATGTATTAAAAATTGAGTAATATCTTAAAATAGTCTCTAAAAAAGTTTTAGTCGGACAATTTAATTCTCAATAAATCTTAATTACGAAATCAGTCTCAAACTTTTATTTCATTAGACAAATAAGGCCATACATAATATTGATTGTCTTTATAGAGAGACTAATCTTAAAAGAAAAAGTATAGAAAATCAAAAATGAATCTGCCAACTATTGACAACAATAATTATTTATTACTTTTAAACTAAAATTAGGAAGGTATTGATATCAATTAATTAGATATTTGAAAATTAGGATTGTAACTGCTGGGAGTATTTGCAACGTGAAGCAATAAGAGTAACGCTACCTCCAATCCTCTATTACCTTCTCCGGTCATCAACAGCGACCTCGAACTTGCGTTCTCACTGGAACGCCACGCACACCGTTCGACACATCACGTCGTTCCTCCTTCACCATCGTTGTCTTCACCACCACGCGGACCGCTGGGAGTGTTTGCAACGTGAAGCAATAACAGTCACGCTACCTCCAATCCTCTATTACCTTCTCCTGTCATCAACAGTGTCCTCGAACTTGCGCTCTCACCGGAACGCCGTGCACACTGTTCGACGCACTGTCGTCTTCGTTGTCACGTCGTTCTTCCTTCACCATCGTTGTCTTTACCGCCACACGGAACCCCTCCCCGTGGAGCTGTTGCTGTTGCGTCGCGCCCTTAGTTGCACTGCTTGAAATGCGTGCGGTGGTTCGCGTCTGCCCCGCCACCGCAGCCTCCACCCCGACGATCCTCTGGGCAATGCCGGTGCCCTCCGCAACTAATCTTTGTCGCCGCAACGCGTGCTTTGCAAGTGCAATTTTCTCCTCTGCAGGACCACCACGGCACCCTTCCCCTCGTGATTGGCATCGCCACCGTCCACTGTAGCGCGCTCCCTCTATCTCGTTTTCACCTTCTCAATTCGATTAAAGACACTTCTACTAAAAGACACATGCATAAAGAGATACATCCACAAAGACACTTCCAATAAAAAAAAACACTTCCATTAAAAAGTAATAAAATATAATTATGAATTATGATAAATTTGAGTAATTGAGGTGTGTTTTTTTATTAGACTTTAAAGTCCAATCCAACAAAAATTGGCAGGAGTTGGTAGAATACATTTTGATTACGTAGTGGGATTGATCTTAAAATTAAGAAATTCATAAAACTTTTATGTCTTTTATTAAATAACTATAGAAATTGATTCATCTAACTATTTAACAAAATTTAACGTGAGGATTGATTTGTCTAAAAAAATAAAAAATTAGAGAATAATTGATAATTAAAATTTGTTGAGGATTAAATTATTTGACTAAAAATTTTTTAAGAATTAATTTGGAATAAATTTAACTAAAAACGATTAAAAACAGTTCAATAAAAATAATTTTTGAGAATTTTTAATAAATAAAATATTTTATTTCAAATTTTTTCGAGACCAATTTAAGTATTTATTATTTTATATAAGGGACAAAACTCTTCAAGATCGTGAAATCCTGACATTGTGAATGGAATAACTCAGTTAATTAGGTCTATCTTCCTATATATATGTAGTACTCGATTTGGAATTAAAAGCTAAAGACTAACTAAAATAAAGAGAAGCATGCTAGTAAACACATGAAAAGTATCAATATATGAACTTCTTAGAAACATTATTAAGTGATAACTACTAACTAATATGAATTACTAATCATATTTAGAACTCACTCGAAATAAAAAGTAAAGAAACAAAGTAGATAGAGATTGAGAGGGACTATAATAGTTTGATGCCTACTAATTAAGCTAACAAGTAGCATGTGACGCTTAATTATAGAGCAAATAAGGGATACTATAGCTTGGTGGGTTCCGTTT
The DNA here is from genome assembly GCF_000817695.3 of Arachis duranensis. Lineage (NCBI taxonomy): Eukaryota > Viridiplantae > Streptophyta > Magnoliopsida > Fabales > Fabaceae > Arachis > Arachis duranensis. The sequence goes on from NC_029781.3 coordinate 20,686,185, forward strand.
GTGAGGAATATTGTCGCCTAGATTTGAAGCATACACATAAAGAAACCAGTATCCTACTCTATCACCCTCCAATATAAATAGTTTCGAATATAATAGCTTGAATGTTTTTGTCTTTTAACGCTTCATGCATCACTTAATATAATAAATTACATGTTTTTGTCCTTTTAATCTTCATTTTGATAATTAGGAGTAATAATAATAAAACAAATACTTCTTTTTCTTTTGTTTTTTTTTAACCAAATCTATAGATATGCTTGTGTGTAGGGGGAGGACTACATCATCCCGTGAGCAAGATTATGACTTTATGCAAAGCACTTTTATGTTGATTTTTTTTATTTTGAAAAGAAAATTAAAAAATTGAAGCGTGGATTAAAATGGTCTGATTAATTTCTATATAACTTTATTTTTATTTCAAATATATTTTATTTTTATGATTGTATAGAGAAAAGGTGAACGGAGTTAATATAAAATAATAATATTTAGGGTTTAAATACTATGCTCTCAGGCTCAAATCTCATGTTGTCATCATCTAACCCAAAAATATATTTTTTTCGTTCTAATCCCAATTCACAAAATCTTAATAAAAACAATAAAAAGAAACCACGAACGACATGAACACACACACGTACACTTAAAATAAGTTCAAAAATCAATCATACAATGTTTCCGCTTCAAACTTTTTATTTTTTATTTTTTTTTGTTATTCTTTATAAAATGTAATTTCATATACCATGGAGAAAGAGTAATTCTTCTTTCACATTCCACATTAATTTATCACCGCAAAATAGTTAAAGAAAAGTATTATAATTATTATTATTATTGTTGTTAAATAATATGAAGTAAAAATTTTGTATTTGATGAAAATGTGGTGATTTATGTGCATAGAGAGTACACAGAAAATACAGTGTACATGGGTCGGTTAAAAATAAATTTATACAAATTTAGATTTGGTCCTTAGTATATATTGGATTTATTTTTTAAATTTAATCTAGTGTTAGATCTGATGAAATTTAAATACTTTTAGGACATAATTATATCAAGTAAAATCTGAATTTTTAATAATAATTTATAAAAAGAGATAAAAGCTTATTTGTTAACTGTTACAAATAAGTTGGTAGCCAACATCGATTAAAATTAAAACAATTATCAAAATAAATCAACAATAAATCATAATAGGTTTTAATTAAAATCAGAATAAATCATAGCTAAAGAAGGAGAACCAATCAAAAATAATCAAAATATATTTTAATTAAATTTAGAACAAATCAAAACTAAACATAAAACACAAATCAATAATAATCAGAACATGTTTAATTAAAATCAGAACAAATTAAAACCAAACAAGGAGATAAATCAACAATAATCAGAACTTAGAAGTTCAAAACAACAAATCAACCTTAAATTATAACAACAAGTTCCAAAAACATCAAGTATTATAATTACTGACCTAAAATTTGGAAGCTCAAACCATAATCATATTTTTAGAAGCATTACTTAAAATGAGCTTGAACAGGGAAAGGAGGTGGCTAAGTAGGGGATCAGGGCTGGTCGTGGCAGGTCTAAACTTTGCGGGACTGAGCTTTGTCATTGACCTTCTTCACAAGTAGACCAGCAGTACAAAGAAGAAAAGGAATATGAAAAGAAGAGGATCAGGAGCAAAGCAGTGACCTTTACACTTCACAGCCGTTATTGCTGGCATCGTGACTGAGGTTTATTGGTGAGTAGTGCAGTGTGAAAATATTGTGTAGCATAGAAAAGCAGCTTTGACTAGAGCAATCTGTGAAGTAGTCGAGCAGAATCAGAGCAGCGCCAATTTCGATGTAGAACACCTTAAGGCTAGTGACGGTGTGTCTGTGGTTTACAGTTGAAGCCAGTGACACTAAGTATAAAAAAATTATTGAAATTAGGGACTCTCACCAGCCAGGCTGGGTGACCTGAGCTCTAGCCTAGACTCGATTGAGTTGGTCTCCAAAGTAACTTCTTTTTTCCTTGAGACCCCAGGTCATTTTGGAACTGGGCCAAAATGTATAAAATTGCTTTAGACCAATACCAGATCTTTAAGGCCGGATCGAATCGCGTACACCCATAGGAGAAAGTAATGTAGATTGAGAGAGAATTTGCTATGATTCGCAAAATGATAAGCTACATACAAGAGTTACTCAATTCTAAAGATAACTACTTATACTATCACTACTTTTAACTACCTGATAAATATCTTAACACCAGCCTAACTAACTTGCTTAGTAAGAGCTCACTAACTAATTCTGCTGACTTAACTATAACTAAATCAGAGTTCATTCAATTAGGAACTAGCAACAAATTTCATATTATACAACTCATCCACTTTAATTATAGTGTGGCAACTTCCAACTATAACTTCAACACCCTCCAACTTAAGGGTATCGAAATCATATAGCCGAAGCTTGGAGATGTAGGTCCTAAATGAAATAGGAGCAAGGAACAAGGAGCTTTGTGAACACATTTATTACTTGCTCCTTAGTACGAACTGCCGATAGCTTCACTAATTCATTTAGAGACTTTTTTCCTGCCACATGAGAATATACTTCTATATGCTTTGTGTACTTGTGAAACACTGATGCCTAGATATCTTTAGTTATTTTTAGGTTTTATTTTAATTAGTTTTCTTATATTTAAATCAAAGTTCTTATGTTTTTAGTGAAGTTTTGATAACTAATCATATGTTTAGAGTTGTGTTGGAATGATTGTGTTTTCAGAATATAATTAAACAAATTAGGATAAAATTTAGAAGAAAACACAAGTGTACTTCAAGAAAAGCTGGCGCCAAACTCAAGGAGGCCAAGCTTAGTGCTTAGACTCCAAATTGTGCACCCAAAATCTGAAGCCCAGCCCCAAGGATTGGGGCCCAATGCCTTATCCTCCAAGTCCAGCGCTCAATTTGGGCACCAAATTCCTCCATTCCAAGCCCAACACCTTAGTGCCTGGGAGGAGGCAAGGCGGCTGATGCCTAGCTAAAAAAAGTGGTGCCTAGCTCCACCTAAATCACAAGTACTGGGTGCCCAGTGCCCCTGCACCTAAGCTGGGAGCCCAAACATCATGCTCAGTGCCAATGTCATCAAGCCCAGTGCCAATGTCTTCAAGCCCAGCGGTACTGTCAACTCCCAGGAAGCTTCCCTTCAATTCAAAAGATTCAAAATTTAAAAGATTAGTTTGCAATAACTTCTTCTAAAAAGATAAGATTTGGTTGTTAGGATTTAGATTAGATTAGATTTGAATTCGAATAAGTTGTTATCTTTCTCTTTAGAATATAAGATTAGTTTTTGAATTTCAATTAATTAGGAAGTTAGATTATAAATAAGAGAACAGGGTTCACATTAATGATCATCGAATCATCACTAGAGCCATCCAGCACCTCATTAGTTTTTGGTTATTTTCTTTCTATCATGAGTAACTAAATTTCTCTATTAAAGATTAGGAGCTCTGTTTTATTTTATGGATTAGTAATGCAAGTGTTTTCTTTATTTTGATTCATGATTTTCTACTTTTTCAAGATTGAGTTGCGTTCTTCATCATTAATGGTTCGAAGTATTGGAAAATATTCTAATTCTATTTTGGATTCTATTATTACTTTGAAAAATTTAATATCAGAATTAGCTTAAAATTCATCTCATAATCTTCAATTATTTAAAACTAGTCTTTGAATACCTGACATATAATTCAGCTAAGGATAATCTTTGAATATTGTGTGGTTTAAAATCAAAATCATTCTTCACCTCTGCTCTTAATTAGTTGACCAAGGAATTGGAGATTAATTAAGTTAAGAAAAATTAATTTACCAAGGAATTGAAATTTGATTATAAATGATTTGCTGTGAAAAGATTTTTACATGAGTCAAACTAGGAAAACACAAGTACTGCTTTTTCTAAAAATTTAACATTTTCGAAACCTTTAACATTCTCATTCCTTGATTACTTTCCTAATTCTCTAAACCTCCCTTTAGTCACAACAATTTTTTCTTCACTATTTTTTGTTCTACTTCAATATTTACAATCCTCTTGTCAAGGTTTGATTGATCTAATTAGAGATTCAATTAGATGTTACTTGATTCAATCCGTTAATCCTCGTGGGAATGATATCCACTCACCGTGGTATTACTTAATGTGATTTGGTGCACTTGCCAATATTCGAGTGTATCAATTTTGCCTCATCAAACACGGGGTTGGCTATAATATGGAGTTCAGAACTATTATCACAATACATGACAATAGACTTAGATAATAGAATGTGGAATTCTCCAAGACCACATATGCATTCACTTGCACACATAAAAAGTGACAGTGGCCTCAAATTCTCCAACTCCTCTCGAATCACCTTAAGCTTAGTGAAATATGATAATGCTTATGTCTCCTTGTATTTAACGAAAAAAAAAAAAGCTCAACATTTCTAAATACATCACCTTGATAAAAATTGTCCTTCAAATTGTTCCACAAATTCATAGTATTTTCATTCTACAACACAGTTTGAAAAAATTTGTAATTCTTATACAATTTGATCTATAACATGATGAACGTAATACATCTGTCCACATTATACAACAAGGACTTCGTTCTTAAGTAGGTTTAGGCTGTAAGACTCTAGATTTTTTTGAAAATTAAAATATGAGTTAGTTGATATTTTGAAAAATGTTTTATGAATGACAAAGAAAAATATTTAGAACATAAATGCGAGCACTCATCTTAAAAGTTTTGGCCTAAAATAGGGCTAACGGACCCAACGATCACAAACGGACCCATGTTGGGCCAAACCCAAGGCTTATAAGCCTTCCACTCTTCACAATTTAGAACACTCTCCCTTCATTCACACACATTCAGCACAAAGAAGAGAAAAGAGAGGAGAAGAAGAACCCTAAGTGCACACTATTCACCACTTCACAAAATTGCTCATAACTTCCTAACCGTAGCTCCATTGACGATTCGTTTGCAGCCACATGTCGCTCACTTCATCCTCTTCAATTCTATCTAATTGTTATGGTGAGTAAGTCTGAAATTCCTGCACCATTTTTGAATTTCTCACTGAATTCGTATTTTTGGTATATGTGAGTTGAAATCTTGTTATTTTGGTTCTTTAGAAGTACTCTAGTATGGATTCCAAGTGGGTTTCACCCTAAATTTGAATGGAATAAGGTAAGGTGACCTTTTTCTCCTTCCAACCTCTATTTTCTATGAGTCCTAGGTTGATATATGTGTCATTTTGGTGATATTAGAGTTGCTTGCTTGTTTTTGGTGCTTGGTGTGGTTGTGGAGCAATTTTTGAGGCCTGGTTGGCATTGAGAAAGCTTGATTTAGTTAGAATGAGAGAATTCAAAGATTGGAGACCACCATCAATGAGGTAAGGATTTTTCTTAAAATCATTTTATTACTAAAGATTGCTATAAATCGATATGAAAAATTATACTTTTGGTGATTATGTGAATCTCATGAATTGATATATGTGATTGATGTTGTACTTTGATGAGTTTGGAAAACTCTAATTTAATTTTGATGATGAACAAACATTATTGAAATATTTAATTACAAAATTATTAATTTGTTTTTTATCTAACATATGTTAATTAATAATTTTGTGATGCAGAATCTTAATTGGGCCGAACAAAAATAAAAGAAATGTTGCAAAGCCCAAGTGTGAATTTTGCTCAGCTTTAATTCAAAGATTATAATCAATAAAAGCTGAATTATTATTGGGCCATAATTGATGTTAATTAGCCCAAACTAAGTTTGATGGAAAGATCCATTAACTTGGTCCAAATTGAGAAATAGAGAGAAAAAGCTCCATGCATGTTTCCACGGAAATAAAATTCACTTTTGAATGGATTTCAAATTTTGTTCTATTATACTTAATGCAGACCTTAGAAAATGGAAAGAGAAAGTGGAGAAATGATGTGATAGCCTTAAGTGCACTACACGCTTCTAGGCTTGGGTTTCGAATCTAATTAATTTATCTCACTCTCTTTATTATCTTCACTAAAGTACAATATTTTCTCTCTCATCTCTTTCCTTCTTCTCCTTCAGTTATTGTCCAGGAAACAATGGAAGCTAAGCTCAGCTACCAAAAGGAAGAAGAAGTTGCATGCATCAAGACCATCAAGCTAATGATGGCAAGAAAACGTAACAAACTAAAAGTATGCTGTGGCTGAGATAATCACCAAAAAGTGGTAAGATTTGGTGAGGCAATCTCGGATCCTTTATACTCAAAAAGAAAGATGAAGATTCGGCCAGCAAGGAAGATCATTGGAGGCATGGCTTGTCTCTGATTCTGCTCAACCACCACAGGAAGTAGCTAGAGTGGCGAAGTGATGGAAGAGGCAGAGATTGGAGCAGATAAAGCCATCATCATCATGAAGCATCAAGGGCCAGAAATCCATCTTGAAGAGGAAGCCAAGGATGGAGCGCTCGGATTGATGAAGAGTGATGACCAAGGAAGGACTAGAGGTATTTGCATGTTGGTTTTTGCATGAGTTTCCTCTTCTCTCTCTGTGGCCGAACCGGATCTGTTTTGAAGGAAAAGAAGCTAAGCTCGGCTTTGTGTTTCAACTATGAAGGCTTCACTTCTCTATAAAAGGGGTGAACAGTCACGATTTGATTCAAGGAGTTAGAAGTAAGCAGTAAGAGTGCAAGGCACAGGATTCTCAGAGCTACCTAAGCTTACAGATTTTCTTCTCCTTCAATGTATTCTGTTTAGTATTTTTCTGTTTAATTTTATCATGTCTTGAGTCTCATGGAAAAAGACAAACAGTGAGGTTTGTATGAAAAAATCATAGAGTGGAAAAAGGCAGAGAGTGCAAAATTAAAAGAAAAAGCCACAGATGTCTTAGAGTTCCTTTGTTCATCTATGTTGTGTTTCATGATTCTGTGGGAATCCCCTTGTAAGTTGGGTTAGCACTTTACAATTTGTAATCTGGTTGATTATAGTGAAATTCCATCATTGTTGTGATAGAGACTGGATGTAGGCTGCACTGCACTTAGCAGCTGAACCAGGATATATCTGGGTGTAATCTTCCTTCTTTCCTACTCCATTTCTGTTTCTACTGCACAGGAGAAAATCCAAAAATGTCTCGTGCCAAGTGACGAGACAAAATGAAAAAGTCTCGTGGCTAGGGACGAGCTAAAAACAGAAAAGTCTCCTCTAAGTCCAGCAAGTGTTAGCGAAAAAAAGGGGGCTAAGATTCAACCTCCCTTCTCTTAGCCACTGAAACCATCAATTGGTATGAGAGCTTGGTCTCAAAGAGATCAAGCTTTGCATCTTGGAGAAAAGATCCTCATGGCAGAAAGCAGTGGCTCGAATCTAGTATCATACAATCTCACAGAAGGACAGTCAAGCAACAGGCCGCCTCTTTTCAATGGGAAAAACTATACCTATTGGAAGGAGAGAATGAAGATCTTTGTGCAAGTAGTAGACTACAGGCTTTGGAAGATCATCTTAGAAGGACCACAGTTTCCTACTAACACAAGTGCTAAAGGAGTAGTCACTCATAAACCAGAAGCAAGCTGGACCGAAGAAGATAGGAAGAAAGTGGAGCTAAATGCCAAGGCCATAAATCTACTCAATTGTGCTATCAACTTCGAGGAGTACCGACGGGTATCACGATGCACAACAGCAAAGGAAATCTGGGATAAATTACAAATCACTCATGAAGGAACCACCATTGTAAAGAAGACTCGGATAGACATGTTAAACAGGGAATATGAAATGTTTACAATGAAGGAAGGAGAATCCATTGATGAACTGTTCGAACGGTTCAATACCATCACTGTTGGCTTGGATGCTTTGGGAGTAACACATTCTGATTCTGTGCTTGTGAGAAGAGTGCTGAGATGTCTCACTAAAGAGTGGGAAACAAAAGCTTTAATCATTTCTGAGAGCAGTAATCTTGATTCCATAACACTTGATGATTTGAGAGGAAACCTTCTTGCTTTTAAAAACACTTATTTGAAAAAAGAGTAAAAAAAGAAAGGAATTGCATTTTCTTCTGTAACTAACCCTCTGGATGATGAATCCAGTGATAACTCCTCTGAAAATGAATTTGTGTTGTTTGCCAAAAAATTTAGGAAAATGATAAAGTTCAAAGGAAAAGGCGGCAGCTCAAGAAAAATGAAGAAAGACCTTAGCAAAGTGACTTGTTTCAATTGCAAGGAAATGGGGCATTACAAATCTGATTATCCCAAGTTAAAAAGGAAGAAGAAAAAAGGAGAAAAGAAGAAGGGTCTGATGGCATCATGGGAAGACTTAGAAAATGACTCAGACAGTGATGAAGAATCTGAAACTAAGTCACAGCCTTGTCTTATGGCAAATCATGTAGATCAGGTATTTTTTCAAAACCCTGACACTAAAGACCTTCATCTCATGATAGACCATCTTTCTGAAAAAATAAGATGTTTTCTAACTGATAATCAAGATCTTGAACAACAAATTTTCATTCTTAAAGCTGAAAATGATTTTCTCAAAGAAAAGCTAAGGGAGGCCGAAACTGCCTGTGATCTTGTGGAAGAAAATAAGCAGTTGAAAGCCCAACTTAGAAGTTGTGAAAGTGATCACTCAGTAGTTGCATATGTAAACTGTTTTAAAGAAAATGAAGAGTTGCTGGAAAAGGTTAAAAATCTTGAAAATGACTTAGCTAAATTTACTCAAAGTTTTGAAAATCTAAGTCAAATTTTGGCTAGTCAAAAACCACTCTTTGATAAAGCTGGTTTGGAATTTTATAAATCTGACAAGAAACCTTCTTTTAAAGATAAAGCTTCTTCATCCAATGACACAAGGTTTCAAGATCCCACCTACTTTAACAAAACAGCAACTCCAAGGTTTTGTAGATTGTGTAACCGAAGTGGTCATTTTCCCATTCAATGTTTCTTTGGTGAAAGAATAATCGGTGATAAAGTTTACAAGGTTGTTTTTTATTACAATGATTTGGGACATAAGAGATGGTTTAACGTGAAAGGATCCAAGAAAATTTGGATACCTAAGGTCACTTAAGCTTATTTTGTAGGTATGCCTAGCATCCAAGAGGAAGGAAAATATGTGGTATATGGACAGCGGATGCTCTAGGCATATGACCGGAAAGACAGCCTTCTTCATAAAGCTTGATGAATATGATGGAAGACTTGTCACTTTTGGTGATGATGGAAAAGGAAAGATAGTGGCTGTTGGAAAAGTTGGTAAAAACTTTTCATCTTGTATAACTGATGTTCTTCTTGTCAATGGCTTGAAACATAATTTACTTAGTGTTAGTCAATTTTGTGATTTGGGTTTTGAAGTTATTTTTAAGAAGTCTGTTTGTTTAGTTGTTTGTGAGAAAACTGGGAATGTTCTATTTGAAGCTAAAAGATGCAACAATGTGTATGGATTAACTCTTGAGGATTTAAAGGAACAAAATGTAACATGCTTTACATCTCTTGAATCTGAAAAATGGCTTTGCCATAGAAAGTTGGGTCATGCTAGCATGTACCAAATTTCTAAGCTAGTCAAAAAGAATTTGGTTAGAGGAATTCCAAACATCAAGTTTGATAAGGATCTTACTTGTGATGCTTGCCAATTGGACAAACAAGTAAAATCCTCTTTTAAATCAAAAGATGGAATCTCAACCAAAAGGCCATTGGAGATGTTACATATTGATCTTTTTGGTCCTACTAGAACTCAAAGTTTAGGAGGTAAACACTATGGTCTTGTGGTGGTAGATGATTACTCTAGATTTGGTGGGGTACTTTTTCTTGCTCATAAAAATGATGATTTCCATGCTTTTTCAACCCTTTGCAAGAAAATTCAAAATGAAAAAGATTTAAAAGTAGCTCATTTGAGAAGTGATCACGGAAGAGAATTTGAAAACCAAGACTTTGAAAAATTCTGTGATGACTTTAGAATTTCTCATAACTTTTCATGCCTTAGAACACCTCAACAAAATGGGGTTGTTGAAAGAAGGAATACAAGCCTTCAAGAAATGACTAGGGCTATGTTATGTGAGAACGAAGTTCCTAAATTTCTATGGGCTGAAGCTGTATATACAGCATGTTATATTTTGAATAGAACAATAATTAGAAAAGGGTTAAAGAAAACCCCTTATGAGCTATGGAAAGGAACCCCTCCAAATCTTAAGTACTTTCATGTTTTTGGATACAAATACTTTGTACTTAACAATAAGGAAAATCTTGGTAAGTTTGATCCAAAATCTTATGAAAGAATGTTTGTTGGATATTCCACCACTAGCAAAGCCTATAGAATTTACCTTAAAGAACATAGAATCATAGAGGAATCCATACATGTTACTTTTTGTGATTCTAACTTAATTTTCAGTACTTTGATAGAGAGTGATTCAGATTGTGAAGGAGCTGGAACAAGCAAAGAAAATCCCAAATCTGCCCAAATTGAAGAATCTGCCAGTCCAGAATTATCTCGTCAGATTGGAGGAGATATTTTCATTTTGTCTCCTGAGATAGCACGAGAAACTGAAATAGTAAGACCAACAGAAACTCATCAAAGCTCAACACTACTGGAACAAAACAACCCACAGAAGCTCATCAAAGCTCAACACACCTTCGAAAACTAAGGGAATGGAAGTCCATGAGGGGTTATCCTCATGATTTCATCATTGGTGATCCCTCTCAAGGTGTAACCACAAGATCCTCCACCAAAAGGCAAACCGAACCTAGCAACTTTGCTCTCTTGTCACAAATGGAGCCCAACAATGTCAAACAAGCTCTTGAAGACCCCTCATGGGTTAAAGCAATGCAAGAGGAGCTTGCTCAATTTGACAAGAATGAGGTTTGGACACTAGTATCCCATCTGGATGGTAAGAAAGTAACGGGTACTAAATGGATTTTTAAAAATAAACTTGGTGAGGATGGACAAGTTGTTCGTAACAAGGCTAGATTAGTGGCCTAAGGTTACGATCAAGAAGAGGGAATAGATTTTGATGAGTCTTTTACTCCGGTAGCTAGAATGGAAGCAATTAGGTTGCTTCTTGCCTATGCTGCCCACAAAGGTTTCAAAATGTTTCAAATGGATGTCAAATGTGCTTTCCTTAATGGCTTTATTGATAAAGAAGTGTATGTGGCTCAACCCCCCGGTTTTGAACATAAAGATTTTTCTAATCATGTTTTTAAACTCTCAAAGGCTCTTTATGGCCTTAGACAAGCTCCAAGAGCTTGGTATGAAAGGCTTAGTGCCTTCCTATTAGAAAATCATTTTCAAAGGGGAACCACCGACACTACTTTGTTCATTAAAGTTTCTAATGATGACATCCTTCTTGTTCAAGTTTATGTGGATGATATTGTGTTTGAATCGGCCAATGAGTTCTTGTGTGAAGAGTTTGGAAAACTCATGACTAGTGAGTTTAAAATGAGTTTAATGGGAGAGCTAACTTTCTTTCTTGGCCTCCAAATTAAACAAACTCCTAGTGGTACCTTTATTCACCAAGGCAAGTATGCAAAAGAATTGATAAAGAAATTTGGCTTAGAAAATTCCAAACCAATGGGAACACCAATGCATCCTAACACTAAACTTGAAAAGGATGATGATGGCCAAGATGTGGATGAAACACGGTATAGGGAAATGATTGGTTCATTAATGTATCTTACCTCCTCTAGACCGGATATTGTTCAAAGTGTGGGTGTATGTTCAAGATTTCAATCTCACCCAAAAGAATCCCATCTTACGGCTGTTAAACGCATCATTAGATATATTAAGGGAACTAGTGAGTATGGCTTATGGTATCATAAAACTGATGATTTTTGTGCAGTAGGATTTTGTGATGCAGATTATGTAGGAGATAAAGTGGATAGAAGGAGCACTTTCGGCATGTGTTGCTTCCTTGGAAGCTCACTCAACATGTGGTCAAGCAAAAAACAAGCCACAGTGGCTCTATCCACAGCTGAAGCTGAATATATATCCGCATCTGCTTGTTGTTCACAATTAATTTGGTTAAAAACTCAATTGGAAGATTACAAATTAAAAATCAATAGTATACCCTTATTTTGTGATAACATGAGTGCAATAAATATTTCAAAAAATTCTGTTTTGCACTCAAGAACAAAGCACATTGAAATCAAATATCATTTTATTAGAGAACATGTGCAAAAGGGTACTATTGATATTCAATTTGTAAAATCTGAAGAACAACTTGCTGATATTTTTACAAAACCCCTCTGTGAAGATAGATTCTGTTATTTAAGAAAGAGCTTGGGAATGCTTGATCTAAGTTTTATTGAAAATCTGTGAAATTCTAACTCTGCTCAGTTTTATCTCGTAGGAATGGACGAGATAAATTTCAAGCATGTTGGAGAAGCTATGATTAAGGGGGAGGTTGCGCAAACTTTGTTTCTCATGGGCCCCATAAAATCTTATTTGACCCCACTCTGACCATTTTGTTAGTTCTTCACCTCTTGAAAATCAAATCTCAAAATTGTCTTATCATATCTTTTGGAAGAATCATAGGTCAAATCAAATCCTTCTTTTTCAACTAATCCCTTGATTTAAGGAAACCACCTTTTCAAACTCTTGGAAACCACCCTGGTCATTAATCACCCACCTTGTGCATTAACTCTCTCATATTCTCCTTTCACTCAACATTTATTCCATCCATCCTCTCTCACGCAATTCGGTTCCATTCACTCTTTCATCTCCTACCTTTTCACTCTCTTTATCATGAACAAAAAGGGCACATCCAAAAAGAGCACTTGGAAGTTTAAAGAGATTGCCTTGAGTGACACCAAGGAGCCAGCAAATTTGGAGTCATGGGATTACAAGAAAAAGTTTCATAAGTCACACTCTCACTATGATCCATCTAGGTTCGACTCATGTGCTTCCCATGAATTCCACAATGAAGATCTGAAAGAACGCAATCTCTGCGCTACTTATCTAGTCAGCCTAGACTCACTCTCCAACAAAGGGATCAATGTCTCCTCTCTATTTGATAATCTTCAATGGACTCCTCTGCTTCACATCCGGAAGCCAGTTTACCCAGGTTTAGTTCGTGAGTTCTACGCCAACATGAGACTTATTGATGGCACAATCCATTCATATGTGAAGAAGATTCATATCACTCTTGATACTAGAACCATTGGGATGGCTCTAGGTTACAAAGAAGAAGGACCAAGAGCATACATGTCTAAAAAATGGGATTTACAGGTTGGGATCACCTATCAGATGGCTTTAAATCACACCTGCGAAAATCTCTCCAAAATGAATGGTATGGCACCAACTCTCAAAGAACTTGATCCAGATAAGACAATTCTTCTTTACAAAATCATATCTCATGTTCTCATGCCACAAAGTGGTCCACGCCATCGGGTAACAGTGTCTGACTTTCTTGTCCTTTTTGCTCTCGTTACTTCATCACAAATATCATTTGCATACCTGATGATAAGGCACATGTGGAAATTTGTCAAGAGTTTAACAAGGCCTAATCTTCCATATGGACTGTTTCTCACCAGCATCTTTGAATATTTTAAAGTTGATCTAACAAATGAAGATGTTGAGACTAAGGTTTCATTCATAAAAGGAGAAGGGGTTGGTGACAAGAATGCTCATTCTGAATTAGAAGTAACAATCTATCTGATGACTTATGTGAATTCTAGTGTTATTTGGTTCCTGTTTAAACTTTTGATTAATTGTATGAATACTTTTGTCCTGTTATACTCTGCTGTGTTTTGACTATATTTTGAATATTTTGCTTGCTATATCAAAACTGTTTGCAGGTGCTCCTTTGATGACAAAAGGGGGAGAAAAATGCTGAAAATTGAAATTGAAAAACAGGGGTGAAATTCTCTCTTGAGAATTCATGATCACCCATGTTAAAGAGGATTGATGCTTGATTGAAATATCTGTTTTAATTGTGATCATGTTTTGATTGATGCATCTGCTCTAAATATTGCTTTGAATATATTGCTGCCATCATTTGATTTTTATCTTGGTAAATTGTGTTTACTGTGTTTATGATACATTTGAATTACCTTGATAAAATGCTTTATGTTGGATTTATTTTTGGTAGTTCTCTTAATTTTTAATGGAAATAATTGCTGTGCTTGGAAAGATTATATCTTGCTTGAAAATTATTTTTACTACCATAACTATGATTGCTCTGATTTATTGGAAAATATTTTTTAAACCAATTTGAACAGCAAAAATTATTTCTGTTTGATTATGTTGTGTGCATTGAGCAGAAAATCAGATTACTGATAACAAATGAGTTTTGTATATCATTCAAATCTGCTCATAAATCAAGCATTTAGCATCATGAATAAAAATGCTAAATAACATTGTTACTTGAAGCTTGATTCAAATGTTACAGGTTAGTGCTTCCCTTGGTAAAATAGCATACATTAAGGGGGAGCCATGTGACATTTAGAAAGGGGGAGAAATTCAAATTCAAAGGGAGTATTCCTTACTCAATCTTTAAATTTCTTTCCATTTCAATTTTAAATAATGTTTGTCATCAAGGGGGAGATTGATGAGTTTGGAAAACTCTAATTTAATTTTGATGATGAACAAACATTATTGAAATATTTAATTACAAAATTATTAATTTGTTTTTCATCTAACATATGTTAATGAATAATTTTGTGATGCAGAATTTTAATTGGGCCGAACAAAAATAAAAGAAATGTTGCAAAGCCCAAGTGTGAATTTTGCTCAGCTTTGATTCAAAGATTATAATCAACAAAAGTTGAATTATTATTGGGCCATAATTGATGTTAATTAGCCCAAACTAAGTTTGATGGAAAGATCCATTAACTTGGTCCAAATTGAGAAATAGAGAGAAAAAGCTCCATGCCTGTTTCCACGGAAATCAAATTCACTTTTGAATGGATTTCAAATTTTGTTCTATTGTACTTAATGCAGACCTTGGAAAATGGAAAGAGAAAATGGAGAAATGATGTGATAGCCTTAAGTGCACTACACGCTTCTAGGCTTGGGTTTCGAATCTAATTAATTTATCTCACTCTCTTTCTTATCTTCACTAAAGTGCAATATTTTCTCTCTCGTCTCTTTCCTTCTTCTCCTTCGATTATTGTCCAGGAAACAATGGAAGCTAAGCTCAGCTACCAAAAGGAAGAAGAAGTTGCATGCATCAAGACCATCAAGCTAATGATGGCAAGAAAATGTAACAAACTAAAAGTATGCTGTGGCTGAGATCATCACCAAAAAGTGGTAAGATTTGGTGAGGCAATCTCGGATCCTTCATACTCAAAAAGAAAGATGAAGATTCGGCCAGCAAGAAAGATCTTTGGAGGCATGGCTTGTCTCTGATTCTGCTCAACCACCACAGGAAGTAGCTAGAGTGGCGAAGTGATGGAAGAGGCAGAGATTGGAGCAGATAAAGCCATCATCATCATGAAGCATCAAGGGCCAGAAATCCATCTTGAAGAGGAAGCCAAGGATGGAGCGCTCGGATTGATGAAGAGTGATGACCAAGGAAGGACTAGAGGTATTTGCATGTTGGTTTTTGCATGAGTTTCCTCTTCTCTCTCTGTGGCCGAACCGGATCTGTTTTGAAGGAAAAGAAGCTAAGCTCGGTTTTGTGTTTCAAATGTGAAGGCTTCACTTCTCTATAAAAGGGGTGAACAGTCACGATTTGATTCAAGGAGTTAGAAGTAAGCAGTGAGAGTGCAAGGCACAGGATTCTCAGAGCTACCTAAGCTTACAGATTTTCTTCTCCTTCAATGTATTCTGTTTAGTATTTTTCTGTTTAATTTTGTCATGTCTTGAGTCTCATGGAAAAAGGCAAACAGTGAGGTTTGTATGAAAAAGCCACAGAGCGGAAAAAGGCAGAGAGTGCAAAATTAAAAGAAAAAGCCATAGATGTCTTAGAGTTCCTTTGTTCATCTATGTTGTGTTTCATGATTCTGTGGGAATTCCCTTGTAAGTTGGGTTAGCACTTTACAATTTGTAATCTGGTTGATTATAGTAAAATTACATCATTATTGTGATGGAGACTGGATGTAGGCTGCACTGCACTTAGCAGCTGAACCAGGATATATCTGGGTGTAATCTTCCTTCTTTCCTACTCCATTTTTGTTTCTACTGCACAGGAGCAAAATCCAAAAATGTCTCGTGCCAAGTGACGAGACAAAATGAAAAAGTCTCGTGGCTAGGGACGAGCTAAAAACAGAAAAGTCTCCTCTAAGTCCAGCAAGTGTTAGCAAAAAAAAAGGGGCTAAGATTCAACTCCCCTTCTCTTAGCCACTGAAACCATCATACTTGATGATGATTGAGAATGTATATTTCATTAGTAAATGAATATTATAATTTTGATTAACTTGTGATGAGCTATGAAATTGAGTTGAATGATGTTGATGTGAGAGTTTGGATCTAAGACCATGATAGAGTGAGGTATTTTCCTACTTAGTAAGTCGAGGTAAGCGGTGGTATTGCCACGTGTGATAAGTGATTAAATTAATGAGAATAAGTTGAATGATGGATTTGTTGGTTTGATTTTTATTTGTGAAGTTTAAGTGCTATATGTTGAGAATTTGATTGGATATTGATTTAGGAAGTTGGATTGGTTGGATTGAAACTTGTTTAATTAGGGGTTAAATGGATAGAGATTGATGAATGAGTGTTGAGAATGTTGAGAAATGGTTTCAGAATAGTTTGAAACAGAATTCAATTAAGTTTTGGTAAGAATTGGCAATTGGGTGAATTTGGTAAAAACAAAATTTTGACTAACCTTGACAGGGCATAACTTAGTGCTTGGAGTTTAGAATTTGATGAAATTTGTCTTTAATTAAAGCTAGTGAAAATATATTTAAAACAGTCTAAGAATGAAGGAATGAAATTTTGTAAAAAAAAGTTATTGATATTTGAAAATGAGGGTGAAAAACTGAATCTTGCACGAACGCATGGGTTATGTGTACACATGAATGCGAAACAGAATTGAATCGCGTGTACGCACGAGGCATGCATACGCATGATGTGCAACCCGAATCGAAATCGTGCGTACGCATGACCATGCTGATTTTTCGAAAATGTTATTTTCGAACTATTTAACTTTCTCAACATATTTATAACCCTGTTTACCCCCATCTGAAGTCAAATCACTAATTTATAAGCTTTGAATATACTATGGAGGATTATAATGAGTTAAATTGAATTATTCTCGGATAAATGCTTAGTTAAACCGAATGATATGGTTCATCCCGCACGCGGTGATGACAATGGTATTATCTCACTCACGAGTAGATAGAATTGGTAAATTAATAGTAATTTGGGGGTTAACGAGTTTGGTAACTTATGAAATTGATTAAAGACATTAATGTTGATTGATTGTGGTCTAAATGGCTGATTTGGCAAGGTCATGGGTTCGTCCCGCTTGCGTATTTGGTGCGATGTAGGGACAATGGTCTCATCCTGCCTACACACACTCTCTCTCTCTTTCTGGTTGCAAGGTGTACAGGGTATTTATCCTACAAGGTATACAGGACACTCACCCTACGAGGTGTGACAAGGCGCTCTCCCTATGAGGTGTGACAAGACACTCTCCCTGCAAGATATATATAGGGTATTCACCCAGCAGTGTACAGGGCACTCACCTTGTAATGTGTGACAAGGCACTCTCTCTACGAGATATGTATAAGGTATTTATTCTGCGAGGTGTACAGGGCACTCTTCCTGCGAGAGCGGCTTGTGATATAAGCCCAGAGATACTTTTTCTCTTGGGGATATGCAGTACAGAAATAATGTCCGGGTTAGCTATCGGATGTGTCGGATTCTGACACTGTAACTGACAAGTGAGCTCATGACTAATAGAATAGATATGCATCGTACTGCATTTATTTGCTAACTATTTATAATGCCACTACTTCTAAGTGCCTGATAAATATCTTTACACCTTTTAACTAGCCTAACTAGCTTGATGTCTAAGCAAATTCGTTAACTAATTATGCTTACTCAGCTATAACTGAATCACAGTTCAATTAAATTAAGAACTAGCAATTAATTCCATACTATATAGCTCGTCACTCACTCTAATTAGTAGGGCTACAAGCATCTAATCCTATCCAATCCATTCAGTAGGGTTAGAGGTGAAGTGGATTGAGTTACGATCGAGTAGGATACAGATTTAAGTCTAACCATATCCGACTTATTCGCATCCCTAATATGTCAATGTATTTTATAAAAAATATTATGAGTTGTGGAGATTAAACACACTCCTTTGCTTTGTATAATTTCTCTAAACCACTGATCCAATTATTGTATTATTGTTTGTGTTATTAATTTTAATAATAACTTGATAACGAATTGATATTTATGTTGTTTATAACTTTAATATGAATTTTCTTCTGATTTTGTTAGTTTTAATTTTATATAAACTTAATTTAGTAGTTTTTATACTATTAGTATATATGTTTATCAAATATTGTATGATTAAACATTGTATTTCTTTAAATAATTAATTTTTTTTTGATAGAGTCTGATATTAAATTTTAGGATGACAATAAAGTTTAGGTTAAAAAATTCTAAATTGCAGATATGCTGATTGAATTTTAGAAAAAATTTTAATATAGAGATAAAGTTGGAATTGAATCTAAACTTTATCCTACCCTATTTATTATTAGTCCTATTAATTATAATGTGATCTCTCAACTTCCAATTATTACTTCAAGAGTACTTCATGTACACATAATGATAGAATCTCTCAAATAATAACTCACAAGCACATCATAAAGAGAAACTATTAAAATTAGAGTTTTGGTTTCATCATTAAACAAATCTCATAATAACTTTTAATTTTATCAGTAGGTATAGATTGTATGCATTTTGTGCCATAATTATATATTACGAAGCGTCATGTTGTAGTGTATATAGATTCTTTCCATTGAAATGGTAAGAAAAATCATAAAACAATATATAATTTGATCTAGTTTTCAACTGTTATTGGTTCCTGAATAATATTTCTTCAGGCCTATAGATTTGACAAACAAACCCCTTCCATTCAATATATTATTTATCATTTACATAAATAAACCTTCTGTAGCTCAACTTTTTGGGACAACTTTCATAACACATGATACGGTTTTTGTGGTTTGATTTTGAGGAAAAAAGGTAGCCAAACCACGCATGCAGCGTGATTTTCTATAGTAGCCAACAGTTAGCAACCATTGGTTAGCTATGTAATTTCTAATAGAGAATATTTAAATTAATCTTTAAAAAATTTTAAATGATATATTTTTTTTAATAAATTTTTATTTTCTAAAATTATTTTTATAAAGGGATTGATTTCTCTATCATTTTGAAGAGAAATCTAATTTATTTTGTAATAATTTTTTTTAAATTTAATTATTTTAGAATAAAATTTGTGAGACACATATATAAAAAATTTGATTGAAAGTGACAAAAAAATTTATTTAATAGGAATAATTTTTTATAATTTTTAGCAAATAAAAATTTATCGAGATCCAAAATGTATGACCAATTTAAAATTCAACTATAATTCTGATGATAATTAGTATTTTTCTGTAATATTTATTGAGAACTAATTTGAGTATTTATTCTTTCTAATATATAGAATAGATAATTGAATTAAATTTAATATTTCTCAATTATATATATACTGTAGAATAAAAAAAAGTTCCATTACATATTTTTCTATTATAACGAAATTATTAACTATTACATATTTATATATATTTATACTAATTGTTTGACATTTTTCAATAAAGTAATCAACTACTAAAATAACTAAAATTTATGTAATTAAATAATTAAACTTTTTCACGCATATAAGCAAATTTTCCATAAAAAAATAGTCACTATTATATTTTTTATTCATATTTTGATTATAAATATAATTTAATTTTTATATTATGCATAAAGCTTTATATATATATAAAGCTTCTGTGATTGGGTTAATTCTTTTCTTTATAAGTCTATGTCTATGCCTCTCGCTCTTCTTTGTTGCCTTTGGATGCATGCTACCCAAATAAAAAATCATTCTTCTTGCACATTGTGTGGAAAATAATACTATGACATGGTGATCGCTGCATGATAAGCTCAAAAAAGCGGGACACTATATTATTAATTAGAGGCTCATACCAATGGTTTAAGCCCTTCAATTAATTTGTCCCAAAAACTCTTTTCTTTTGTACCTTTTTGTCACCATGATCCGTGGAGCTGATTCTGGAAATTAAATACATATTCCACTGCTGCATGGAAATTTTGAGTGTACTATGTAAAGCAACAGCTCAAAAATCTATGCATATGTTGGTTGGATACGGATCGGACCCAAAATGAGTTATTGAATAGGGTATAATAAAGTTTGATCAAGAAGGCCGAAAAGAGGAGTGGGATGGCCAGTACAATGAACCTCTTTTTAAAATTCAAATAGTAAAGTAAAGCGACAATTCTCAGTCACAAATTTATTATATATATATAGAGAGAGAGAAGCGCCTATTAGAGAAAAATGGCGCTGTACTAAGTGTACGAGAAGTTTTTGGTACACATTGTGAAATGGATCGAAAATTTGCGAGTCGAGGTGGTCGCGAATTATCTGTTGGAGTAATGGAGGTGGGTACCTGCAAAGACACTTTGACGCTCAAGTTAGAATGGATCTGATAGACATAAGGTGTGAGGAATGAGTGAGTACCTGAAGGGGCCTCTACCTCCTCTTTATATAACTAGTGGTAGTTATCTCATCTTATCTTATCTGTCTAACATAAGGGAAGTATTTGAATTTGAATATTGGTTAGAGATTGTAGGGCCAGTTTGGGCCATCATCATCTTATCTTATCTGGCTAATATAAGAGAGGTATTTAAATTCGAATGTTAAGTCGGTATATTGGAAGTTATTGATCCGTCTTTGGAACGTGAGGATGGCCCAATCTTGGGATTGTTAGGTTCGGTGACCGTTCCGAAGAAGGACCCAGAGATCGGGTCTAGAATAGTTACCCCTAGAACATGGCAATATGCTTGCTTGGTCTCAATGCTGAGTTGAAGGGAAGCCCGATTTTCTGTAATTCGGGAGATTGTGAAGGACTTGGAAAGAGCATGACGTCATAATGCGCCGATTGACGGGATGTTAGTGAGTTTGGCTTTCCATGAGTTGGAAGACCGTCATCTCATCCTTGTTTTGTGTAGTCTTTTTGAGCCGTTATTGTGAACTTATTTTAGGTCTTTTGATGGGCCACATTCAATACTTTGCTTATTTAGTTTCTTTGGATATCTGTTTTGTTATTTGGATATCCGTTTTATTGTCTCGGGGTGATCGATCCCCCGGTAGCCTTTTACTTATTTAGATATCCGTTTTTGTTGGCCTCGGGGTGATCAATCCTTGGGTAGCCGTTTACTTATTTGGATATTCATTTTGTTATTTGAATATCCGTTTTGTTGGTCTCGAGGTGATCGATCTCTGGGTCGCCATTTTTTGTTATTTGGATATCTGTTTCATTGGTCTCGGGGTGATCGATTCATGGGTAGCCATTTACTTATTTGGATATCCGTTTTGTTATTTGGAAACACATTTCATTGGCCTTGAGGTGATCGATTTTCGGGTAGCCTTTTACTTATTTAGATATCCGTTTTGTTATTTGAATATCTGTTTTTGTTGGCCTCAAGGTGATCAATTCCTCGGTAGCCGTTTACCTATTTAGATATCCATTTTATTATTTGGATATTCGTTTCATTGGCCTTGGGGTGATCGATTTTCGGATAGCTGTTTACTTATTTGGTTATCCGTTTTGGTGGCCTCAGGGTGATTGATCCCCGAGACTAGCCGCGTTTAGTTCATGCCGTCGGATGGAGCAATACTTTTGAAAGTATGAATTTCATTTGAGGTTTGGACCTCGTTAAAACCTCCCGATGTGGATAGGAATGAGTGCCCAATAAGAAAATATAAGATTAAACAACTTAAGCAATTAATGAAAGTGAAAAAGAAAAAAATAAAGGGTAAAGAGAGAGTCTTAAACGGACTCAATCTTGTTGCTTTGGAAGGATGTTTCTACGTATAGTAGCGTCTAAGTTGGTGGCATTCCAGGATCTCGGAATCTTGGTCACGTCTAGTCTTTCATGCTTGTAAGTTCTTTTTTCGATTACCGTCTTGATTCAGTAGGGACCCTCCCAGTCGAGTGTGAGCTTTCCTTCTCAGGGAGTGGGGGGACCGATATCGTTTCGCCATAAGACGAGGCCTCCTTGTCCAAAGCCTCGTCGTACCGTACTGTCATTGTACCTTAGGCTTATTCTTTGTTTTAGGGCTAGCTCCCGTAGGTATGCTATGCTCCTAACCTCGTCTGCGAGGTCCTGTTCTGCTTCTTCATCATTTTCTCCCATGATTCTGTGCGGGATGGGGTCTTGGCGTGCATCGAGGTCGGCAAGGAAGATGCCTGCCGCATCTCGGGATCTCTTGCGGAGGGCCAAGCTGAGGTTGTCACAGTCTACCGCGTCTTCCCGATTCCCGTGTATCGTTTTGATAGTGCCGTTATCGGCATCAAACTTCATGATTAGGAACTTGATGAAGATAACGACGGATATATTGTTGATCGTCTTTCTTCTGAGAATAAGGTTGTAGGCAGTGGAGTCCTTGAGGACCAGGAACTCGGAGATGATGGTCTTCCTCTGGCTTTCGATTCCGATGGTTAGTGGTAACACTATAGAACTGTCTGATTTGAGGAAGTTGTCTCTGAGTCCGGTCATCCCGTTGCGGTGGTGATGAGCGGATAATTTGTACGCTTTTTGGCATTGTTTTTAGTATGTTTTTAGTATGATCTAGTTAGTTTTTAGTATATTTTTATTAGTTTTTAGTTAAAATTCACTTTTCTGGACTTTACTATGAGTTTGTGTGTTTTTCTGTGATTTCAGGTATTTTCTGGCTGAAATTGAGGGACCTGAGCAAAAATCTGATTCAGAGACCAAAAAGGACTGCATATGCTGTTGGATTCTGACCTCCCTGCACTCGAAGTGGATTTTCTGAAGCTACAGAATCCTAATTGGCGCGCTCTCAACGGCGTTGGAAAGTATACATCCTGGGCTTTCCAGCAATATATGATAGTCCATACTTTGCCCAAGATTTGATGGCCCAAACTGGCGTTCAAATTCACCCTCAGAAATTCCAGCGTTAAACGCCGGAACTGGCACCAAAATGGGAGTTAAACGCCCAAACTGGCATAAAAGATGGCGTTTAACGCCAAGAAGAGTCTCTACACGAAAAAGCTTCATTGTTCAGCCCAAGCACACACCAAGTGGGCCCGGAAGTGGATTTTTATGTCATTTACTCAT
>NC_029781.3:20710095-20712123 GCF_000817695.3 Arachis duranensis
TTATGTTTTATTCGTATATCACCCATATCCATTTGAGTTTGCCTGACTAAGATTTACAAGGTGACCATAGCTTGCTTCATACCAACAATCTCTGTGGGATCGACCCTTACTCGCGTAAGGTTTATTACTTGGACGACCCAGTACACTTGCTGGTTAGTTGTGCGAAATTGTGTTTATGCCATGGTATTGAACACCAAGTTCTTGGTTTCATCACCGGGGATTATTTGAGTTGTGAAAAGTATTGATCACAAATTTCGTGCACCAAGTTTTTGGCGACGTTGCCGGGGATTGTTCGAGTTTGGACAACTGACGGTTCATCTTGTTGCTTAGATTAGGTATTTTTTTTCAGAATTCTTGAAGATGAATTCCAGAGTTTCATGATGATTTGTTGAAGTCTGGCTGGCTGTGAAGCCATGTCTAATTTCATTGGACCGAGGTTTCAACTTATCATCACAAGAGCTTGTTGATTTCTATCAATCTTGCTATTGGAGCAGTGATCTGCTAAGGCTTGGCTGGCCATTGGCCATGTCTAGTGTTTTGGACCGAAGCTTTCTTTGAAAGCTTGGCTGGCTGTGAAGCCATGTCTAATTCCTGGACCGGAGTCTTAGACTAGCATTGCACTGATTCCTGGAATTCTCATTAAGAATTTTGATACCTTTTTCCACTTTATTTTCGAAAAATCCAAAAAAATTACAAAATCATAAAATCCAAAAATATTTCTTGTTTGAGTCTAGTGTCTCATTTTAAGTTTGGTGTCAATTGCATACATTCATTCGTGTGTCTTAAGGATCTTCAAATTGTTCTTGATGATTTTCTTACTCTGATCTTTGAATTCTCTTGACTTGAGTGTTTATGTGTCTCATATGCATTCTCACTAGTGTCAGTAGTATGCAAACTACTAAGTTTGGTGTCTTGCATGCATTGTTATTTGATTTTAGTTGTATTTTGATTTTTTCCTTATTATTAAAAATCCAAAAATATTTTTAATTTGTGTCTTCTCAAGTCAATAATACAGAGAATTGAAGATTCAGAACATACTGCAGAGAAATTATACAGAAAAAGCTGGGCGTTCAAAACGCCCAGTGAAGAAGGACAGACTGGCGTTTAAACGCCAGCCAGGGTACCTGGTTGGGCGTTTAACGCCCAAAAGGGTATAGTTTTGGGCGTTAAATGCCAGAATGTGCACCATTCTGGGCGTTTAATGCCAGGATGGCACAAGAGGGAAGATTCTGTTTTTCAATGCAATTTTTTTTCAGGTTTTCAAAGTTTTTCAAAATCAAATCTTTTTCAAATCATATCTTTTCAATCAAATCTTTTTCAAAATCAATTTCTTTCCTTTTTCAAAGATACTTGCTATCAATTAATGATTTGACTCAACATTTCAAGTATGTTGCCTTTTCTGTTGAAAGAGGTTTAATATTTGAATCATATCTTTTCTTGATAGCCAAGTCATTAATTTTCAAAATCAAATCTTTTAAAATGTTTTTCAAATCATATCTTCTCAATCACATCTTTTTAAAATCAATCATATCTTCTTAACCACATCTTTTTCAAAATAGTTTTCAATCAAATCTTTTTTATTTCTAATTTCAAAATCTTTTTCAAAAATCATTTTACTTCTTTCCTACTTTCATTTTCGAAAATCAATTAGTGTTTTTCAACAATGTTTTCAAAATCTTTTCCTTAATTTTCGAAAATTACTTCCCTTCTTCTCACATCCTTCTATTTATGGACTAACACTATTCCTTGATGCAAAATTCGAACTCCATCTTCTTTGATAAGTTCGAATTTTCTACTTCTGCCTTCTATTTTTCTTTTCCTCTGACACCTCAAGGAATCTCTATACTGTGACATAGAGGATTCCATATTTCCTTGTTCTCTTCTCTTTCTTATGAGCAGGAGCAGAGACAAAAGCATTCATGTTGAGGCTGACCCTGAACCTGAAAGGACCTTGAAGCGAAAGCTAAGAGAAGCTAAGGCACAACTCTCTGTAGAGGACCTAACCGAATTCTTCAAGGAAGAAGAACT
>NC_029781.3:20714038-20715249 GCF_000817695.3 Arachis duranensis
TAGCCACAGCAAAGGCTGTGATTGATGTTGATAGAGGAGAGTTGATCATTCAAGTGAATGAAGAATCCTTGGTGTTTAAGGCTCAAGGATATCCCTCTGTCATCATGGAGAGGAAGCATGAAGAGCTTCTCTCAACACAGAGCCAAACAGAGCCCCCACAGTCAAACTCTAAGTTTGGTGTTGGGAGGCCACAACCAAACTCTAAGTTTGGTGTTGAACCCCCACATTTAAACTCTAAGTTTGGTGTTGGGAGGTTCCAACATAGCTCTGAGCATTTTTGAGGCTCCACGAGAGTCCTCTGTCAAGCTAATGACATTAAAGAAGCGCTTGTTGGGAGGCAACCCAATGTTTTATAATTAACTATTTTCTTTTGTTATTTTATTTTTTTGTAGGTTGATGATCATGAGAAGTCACAAAATCAATGAAAAAAGCAAAAACAGAATGAAAAACAGAAAGAAAAATAGCACACCCTGGAGGAAGAACCTGCTGGCGTTTAAACGCCAGTCAGGCTAGCAGATGGGCATTTAACGCCCAGTCTGGCACCATTCTGGGCGTTTAACACCAGAAAGGGGCACCAGACTGGCGTTAAACGCCAGAAAAGGGCAAGAAGCTGGCGTTAAACGCCAGAAATGGGCACCAGCCCGGTGTTTAACGCCAGAATTGGCTCAAAACGCAATTTTACTTGCTATTTGGTGCAGGGATGACTTTTCCTTGACACCTCAAGATCTGTGGACCCCACAGGATCCCCACTTACCCCACCACTCTTTCTCTTCTTCACCCATTCACCAATCACCTCAACACCTCTTCCCCAAAAACCCTTCACCTATCAAATCCCATCTTTCTCTTCACCACTCACATCCATCCTTCATAAAACCCCACCTACCTCACCATTCAAATTCAAACCACTTTCCCACCCAAACCCACCCTCAATTGACCGAACCCTACCCTTCCCCCTCTCCTATATAAACCCCCCTTCACTCCTTCATTTTTCCACAACCTCAACACCATTTCTCCCCCTTTTGGCTGAACACAAAGCCATTCCCTTCTTCCTCATTTCTTCTTCTTCTACTCTCTTCTTTCTTCTTTTGCTCGAGGACGAGCAAACCTTTTAAGTTTGGTGTGGTAAAAGCATTGCTTTTTGTTTTTCCATAACCATTTATGGCATCCAAAGCCGGAGAAACCTCTAGAAAGAGGAAAGGGAAGGCAAAAGC
>NC_029781.3:20718174-20726540 GCF_000817695.3 Arachis duranensis
CACTGAGAGGATGGGAGGTAGCCACTGACAACGGTGAAACCCTTGCTTAAGCTTGCCATGGAAAGGAGTAAGAAGGATTGGATGAAGACAGTAGGAAAGCAGAGAGACGGAAGGGAAGGCATCTTCATACGCTTATCTGAAGTTCCTACCAATGAATTACATAAGTATCTCTATCTTTATCTTTATGCTTTATTCGTATATCACCCATATCCATTTGAGTTTGCCTGACTGAGATTTACAAGGTGACCATAGCTTGCTTCATACCAACAATCTCTGTGGGATCGACCCTTACTCGCGTAAGGTTTATTACTTGGACGACCCAGTACACTTGCTGGTTAGTTGTGCGAAATTGTGTTTATGCCATGGTATTGAACACCAAGTTCTTGGTTTCATCACCGGGGATTATTTGAGTTGTGAAAAGTATTGATCACAATTTCGTGCACCAGGTGGGTTTGCAAATTTTTGTTTCGGAGACCCAGTTTATTGAAGGCTCCTCTAAAGAGGATGCTGGAATCAATTTCGGTGTCGACCAGTCACAAGTCCGGTTCTGACTTTTTCCGAGATAACGAATGGGGCGTCTTCAGCCAAGGTGCCATGTTGTAGTCATCGGGGGAAAATGCGATCGCCGCTAGAACCGAGGAGATTGGTGCTTGGTCTCTTGTGGCTAGGACTTCGAGATCCTTCTTTAATGTTGATTTTGATTTTTTTGCCGTGTTCTTTCTGGAGATGACGTTTACGATTATGGTGGGTCAATTTTTATAATTTCTTAGGGTGCCTGTCGTATCGTCCTCGAGTTGCCATATCTTTCTCTTTCTTTTTCATATCTTGCCATGTGACCAGCTCACCGTCCTCTTCGATTCTATAACACTTTTGTGGTGAGTACTCCCAAAAATCCTGAGCCATTTTTGAATTCTCCCTTATTTTTGAGTTTTGATATATGTGTTGAGATACTATGATTTTAATGTTTACGGGAAGCTTAATCTTGAATTCTAGCAGAGTTTTGATCCAAGGTTAAGTGGTACAAGGTAATAAAATTTTTTTCCTTTGATTTTCCCTAATTACATGTGAAAATCCTAGTGTAAATGTTGAAACAATGGATGTAATTAGATATTACATAGTAGCTTGGATTGCTTGATTGATTTTGGTGTACGTTTGGCACTTGGGTTACTTGTGGAGCGCTTGGTGGAGGCTCGGTAGTGCAAATTGAGACTTGGGTCTATCCGAAGAGGGAACCAAAGAGTTGGGAAAGCACCGCTATTAAGGTACGGTGTTTTGATTTCGTGTAGACATTATATAAGGTTATGTGAAAACCTAGGTTAAATGCCCCTAGGATAGTGTTGAATGATGGGTATTGTTGATGGCATGTGGTTTAGTGTGAACGTTTGAATTGATGGTGTGTTGTAATATGATTTTAAGAAGTTGAAGCTTGATAAGCAATGTATATATAAATGATTGAGATTGGATATAAATTGCAGTTTGATTGATTATTAAAGATTGGTGAATGATAATTGAGCCGAAGGCCGTGAATTGGAGGAAATGTTGGTAAGTTAATGAGGATTGACCATGTGAAATGTTATGATGTGATATGCATTAAGTTTGTTATGTTAAAATGTTGACTTTAGAAGTTATGGAAATTGAATTGGAGTTTGATTGATTTTTGGTTGTTTAGGCCTTGAATGGTTAGGATATGATTGAGATATGTTGATTGAAAAAAAGGGGTGCCTAAGAGGTAAATTATATTGATTCTGAAAGTGGTAGATTTGAAACTTGTAAAAAATGGCAATATGCAGAATTTGGGTGATATTGGATTTTTGACCAACTTCAACGGGACATAACATGGCGCTTGGAGTTCGGATTTGGGTAAAATTCATCTTAAATTAAAATTAGCGAAGAGAACTTTAAAACAGTCCAAAAAGGATGAAAATTAATTTTTGTAGCAAAAGTTATTAAGGATTAAAAATGGGTGTGAAAAATTGAATTATGCAGAATTGCAGTGTTTTTGGCAGAACCTGGTATCGCGCGTACGCATCCCTCATGTGTAACATGATTGCAAACTTGTGATACGCACGACTGAATTAGACAAACAAAAATGCATGAACACGAACTTGCGCGTACTTACAGGTCATGCGTACGCACAAATTGGAAAACAGAATTGAAAAGTGGTAGGTTCTGCGCATATGCACGAGGCGTGGTATGCATGATGTGCAACCTAAATTGAAATCATGTGTATGCATGCATTGAGCAGAATTTTCTGAAATGCTGATTTTTGTCTATTTAGCTTTTCCAGTCTATTTATAAACCTTTCTAACCATCGTATGGAGTTGAATAACTGATAATTATGCCTTGAATACACTGGAGAGTGATATAATGAAACAAATTGATTAATCTCTAGCTAAATCCTTGGTTAACAGGATGAAATAATTACGGAGATAGTGGTTTTATTCCGCCCACGATGAAGACGGTAGTATTATCCCGCTCACAACAGAAACGAAATTTATTATTTGATAAAGAATAGGGTTAAGGAATCTAATAATTTATAAACGTGGTTAAAGTCAGTGATTATGATTAATTATGGTCTGAATGACTGATTTGGCAAGGACGGTAGTTTTATCCCACTTGCATATTCGAAATTGATAATGATTACTGATTTGGCAAGGATGATGATCTTATCTTGCTTACATATTGATTATTGATTGAATGTGGTCTGAATACTTATTTGGCAAGGACAAAGGTTTGTACCGCTTGTAAGGCAAGGTCGTGGGTTCATCCCGCTTGCGTATTGATTTGGCACTTGCACCGGACAAGGACGGTGGTTCATCTCGCTTGTTCTGTGGCTGCGGTGTGATATGGGGATGGTGATTCGTTCCGCCCACAGTGAGGACGGTCATTTCATCTTGATCACAACTTGTTTTTGCTCCGGGTTAACAAGTGATAGAGCATTCTCCCTCTGAGACAAGTGACAGTGCACTCTCCCTCTGAGACAAGTGACAGTGCACTCTCCCTCTGAGACAAGTGACAGGGCACTCTCTCTCTAAAACCAACTTGTGATAATCTTGGAATGTTCCTTTTTGGGGATGTGGTGAGCTGTTTTGCCCACATTCTCTCTGATTGAAAAGTGATGGAGCACTCTCTCTCTGAGACAAAATGATACCTCTAGTGAGAAGGTGACAGGATACTCTCCCTCTGAGACTAGCTTGTGATGGTCAGGAATGTGTTTCTTTTTCCTCTTGAGGGATGTGCAATCAAGAGACGATATCCGGGTTAACTATCGGATGTGTTGGGTCTGGTAGTATAACTGACACGTGAGTTCACGGCCAATAGGACAAGCATGATTCATGTGAATCTATTTGAAATTATTTGAGTGTGCATATTGTATTTGGTTTGCTTATCTGAATATCCTATTAATTACCAATTGTATTACTTGCTCTATTTGATTTCTAATTAAGTTTGGATTGCATTGATTACTAAATGTGGTTGCCACTACTAAGTTAGATACTAAATACTGAACAACTGTGATATTGAAAATCAAAGATGCTGAGAGGTGTTGGAAAGAGCTGAGATTTAGTATATTGACCCTGTTTGGATTAGAAAAAACCCTAGGCTTAAACTTTGTGAGATCGGAGACTAGGATTGTCTAGTGGACTCATGTAGTTTTATATAGTCTCTATTTAGAACTATTACCTTACTGGAACCTTCGGATTTTCACCCATTGTGAAAATTTTGTTTTTTCAGATACAGGACGAGATGCATCTTGTTGAGTGTGCAGGATTCCTTTTGGCAGAGCGAAGGAGACTTGTCTTTCGAGGTTTATTTTGTTTTATGTAGTATCTTTTCTCCTCTTTTGAATATTATATTGTATATTCCTCTTAGAAATTTTATTTTGGAGAAACAGGATGTATTTTGTACACTTTTGACCTGTATTATGTTCTACTCGGACTTCGCAGGTCAAAACTAGTTCTTATTATATATATATATATATATAATATCTTTTGTCTTCTGTATTTGACATTTTTTATCTTTAACGCTTCGTGTGTGATAACGGTCGTCATTTTGTTTATCTTTTCTTCACAGAATCCTAGTTATATTATTACCTTTCGAATACTATATATGTATATTTTACTTTTAGGTGTCGTAATGTCTCACCACCTCTAATTTATGACTATAATATAAGGCTTAATGTGTAGGGTGTTATATTATGGTATCAGAGCAATTTTTTCCCATAGAGCCTGAGGAATGAGCTGACTATGCTTCTAAGAATACTATGGGTTATGTTTCTGTGCTATTTAGGATATCTACTTGATAAATATAGCATAATTGTTCATGAACGTACTTTTAGGAATTGAAGTACTAGACTTGAGATATTAAGACTAATCACCTTAATATCAATTATTTGGTATGGACAAGACCCAAATAGCATCTCGTGGATGAGGTCGAGGACGGAGAGGTAATAAAGGAATTGATCCGGCGAATAACTCGATTGATTTTATGTCTACTTTGGAGAACATGGATGCTTCCATGCAGGCTACTACTGAGATTTTAGGACAGCAGGCTGGAAATGAAAATAGATGTGGAGCCAATGGACTGAATGGAGGAAACAGAGGACCGATGACCTTGGTCACATTCTTGAAGGTGAATCCACCAACCTTTAGGGGTATGACGAACCCAACTGAGGCAGACAACTATTTTCAGGCAATGGAAAAGGCGTTGTAAGCTTAACATGTACCGGAGGATCAGTATGTAGAGTTTGCCACATATAGACTGGAAGGAGAAGCTCAACTCTAGTGGCATGAAGCTTGTCGTTTACTGCAACAAGGTGATGTTATGATCACTTGGGATGTCTTCCGAGTTGAGTTTTACAAGAAATACTTCTCGAATTCCATTAGGGCAGCGAAGGAGTTAGAACTGATGCAACTAAAGCAAAGCTCAATGACTCTAGTTGAATACACCAACAAATTTGAGGAGCTGTATAAATTTTCTAAAGTTTGCCAAGGTGCTCCAAAGGGTTATGAGGAGTGGAAGTGCATCAACTATGAGGGTGGTCTCTAAGATGACATTGATGCGTGAGCATCTTTTCTATCTTTTCCTAGTGAATTTGCATTCAAATTATTGAGTTTAATCAAGATTTAAATATCTTTTAGCCACTATGAATGCTACTTTGAGTTGTGTGTATTTCCGTTTATTTTGGGTAGCATTCAGATGGATTTGACGGAGTTTTGTAGCAGAAAAGGAAGAAAGCGAATGATGCTGTCAACCCCGACTTCCTTGCACTCAAACAAAAATAACTTGAGTTACAGAGATCCAATTGACGTGATTATAGTGGCATTGAAATGATAACTTCTAGAGCTTTCCAATGATATATAATAGTATACCCTTTTTTTTCATTTCACTCTGCCTCCTCCACGCTGAACTTGAGCTTTGTCAAGTTCAGCATAGAATCCAACGCACAAAGAAAGAATCACGTATCATCCCTCGATGAACTTGGGTTAATCCAAGTTTAGCGTGGTTCAAGCTCCAAAGGACGCGTATTGCTCTCACCCACGCTGAACTTGAGAATTCTCAAGTTCAGCGTGGATCTTAATGAGCCCAATGGTCCCTATGCACTCATACAATATTGCGCTGAAGTTAATTAATTTTGATTTAACTTTTATTTTATTTATAATTAGAAAAAATATTATTTTAGTTTTAATAAATATATTTTACATTAATTAGGATTCTATATAAAAGGAAAAAAAATCAGCTCTTCGGAATCTCCTCTCTCTTACCTCATTCCGCAATTTGCAGTTTTTCAGAATCCTATAGTTTTCTCTTTGAACCATGAGCAACTAAACCTCCACAGTTAAGGTTAGGAGCTCTGTCTATTGTATGGATTGATACTATTATTTTTCTATTTTAATTCATGCACTAATTTATATTTCAAGAATTGTTTTCGTTCTTTATCTTATGAATTTGGGTGGAACGGAAATATGACCCTCTTTCTAATTGAGTTCTTTTATAACTTGGAAAAACTCTTTACTTGAACAACAGCTTGAAAATATATTCTCCTAAATTTCTAATTATCTGGACTTAACAGGATCATGACATATAATCCTCTTATATTTAGGTAATTAGAATTTCTGTGGCATATAAATTAGAATTAAGCTTCATCCTCTAATTGGAATTAAGTGACCAAGGAATTGGCGGTTGATGAATTTTAAAGGAGACTAAAAAAGTCTAACGAATTAGGATTTAGTCACATATAGTTTAATTTGCCATGAATTAAATCTTGGATGATTAAAATAATTAATAAAAAAAGTCAATTCGAAAAATAGATAACTCTCAAACCTTAACTGTTTTTTCATATGTTATTCACTTCAATTTACTGCTTGCTTTATGATATTCTGAATTTATTGTTAACGTTTTTGAACCTTTAAATTCCACACCA
The DNA here is from genome assembly GCF_000817695.3 of Arachis duranensis. Classification (NCBI taxonomy): domain Eukaryota; kingdom Viridiplantae; phylum Streptophyta; class Magnoliopsida; order Fabales; family Fabaceae; genus Arachis; species Arachis duranensis. Next base: position 20,724,596 of record NC_029781.3, read on the forward strand.
AATTTTTGGCGCCGTTGTATAGAATTGACTGTGATTAACAACTACTCATTGTTTGATTGCTTAAATTAGATAATTTTTTTAATCTATTTTTTTATTATTAATTTTATTTTTATTTTCCATTTTTCTGTATTCTTTTTCTTTTTCGTTTATTTTTCCCTGCTTACCTTTTTTTTAATTTTTTATTATATATAAAAAAACCTCCGTTAATTTCTATTTTTATCTTTTCTTTTTATTTTTTTCCCTTTTTTTTCTATTTTTTTCCTTTTATCTTTTTTTTTTTCTTGTTTAAATTTCCTTTTACATTCTTTATTTTATTTTTCTTTTTATTTTCATTTTCTTTTATTTTCGTTTTATTTCTGTTCATTACTATTTTTTAATCTTTTTATATTTTACTGATTTTATTTTATTTTTGTCTTTAAAAAAAATATTTTGATTTATTTTATTTAATTATTTTCTCTTAATTTCTGAAATTAAATTTGGTGTCCCCTTAGTTGTTTTATTCTTCCTAGTTATTTTATTTATTGAGTTTAAATTTTATACTCCTTTTTGTTTATTAGTTATTTTATTTTCTTAATTATTCAGTTTATTTCCTTTATTTTATTTTTCTTTTATTTTTATTTTTTTTATATTTTATTTTATTTTCCTTTATGTTCTTTCTTCGTTACTTGCCTATTTATCACATGATGCGTTTAATTCTGTTTGGTGCTTTGTGCTAAGGAAAAATAATAGAGAGAGATCACATGGGTTACTACTCACACCCAAGGAGTGATTCTTATTATTGTGGATGGGGGAAGTACCCGAATTTTGGTTGGCAAAGTCAAAACCAAAAAACTTCAATGCTCCATGTTCCAACTATCAAGAGCCACTATCTCCCTATTCATACCAAGAACCACCACCTCTCTATCCATATCAAGAACCATCATCTTTCTACCCATATCAAGAGCCACCATCTCCCTATTCATACCAATAACCATCATCTCTTTCTTATTCATATCAAGAGCCACCAAATAGAATTTAGATAAGATTTTGGTAGTGAATGAATTTTTTGAGGATATACCTAACTTTCTCCCTCCTTCAAGAGATAAAATTTGCAATAGAACTAGTATCAGGAGTTGGACGGATCTCGATTTTGCTAAAATGTCACCGTTAGGGCTGGTAGAATTTAATGTTTGGTTGGAGAAACTGATGGATGAGAAATCTATCCGGCTAAGTAATCTCCTGTGGGGAGCAACGGTTATGTTAGTGAAGAAGAGGGATAGCACTATAAGGCTTTATACAAGAGAGAATGTCAATAAATCCTTGTGACTCGATCTGTCTTTTCTTTTTTAAATTGCATCGAAGTTCTTTATTTTGGATTCCTTCTTGAAAAAATGATTTGATTATTTTTCCAACCCTATTCCTTGTTTGCATGTAACTTTGCATGAATCTTGTACATTCCAAGGTGAGTCTGAGCTTGTTTCAATACAACCAAGCGATCTCCGAATCCTTGGAAACTTGTTGTTAGGTCAAATTGCCTCCATTCACGAACTTGTAGTTCTTTAAAAATCAGCTGAAACCTGTTTTGATTTTATGCGCCTTGTTGCCTCTATCAAGGATTCTTGATTTATATTCCTTTCTTGAGATGTACTTTAATTCTCGTTCTGGTGCATTTCGTTATTTATCTACAACTTTACTTGATCACAATACAAGGCATCATTCTGATTTCTTGCGGATACAATTCGTGTTATATGTTCTCTTTTGAGTTTGGTATCCTTCGAATAAACTCAAGCTTCTTTCGGCGTCGCGTGCAATTTCTAGATGTAACCATCGAGACATTAGTTCCTTAGAACACGACTTGTGGATGCAGAAGGTGAAAACTTGTAAGTGTGTAACATCGCAAGGAGTTGTGGAGCTTTGATGCTCGTAAAAAGGTTTTTATTGATGTCAAATCTATTTTTGATGGTAA
>NC_029781.3:20726602-20736541 GCF_000817695.3 Arachis duranensis
GAGACTTCACGAAAAGGAAGTTCCACTGGTTGAGATCGCTGGCTAAGGATTATCCCCACCTATTTATGGGTGATTAAATTTTGAAGGCAAAATTTCTATTAAGGTAGGTAGGATGTAAAACCTAGATAAATAATAAATAATTAATTAATAAATTAATTATATTCACAAAAGGGGTAGGTTAAAAATTTAGAATTTATAATTTGAAGAACTATCGGTGAAAATTTAACTTAGAAATTAATTTTGAGTTCAAAAATATAATTAATTGTCAAAAAATGCGTGTCGGCATTAAAAATTATCTGTACCGGCTTAAATGTATCTGGTATAGCGTGTAAGAAAACTAAAACTGGAAAAAATGACAACAAAAATATTTAGAATAAAAATTCGAACACTTATCCTAAAGGTTTTGGCACTAGGTAGGGCCAACGGGCTAAAATTACAAATGAAACCACATTAGGCCCAAGCCCATTACTTAAGTAACCACCATTTACCCCAAAACACACCCATTTGCATTGAGAAAGAGAGAGAGCTCGAAGAGCTTGAGAAGGAGAGAAAGAGATACCTTAATTTACTATTCATCCAAAACTTTAAATCCACATAACTCACAAACCGTAGCTCTAATCGACAACGCATTTGTTACCAAACGACCATCTCGTCATCTCTTCAATTCTATATCACTTTTGCGGTGAGTTCTCCCAAGAACCCTGAGCCATTTTTGAATTCTTCCTTTATTTTTGAGTTTAGGTATATGTGTGTTGAGACATTGTGATTTTGATGTTTAGAAAAAGCTTAATTTTGTGTTCTAGCGGAGTTTTGACCCAAAATTAAGTGGTGCAAGGTAAGAGAACTATTTTTCTTTGATTTTTTCTAATTACATGTGAAAACCCTACTGTAAATATTGAAATAACGGACATAATTAGATATTATGGAGTAGCATGGATTTCTTGGTTGATTTTAGTGTACGTTTGGCACTTGGGTTGCTTGTGGAGCGCTTGGTGGAGGCTCAGTAGTGCAAATTGATTCTTGGGTCTATCCGAAGAGAGAACCAAAGAGTTGGAAAACCACGGTCATTAAGGTACAAATTGTAGTTTAGTGTGAATGTTTGAATTGATAGTGTGTTGTGATATGATTTAAGAAGTTGAAACTTGATTAACAATGTATATATAAATGATTGAGATTGGATACAAATTATAGTTTGATTGATTATTAATGATTGATTTAGGCCAAAGGCCATGAAGGGGAGGAAAATTTGCTAAGTTAATGAGGATTGACCATGTGAAATATTATGATGTGATATGCATTGAGTTTGTCATGTTAAAATGTTGAGTTTGGAAGTTATAAAAATTGAATTGGAGTTTGATTGATTTTTTGTTGTGTAGGCCTTAAATGGTTAGGATATGATTGAGATATGTTGATTGAGAAAAAGGGGTGCCTAAGAGCTAAATTAGGTTGATTTTGAAAGTGGCAGATTTGAAAACTTGTAAAAAAGGGCAATACGGAGAATTTGGGAAAATTGGGTTTTTGACTAATTTTGACGGGCCATAACTTGGTGCTCGGAGTTTGGATTTGGGTAAAACTCATATTAAATTAAAATTGGTGAAGAGAACTTAAACAATCTAAAAATGGATGAAAATTGATTTTTGTAGCAAAAGTTATTAAGGATTGAAAATGGGTATGAAAAACTGAATTATGCAGAATTGTAGTATTTTTGGTAGAACCTGGTATTGCGTGTACGCATCTCCCATACACATGAATACTAATTTGCGCATACGCACAGGTCGTACGTACGCACAAATTGGACAAACGAAAATGCACGAACACGAACTTGCACATACGCACAGGTCGTGCGTACGCACGATTGGAAAATAGAATTGAAAAGTGGTAGGTTCTGTGCAAATGCACAAGGCGTGCATACGCATGATGTGCAACCCAAATTGAAATCGTGCGTACGCACGATTGTGCAAAATTTTTTGAATTGTTGATTTTTGTTTGTTTAGCCTTCCCAGTCTGTTTATAAACCCCTCTAACCTCCGCATGGAGTTGAATAACTGATAATTAATCCTTGAATACACTGGGGAGTGATATAATGAAGCAAATTGATTAATTTTCGGATAAACCCTTGGTTAACCAGATGAAATAATTACGGGGATGTGATAAACCACTATTTTATGGTTTATTTTGTATTGAATTGAGTGGATTTTATCCATTATTCTCACATTTATTCATATAATTCGCATGTTTTACATTTTCCTTCTTAATTTCATGCTATGATTGAAAACATGCTTCTTTGACCTTAAATTTACTAATCTTAATTCTCTCTTATTACCATTCAATGCCGTAATATGTTTGTTAAGTGTTTTCAGGCTTTATAGAGTAGGAATGGCTTAGAGGATGGATAAGAAGCATGCAAAAGTGGAAGGAACACAAGAAATTGAAGTTTTGAGAAGTTGGCCGCGAGCGCACGCGTGGACGACGCGTACGTGTGACTGACGCGCATGCGTGACCATGATTTTGTTCAACGACGCGTACGCGTGACAAAGCATCACGTGTTGCAATTTACAGAAAATACTGGGGGCGATTTCTAGGTTGCTTTTGGTCCAGTTTCAAGCTCGAAAATGAAGAATAGAGGCTACAGAGTGGAGCTGGAAGGGGGATTCAATCATTCACACTTCATTCACATAATCTTAGGTTTTAGATGTAGTTTTCTAGGTTTTAGGGTTTTTAGTCTTGTTCCTTCTCAATTTCAGAATTCTACCTTGCTTTAGTTTAGTTTTCTTCTACTCCTATTTGTTCTAGCACTTTAGTTATCTATTTCTCTTAATGATTCCTTTATTTTACTAATTTAGTTTATGAACTTATGTGTTACTTTCAACTTTTTTTAATGCAATTTATGTTTCACATTTCATATTGTTCAATTATCTTGCTATTGTTATTTCCTTGCTTTGGTAATCTTAGATTTTGCTATGTCTTGTTAGTTTTCTCTATTTTTATTTTATGCCTTCCAAGTGGTTGATAAAATGCTTGGTTGGATTTAAATTAAATTTTTATGCTCTTAACTTGGATTGATCAATTAGAGACTCTTGAGTTATCAAAATTCTTTTGTTGATTGGTGATTGAAAATTGCTAGTTAGCTTAGACTTTGCTAAGTCTAATCTTTGATTGGGACTTGTGAACTTAAGTTGATTTTGCTCACTTGACTTTCCTTCATTGTTTGAGGTTAACTAAGTGAAAGCAAAAGGCAATTACCATCACAATTGATAATGATAATGAGGATAGGAATTCCAATTCTCAATCCTTGCTAGGACTTTTCTTAGTTGTTATTTTATTTCCATGTTATTTACATTACTCGTCTCTTGTCACAAAAACCCCAAAAATACTTTTTCAAAACCAATTATAAGTACACTTCCCTGCAATTCTTTGAGAGACGACCCGAGGTTTAAATACTTCGATTAATTTTATTAGGTTTGCTTAAGTGACAAACAATTTAAATATTGATTGAGATTTAATTGTCGATTTAGAACTATACTTGCAAGGCGATATTTTTGTGAAAAAATCTTTACCGACATTTTTCCTCCATCAGGATGGTGGTTTAATTCCGTCTGTAGTGAGAACGGTGATGTTATCCTACTCACGAGAAAAACAAAATTCATTATTTGATAAAGAACTGGGGTTAGTGAATCTAATAATTTATGAAAGAAGTCAATGATTATGATTAATTATGGTCTGAATGACTGATTTGGGAAGGACAATGGTTTTATCTTGCTTGCGTATTTTAAATTGATAATGATTACTAATTTGGCAACAACGGTGGTCTTATCCTGCTTGCGTATTGATTATTGATTGAATATGGTCTGAATGACTGATTTGACATGGACGAAAGTTTGTCCCTCTTGCGAGGCAAGGTCGTGGGTTCGTCCCGCTTGCATATTGATTTGGCACTTGCACTAAGCAAGGACGGTGGTTTCATCCTACTTGTTTCGTAGTTGCAGTGTGATGTGGGTATGGTGGTTCGTCCTACCCACAGTAAGGACGATAGTTTCATCTCGCTCACAAGTTGATTTTAAATTGTGATTATAGTTATTTTGATTGGAAATTGATTAATGATTATTGATTAATTTCCTGGGTAAGATGCATGGATTGTAGCTTTGTCCCACTTGCTCCGGGTTAACAAGTGACAAGGCACTCTCTCTCTGAGACAAGTGACAGGGCTCTCTCCCTCTAAGACCAGTTTGTGATAAGCTTGAAATGTTCCTTTTTGGGAATGTGGTGGCTTGTTTCACCTAAATTCTCTCTGATTGCAAGGTGACAGGGCACTCTCCCTCTAAGACAAATGACAGGGCACTCTCCTTCTGGTGGGTTATTTGAGTGTGCGTATTGTATTTAGTTTGCCTATCTAAATATCGTATTAATTGCTAATTGTATTACTTGCTATACTTGATTTCTAATTGTGTTTGAATTGCATTGATTACTAATTGTGGTTGTCACTATTAATTGGATATTGAATATTGAAAAACTGTGATATTGGAAATCAAAGATGCTGAGAGGTGTTGGAAAAAGATGAGATTTAGTATACTGACCCTATTTAGATTAGAAAGAATCCTAGGCTTGAACTTTGTGAGATTAGAGACTAGGATTAACTAGTGGGTTCATGTATTTTAATATAGTCCCTATTTGGAACTATTACCCTACTGGGAATCTTCAGGTTCTCACCCATTGTGAAAATTTTTGTCTTTTTAGATACAGGACGAGATGTAACTCGCTGAGCGTGCAGAACTTCTTTCGGCAGCGCGAAGAAGACTTGTCTTTTGGGGTTTATTTTGTTTTATGTAGTATCTTTTCTCCACTTTTGAATACTGTATTGTATATTCCTCTTAGAGATTTTATATTGGAGAAACACAATGTATTTTATACACTTTCAGTTTGTATTATATTCTGGCCTATCTTTTCTTCGCAGGTCAAGACTAGTTCTTATTATGTATATGATTTTGGATTTTATATATTCGACATTTTCTATCTTTAATGCTTTATGTTTGATAACAGTCGTCGTTTTGTTTATCTTTTCTTCATAGTCTTTTAGTTATATTATTACCTTTCAAATACTATGTATGTATATTTTACTTTTAGGTGTCGTAATCACCACCTCTGATCTACGACTATAGTATAAGGCTTAGTGTGGTACAGTGTTACATGATCCATTATGAAATTACACAAATAATTCTGCAGTAAAACTTGATAATCATAGTTTTTTCATTAGCAACTAAATCATACTTAATTTCAAATCGTGATACTTAATTATTACTGTCTTTTTCCTTGGGCTCTGAAATCGAACCGACGATTGAGCTTATAGAACTAGAGGTTTAAATGTTTAAAAGTTCAAATAAAATTCAACCGAAACTGAATCAAATATAATTTTGTAATATATTTATGTGTGATATATAAGATTTTTGAATATTATTATTTTAAAGTGATCAATCCCTAAAAAAATAAAACCGATTCAACCGATTTATGATTGTTTTTATTTTTTCGATTTTAATCGGTTTGTTTTCAACCTATTTTTACCTTCAACTAGACCAATCTGATAGCTGATTTTTTATTAATCCAATCTAACTAGCCAATTTAATCCGATTATTAGGAACCATACACTTTCGTCAGCTTGGTATCAATTTCAGAATAATTGTTAGCATATAGCTACCATAGAGCGACACTTCTAGACTAAAACCCAAAAGTGGTCCCCCAAATCTGACCCGTGCAATAATGTTGTCCCTCAATTTCTTATTGCACTAAATGAACCATCCAGTTTGAGCTCCGGGCTGCATACGGATCCCTCAACCCATTTTCGGCGTGAGTCAGCAAGCAGAGTACTGACCTGGCAATGCCACTGCCACCTAAGACGATTAATACGAATAGCTGATGTGGAATACCTTTCAAAATTTTCTAATTTAGTCTTTGTCCCCAATTATAAACCCTAAACATGGTTCTTCCTCCTTTGTTTCTAATTCTGTTCCTCAGCTTGTTCTTGCTCTTCTTCTTGCCGTTGTTATTACATCCATGATAGAAAGTGGCAGTCATGTTTCAGGAAGTTCAAATTGCTTCTCTGCGACGGAAAATTGGACATGGAACACTGTGCGAAGTAGGTGTGGATGGGTTCCAGAGTGGTGCGACTGTGGCTGTCGGCTGGTCCTTAGGTGGTCAAAGACAGAGACGCATCCTAATAAGCCCTTCTTCGGGTGTCCAAATTATAATGTGAGTGCCCTAACTTCTTGAATTTTTAAGTATTGTTGATTTGAGGTAAATGTTTGCTAAGCTGGATGTATATTTGCATACTAGTGAAAAAAATGGTACGGGTTATTTATCTGGGCAAATTCTGTGCAAGATGAGGTGCCTATGAAAGCTAACGAAGAAAATGAGAAGGGTGAGATAAAAATGAACATTGCATGGAAGGTGGGTAAATTGGAAACAAATGTTAAAAATGTAAAAGTGATGATCCAAGTGCTAGGTTTAGAATTTTTGGTAGTATTTTTGTTTGTGTTAATACTGTTGTTGAAAGTTTGAACAGAGGATTTTTACTGCAATGCAAAACCATAATGTTAATGTTACTCATTCTACAAACATTGTAATTGAAATAAGGTGGGTTTTGATACATGAATTGATTGTGCTCTTTAATAGCTTATTTTTTTGGTTTTGGTTTTGAGAATTTAATTTAACACAATTATCAAATAGATAAACAACAATAAAAATACCTAACATAAAATATCATTCTTAATTAATCCAAAATAACATTAGGTCATGTAAAGTTCTGCAATAATACAGAGATGACAATAACAATGAAAAAAAAGCATTGTTTTAATTGTTTTTCAATACCTTAAATACCATAACATAGTTGCAGAGAAGTTTATAAATTAACAGCAACAAACAAAAAACAATAATAAAGTAACTAATTAACTAAGTAACTAATAAACTAATTAACTAAGTAATTAAATCACAGTAAACAATCATAAAGTAACTAACTATTTAATAAACTAATTGAAGTAACTAACTATTGAATAAACATATTTAAGTAACTAAGAATTGAATAAACATATAAGAAACTTGAGACAGAAAGTTGAAAGTATCACCAGTTAACATCCAAAATTGGCAAGCACATAGCCTTTTTTCCAAGTCAACTGCATAGTTTGTAGGATGCCCATGCACCTCGAACTTCTCATAGCCGATGTCTCCAGCCCAAATTGGGTGCCAGTGTTTAAATTCCTTCCTCATCTTCTCAAGTATGCTCTTGATTACTGGGAGAAGTATTCCCATATGGTTATCCAGCTTCACCTTATTCTTAGCCATCATCCTCATTACAAACATCCTCACTTCTTCAAGCAAGGTAATTATCTGCTTTCCCTTTGCTTTCTTTATCTTTGAATTGAATACTTCACATGCATTGTTATATATAGAGTCTAAATTTGGCTTGTGACTGAAATGTGACCTTGTCCAAGACTATCTCGATCATTTTTCTAGGTACGCCCATGCATCCTCATCAAGCTGCTTCATCTTTTCCATGTGTTCCTTAAACTCTTGATAAGTTGTGGCACGTGCACAATCCCATAATAAACCCCTAAGCTCTAGATCTTTTCACTGTTTATTGAAATTCTCCATAAATCTCATACACAAAATCGATGATGCACATTAAGAATTACGTCTTACATAGCATGAAGCAGGCCCTGCAACCAGATGTAATGCACACAATCATCCATTCATACCCATGATCATTCCAAATAAGAGTCCCTAACTATTCAGTGTTGTGACCTATAATTGTCCCTCACATTGTAATTCACTCACCATAACAGTCCCTCACATCTAAATTCTAGCACTATAAAAGTCACTCACTTTTGTTATTGTGCACCTAAACAAGTCCCTTAAACCCAGTCACAGCAACTAATATAACAAAGTGCAAACATCATAATAATAATAAGCGCTACAGAAAGGAAATTAATATTTACCAACTGAGAATACCTTTTGTATGTTAGAAATAAAGCTCCATCCATGTGTATTGAAATCTCCCAAGTTTTGATGCAATAATTCTAGGAACCACTTTTAATTTGGTGTGTTCTCAGCTTCCACAATTGCCCATGCAATCACGTATATGTGACGGTTAGCATCTTGTGTAATAGCTGAAAAAATTTGGCCTCCAAACATAGTTTTTGGAAAAGCTCCATCAAGTCTAATGAGTGGACGACAGCCAGCCCTGAAGCCATTCTTGCATCCATTTAAACAATCGTACATCTTCTCAAAAATTACGTCATCGTTTGGCTATGAATTAGTGCAAATCTGAACAGTCAAATCTGGGTTGGTTCTCATAAAGTCTCTCCATAGTCCTTTACTAATGCATATTGTGCCTTTTCATCACCATAGACAACGTTTCTAGCATCAAACAATGTCCTTGAGATCGAATTCCTATTCACTTGGTCTTGAAGAACATATTAGTATCACAATGTCTAAAATTGGGATACTTCCTCACTTTCCTAACCAATTTACTACCAACCTAGTTTCTATTGGCTGCCATGTTCTTATTCTCTCTTGGACAGGTATGATCATTTATGAACGTCTTCACTTGCTAGCAAGTATCCTCATGGTCCTTGGAAGCAAAAATAACCCAGCTATATTTTTTCACTTTGCATACTGCCTTTAACCTCTTTCTATCATTCTTCTTGTATCGAATATGCCTTCCTTCTTAGATGGTATACTCCCTAACAGCCTCTTTGAAATTTCACTTTGTATTAAACTTCATTTCAACCTCTAAATATAACTGACTAAACTTAGCACCCTCCCTAAAAACTGGAAACACTTCATTAAATTCATCTTCTTCCTCTAGCTCGTCTTCAGAGTTTGGTGGAGTCTTCATCTCCAACAAATGCTAGGAGTTGGCACCATCAGAATTAGTCCAAGGATCATAGGCATCATAATTTTCAGGCTTGCCACCTCCCATGAGTCTAAGATCTATTTTAGAATCAGAAACATCCTCTACAAATATCTTCTCCTTCTCCTTCCCTTACCATTACCCTTTTTAGCACTCTTATTTGTATTTTCTGTTCATCTTTTTTCTTACATGAAGGAATAGGATCCCTAACACATGAATCAGACGATTTGCCTTTTCTAACTAGTTTATAGGGCTCATCTTCTGCACTCTCATTAGAATTTGAGGAGTCTTCATCAGAAGACAACAATATTTCAGGTATCTTACTATCCTGCGGCCTTTCTAACCCTTTGTGTAACCTACCACAATAGCAGACCTCAAGCAATACCTCCTGCTTATTTTGGTTTGAGTTGGTTTGGGGACTGTCTTAGTCTTTTTTTTTTAATGGTTGTTCCTTAGGCACCTGGTGGACGAAATTGTGATAAAAGAATTTCAGGCACTGTTAGAGAAGCTCACAACTCCGTTCAACTAACCAGCAAGTGTATTGGGTCGTCCAAGTAATAAACCTTACGTGAGTAAAGGTCGATCCCACAGAGATTGTTGGTATGAAGCAAGCTATGGTCACCTTGTAAATCTCAGTTAGGCAGATTAAATTGGTTTATGGGTTTTCGAAAATAGAAATAAGAAAATAAATAATAAAAGGGATAGAATACTCATGCAGATTCATTGGTGGGAATTTCAGATAAGCGAATGGAGATACTATATGGCTCAAGGACGCCTGCTCTCCCACTGCTTCGACTCAATCCTTCTTACTCCTTTCCATGGCAAGCTGTATGTAGGGCATCACCGTTGTCAATGGCTACATCCCATCCTCTCAGTGAAAACGTTCCTATGCTCTGTCACAGCACGGCTAATCATCTGTCGGTTCTCAATCAGGTTGGAGTAGAATCCCTTGATTCTTTTGCGCTTGTCATCACGCCCAGCCTTCAGGAGTTTGAAGCTCGTCACAGTCATTCAATCACAGAATCCTACTCGGAATACCA
>NC_029781.3:20736907-20737257 GCF_000817695.3 Arachis duranensis
CCACTTGGTGTATGCTTGGGCTGAGCTTGATTAATCCACGAGCTGAGGCTTCTCTTGGAGTTGAACTCCGAGTTATGACATTTTTTGGGCGTTCAACTCCGGATCATGACGTTTTTCTGGCGTTTAACTCCAGACAGCAGCATGTACTTGGCGTTCAACGCCAAGTTACGTCGTCAATCTCCGAATAAAGTATGGACTATTATATATTGCTGGAAAGCTCTGGATGTCTACTTTCCAACGCCGTTGAGAGCGCGCCATTTGGAGTTTTGGAGCTCCAGAAAATCCATTTCGAGTACAGGGAGGTCAGATTCCAACAGCATCAGCAGTCCTTTTGTCAGCCTTCTTCAAAG
>NC_029781.3:20740257-20740547 GCF_000817695.3 Arachis duranensis
GGTGCTCTGTTCTGGCGTTGAACGCCAGCCAGATGCATCTTACTGGCGTTGAACGCTAGTCTGCGCTACCTCCAGGGTGAAAAATTTTTTTCTTCTGTTTTTGACTCTGTTTTTAATTCTTTTGATTTTTTTCGTGACTCCTCATGATCATGTACCTAATAAAACACAAAATAACAATAAAATAAAATAAAATTAGATAAATAAAATTGGGTTGCCTCCCAACAAGCGCTTCTTTAATGTCAATAGCTTGACAGTGGCTCTCATGGAGCCACAAGGTGATCAGGTCAATA
>NC_029781.3:20740708-20741643 GCF_000817695.3 Arachis duranensis
TCTTCTTGACTCTGAACTGAGAGAAGCTCTTCCTGCTTACTCTCTTTTGTCATAGAGGGATGGCCATGTGCTTTAAACACAAGGTAGTCCCCATTCAATTGAAGGGCTAATTCTCCTCTGTTGACATCTATCACAGCTCCTGCTGTGGCTAGGAAAGGTCTTCCTAGGATGATGCATTCGTCATCTTCCTTCCTAGTGTCTAGGATTATGAAATCAGCAGGGATGTAAAGGCCTTCAACCTTTACTAACACGTCCTCTACTGTCCTATAAGCTTGTCTCATTGACTTGTCTGCTAATTGTAATGAGAACAAGGCAGGTTGTACCTCAATGATCCCTAGCTTCTCCATTACAGAGAGTGGCATAAGATTTATCCCTGACCCTAGATCACATAGAGCTTTTTCAAAGCTCGTGGTGCCAATGGTACAAGGTATTAAGAACTTGCCAGGATCTTGTTTCTTTTGAGGTAGAGTTTTCTGAATCCAAGTATCTAGTTCACTAATAAGCAAGGGAGGTTCACTTTCCCAAGTCTCATTACCAAACAACTTGGCATTCAGCTTCATGATAGCTCCTAAATATTGAGCAACTTGTTCTCCAGTCACATCTTCATCCTCTTCAGAGGATGAATAGTCTTCAGAGCTCATGAATGGCAGAAGAATATTTAATGGAATCTCTATGGTCTCTAGATGAGCCTCAGATTCCTTAGGTTCCTCAATTGGGAACTCTTTTTTGTCCAGAGGACGTCCCATGAGGTCTTCCTCACTGGGATTCACGTCCTCCTCCTCCTCTCTAGGTTCGGCCACACCAAGTAAGGTTATGACCTTGCACTCTCTTTTTGGATACTCTTATCTATTGCTTGGGAGAGTACTAGGAGGAGTTTCAGTGACTCTTTTACTCAACTGGCCTACTTGTGCCTCCAAATTTCTAATGGAGGATCT
>NC_029781.3:20742453-20744356 GCF_000817695.3 Arachis duranensis
CTTGCTCAGCTTTTGAGGAGGAAAGAATTTATCCAAGAAGGCAGTGACCAGCTTATCCCAAGAGTCCAGGCTATCCTTTGGTTGTGAATCCAACCATATTCTAGCTCTGTCTCTTACAGCAAAAGGGAAAAGCATGAGTCTATAGACTTCAGGATTAACTCCATTCGTCTTTACAGTCTCACAGATCTGCAAGAACTCAGTTAAAAACTGATAAGGATCTTCAGATGGAAGTCCATAAAACTTGCAGTTTTGTTGCATTAATGCAACTAGTTGATGTTTAAGCTCAAAGTTATTGGCTCCAATGGCAGGAATGGAGATGCTTCTTCCATCAAACTTGGATGTTGGCTTTGTGAAGTCACCAAGCATTCTCCTTGCATTATTATTATTATTATTTTCGGCTGCCATGTCCTTCTCTTGTTCGAAAATTTCTGAGAGGTTACCTTTAGAATAATTTAATTTAGCTTCTGAAAGGTTGTTTCTGGATTGTTGTAATTTAGCTTCTCTTAATTTTCTCTTCAGAGTCCTTTCAGGTTCTGGATCAATTTCAACAAGAGTGCCTTTTTCCCTGTTCCTGCTCATATGAAAGAGAAGAAAACAAGAAAAGAAAGAGGAATCCTCTATGTCACAGTATAGAGATTCCTTTATGTTAGTAGAAGAAGAAGGGGGTAGAAGAATCCAAACACAAGGGATATAATGAGTTCGGATTTTTAGATGAAGAGAGGTGAAGAGAAGTGTTAGTAATTTAATTAATTAAATAGAATAAGAGAAGAGAAGGAAATTTTCGAAAATAATTTTAAAAAAAGGGGTTAGTAATTTTCGAAAATCAAAGACAAAATATAATTAAAATTAAAATTTAAAACAAAAAGAATTTTTGAAAAAGAGAGGGAGAATTTTCGAGAATTAGATAGGGAAAAGTAGTTAGGTGGTTTTTAAAATTTGGCACAAGATTCAATCCAAGAAAAATTATTTTTGAAAAAGGTTCCAAAGGGTATAACCAATTATCAAGAACAACTTAAATATCAAGGAAGAACCAATTTTAAAACTACATTTTCGAAATTTTTTATATAAATTTCAAATTTTAATTTCAAATTTTTCGAAAAAAATTTTCAAAAAAAAATATATTTTTAACTTCTTTTTATATATTTTGTTTTTATTTATTCCACTCTTATAAAATAAATAAAATCAACATATAAATTATCTCTTGTAATCCAATATGGAAGCAAGTAGGAATGAACAGTCCAAGAGGACTCTGGGGTCATATGCTAACCCCACTACTGCTTCATATATTGATACAGTTGCCAGAAATCAGCATCTGTATCTGAACAGCGAATCTTCCATGAAAGAAGAAGCTAAAACAGTAACTGCAGAACTCAGTCCGGTGGATCAGGCTAATGAATTTAATCAACAATTAGACTTTCTAACTCAGCAGCTAGCCGAATTCAAGGAAATATTACAGGAGACAAGAATGGCTAACAGGAACATGGAAGTGCAATTAAAACAGACAGAAAAGCAACTGTCAAAACAAATAGCAGAAGAATGCCAAGCAGTTCAATTAAGAAGTGGGAAAACATTAAATACCTCATTTCAAAGCAGTAGGAAGCCAAGAAATGAACAGATGTCTACTCAAAATCCCTCTGAGGACAATCAGAGCCCAGAGAGGAATGATGCTGGCGCTGAACGCCCAAACCATGCTCATTCCTGGCGTTCAACGCCAGAAACAAGCATGGATCTGGCGTTGAACGCCCAAAAGGAACATGGTTCTGGCGTTCAAACGCCAGAAACAAGCAGGGAGGTGGCGTTTAACGCCACCCCAGCTTCCACCCCTGGTATTCAAACGCCAGTGGGTGATCAGTCACATACAAGTGCTGATAACAACCCTTCTAAAAAGGCTTCCCAACCCACT
>NC_029781.3:20744785-20745639 GCF_000817695.3 Arachis duranensis
ACTGAAAAAGTTTACCTCACTGAAGAATGCAGTGCAGTCATTCTGAAAAGGTTACCTGAGAAGCTTAAAGATCCTGGGAGCTTTATGATACCATGCACATTAGAGGGTACTTGTGCCAAGCAAGCTTTATGTGATCTCGGGGCAAGCATCAACCTAATACCTGCATCTACTATCAGAAAGCTTGGTTTAACTGAAGAAATCAAACCAACCAGGATATGTCTTCAACTTGCTGATGGCTCCATTAAATACCCATCAGGGGTGATTGAAGACATGATTGTCAAGGTTGGGCCATTCGCCTTCCCTACTGACTTTGTGGTGCTGAAAATGGAGGAGCACAAGAGTGCAACTCTCATTCTAGGGAAACCTTTCCTAGCAACTGGCCGAACCCTCATTGATGTCCAAAAAGGGGAAGTAACCTTGAGAGTCAATGAGGAGGAGTTCAAATTGAATGTTGTCAAAGCCATGCAACATCCAGACAACCCAAATGACTGCATGAGTGTTGATATTATTGACTCTCTGGTAAGAGAGGTCAATATGGCTAAGAGTCTCGAATCAGAGCTAGATGACATCTTTAAAGATATTCAGCCTGATCTGGAGGAATCAGAGAGAATAGTAGAACCTCTGAAAATCCCTCAGGAAGAGGAGAAACCTCCAAAACCCGAGCTCAAACCATTACCACCATCCCTAAAATATGCATTCCTGGGAGAAGGTGATACCTTTCCTGTAATCATAAGCTCTACCTTATAGCCACAGGAAGAGGAAGCACTAGTTCAAGTGCTAAGGACACACAAGACAGCTCTTGGGTGGTCCATCAGTGATCTTAAGGGCATTAGCCCAGCCAGATGCATGCACAA
>NC_029781.3:20745760-20745946 GCF_000817695.3 Arachis duranensis
AAGAGGTCACTAAATTACTAGAGGCTGGGATTATTTATCCTATTTCTGACAGCCCCTGGGTGAGCCCTGTCCAAGTCGTCCCAAAAAAAGGGGGCATGACAGTGGTTCATAATGAAAAAAATGAACTGGTGCCTACAAGAACAGTTACAGGGTGGCGTATGTGTATTGATTATAGAAGGCTCAATA
>NC_029781.3:20746046-20746392 GCF_000817695.3 Arachis duranensis
AAATTAAATTCAAGGATAAATTCAAAATTCATGTACTTCTTGTTCTTTTGAATTAAAACATTTTTCATTTAAGAGAGGTGAGGGATTAATGGATTTTATTCATAGCTTTAAGGCATGGTTACATACTAATGATCATGAAATGAAGACACAAAACATAAATAAACACAATACTTAAAAACCGAAAACAGGAAGAAATAAAGAACAAGGAATGAATCCACCTCTTAGTGGCGTCTTCTTCTTGAAGGACCAACAATGTCCTTGAGCTCTTCTATGTCCCTTCCTTGCCTTTGTTGCTCCTCCCTCATTGCTCTTTGATCTTCTCTTATTTCTTGGAGAATGATGGAGT
>NC_029781.3:20747566-20748162 GCF_000817695.3 Arachis duranensis
TTGAACCATCAATATTCCGACTTGTTGCATGGGGTTGGTTAGGACTTCCCAACCTCTTCTTTGGATTTCATGTCGGATTTCCAGATACTCATTCTTTTTTAGCTTGAAAGGGACCTCGGGGATCACCTTTTGATTAGGATTAAAAGAAAAGGTGGGAATATGGTAGGTGGGGATCCTGTGAGGTCCACAGATCCTGAGGTGGGGATCCTGTGAGGTCTACAGATCCAGAGGTGAAAAGAAATACCATTCCTTCACCATATAGGCATGTAAAATGCCTTCGTGCATCATTCTAGCGTTCAAACGCCCATTGGTGCACGTTCTGGGCGTTCAACGCCCATGTAATGCATGTTTCTGGCGTTGAACGCCAGTTTCATGCTTGTTGCTGGCGTTTAACGCCAGCTTGTCTCCTCCAGGCACATCCCTGGCGTTCAGCGCCAGGATGTTGCTTGTTTCTGGCGTTCAGCGCCAGAATGGTGCTCTGTTCTGGCGTTGAACGCCAGCCAGATGCATCTTACTGGCGTTGAACGCCAGTCTGCGCTACCTCCAGGGTGAAAAAAATTTTTTCTTCTGTTTTTGACTCTGTTTTTAATTTTTTT
>NC_029781.3:20749177-20749415 GCF_000817695.3 Arachis duranensis
GTCTAAGATTATGAAATCAGCAGGGATGTAAAGGCCTTCAACCTTTACTAGCACGTCCTCCACTATTCCATAAGCCTGTCTCACTGACTTGTCTGCCAATTGTAATGAGAACAAGGCAGGTTGTACCTCAATGATCCCCAACTTCTCCATTACAGAGAGTGGCATAAGATTTATCCCTGACCCTAGATCACATAGAGCTTTTTCAAAGCTCATGGTGCCAATGGTACAAGGTATTAAT
>NC_029781.3:20749565-20750223 GCF_000817695.3 Arachis duranensis
CTTCATGATAGCTCCTAGATATTGAGCAACTTGCTCACTAGTCACATCTTCATCCTCTTCAGAGGAAGAATAGTCTTCAGAGCTCATGAATGGCAGAAGGAGATTTAATGAAATCTCTATGGTCTCTAGATGAGCCTCAGATTCCTCTGGATCCTTAATAGGAAACTCCTTCTTGCTTGAAGGACGTCCCAGGAGGTCTTCCTCACTAGGATTTTCGTCCTCCTCCTCCCTAGTGCATTCGGCCACTTTGATCAAATCAATGGACTTGCACTCTCCTTTTGGATTCTCTTCTGTATTGCTTGGGAGAATACTGGGAGGAGTTTCAATGACTTTCTTACTCAGCTGGCCCACTTGTGCCTCCAGATTTCTAATGGAGGATCTTGTTTCATTCATGAAACTGAAAGTGGCCTTTGACAGATCAGAGATAATATTGGCTAAATTAGAAGTGTTTTGTTCTGAACTCTCTGTCTGTTGCTGAGAAGATGATGGATATGGCTTACTATTGCTCAGCCTATTACATCCACCATTGTTAAAGCCTTGTTGAGGCTTCTGTTGATCCTTCAATAAGAAATTTGGGTGATTCCTCCATGAAGAATTGTAGGTGTTTCTATAGGGTTCTCCCATGTAATTCACCTCTTTCATTGTAGGATTCTCAGGA
>NC_029781.3:20753343-20771252 GCF_000817695.3 Arachis duranensis
TGATGCATAAATTCACTTCCGGGGCCCACTTGGTGTATGCTTGGGCTGAGCTTGATTAATCCACGAGCTGAGGCTTCTCTTGGAGTTGAACTCCGAGTTATGACGTTTTTTGGGCGTTCAACTCCGGATCATGACGTTTTTCTGGCGTTTAACTCCAAACAGCAGCATGTACTTGGCGTTCAACGCCAAGTTACGTTGTCAATCTCCGAATAAAGTATGGATTATTATATATTGCTGGAAAGCTCTGGATGTCTACTTTCCAACGCCGTTGAGAGCGCGTCATTTGGGGTTCTGTAGCTCCAGAAAATCCATTTCGAGTATAGGGAGGTCAGATTCCAACAGCATCAGCAGTCCTTTTGTCAGCCTTCTTCAGAGTTTTGCTCAAGTCACTCAATTTCAGCCAGAATTTACCTGAAATCACAGAAAAACACACAAACTCATAGTAAAGTCCAGAAATGTGAATTTAACATAAAAACTAATGAAAACATCCCTAAAAGTAGCTTGAACTTACTAAAAACTACCTAAAAACAATGCCAAAAAGCGTATAAATTATCCGCTCATCAGCACCGTAACTAAGGCTTTGGGTACTTGGTCACTTGGTCCACTAATATTAATAGTGGGAGTATTATCAGCATTGGGATTAGCACAATGGTATGAAATGGATGTGGCATTTTTCTTTGCTTGCTCTTTAAAAATCCTTACTTCATCATCAACATAGATCATAACCTCCTTTCCTTGTAGAAGTTCAGGTGACGAAACCTTATGTTCAATAAAAATATCAATAAGATCCTTATTTTATGAACCCATCTAACACATCTCTCTTAACTTTGCATCAGTGTTTAACTTTCTTAAACCCACCTCCATGCTCTTCCCAAGTACAAGCCATCAAACTTCCTTCATTCTATCATAACCTAACTCCTTAAAGTAGTTTTTCAGATAAAATACATCTAAACTATCCACCTCAAGATCAACCAAGCAGCTTCTATTATTAGGATAGTAACCCACCTTTTCGTCAACACCCTTTTCAAAAAATCTTCCATGATAAAACATAATATTCAAAACTTCATCCATCTGCAGCATATACAAATAAACAAATTAAACACATAAGCACTAACAATGTATCACAACTCTACATGAGTAACATTAATGAAAAAAGTCCATGTTTCATACATCAAAAAATAGAGTAAACAAAACCTTACCTTAATATAGTAACCACAAAAAATCAAACAGCATAATAATCTAAAAAAAACAGCAAATGCAAAT
Organism: Arachis duranensis; assembly: GCF_000817695.3. NCBI lineage: Eukaryota > Viridiplantae > Streptophyta > Magnoliopsida > Fabales > Fabaceae > Arachis > Arachis duranensis. The sequence goes on from NC_029781.3 coordinate 20,754,607, forward strand.
GAAATCACTTCAAAAAATAACTCAAATGAAGAATGATCAATGAGTACCTAAAAAAAATTTAAACGATGAAAATATTGCTAACCTCGTTCATACACACGGTGGTGGTACCCTCTACTTCAGCAACTTTCTATGGTTGGCGTCTCTCCTTCTCGTAATAACAAACTTATAAAATCATTAAATGAAAGGTGCCCTACTCTCTCACGACATTTCTGGAGAAGGAAAAGACGAAACAGTTTAAGAAAAAAAGAAGAAAGAGTTGTGAATGATCACTCTTGTCCAAGAAATCTTTCAATATCCCTGCACAACAATACGACGTCGTTTCTTTTTCATTTTGTGCCTACAAGAAAAATGACTTCGCATAAGTCGTCCTAGGTGGTAGTGGCAGTGTCAGGTTAGCGCTCCGCTTGATGACTCAAGCCAGAAATAAACTGAGGGATCTGTATGCAGTCGGGAGCTCAAATTGAAAGATCCATTTAGTAAAATTGAAAATTGAAGAACAATATTAGTGCACGGACTGAATTTAGGAGACATTTTAAGGATTTAGTCCACACTTCTATAAAAATCTTGGACACACACCAATATAATATCTTTTGAATTTTATTTGATAGTTTTAAATTTCATTACTTTTATATAAAGCATCCAAACTCATATACCTTATGCAAATATCATGTGGATCGAAGATAGGTTTAGGTCCTATAAGTTAGCAGGATAAAAAAATTGGACTGAGTTCGATATTCCAACCATGGTTTTAAAAACCGAACTGGATTGGCCGGTTTAACCGAAAAAACTGGGAACCGGTCACCTAACTGGTCCGAGTAACGTTAAGAACCATCTGGCAAAAAATTGATAGAAGAACCAGTCGAATCGACGGTTAACCGGTGAACCGGAAGAACCGTCCAATTTTTTTTATGGTTTTTTGGTTTGAAATCAGAAAGGCTAAACGATGTCGTTTTGGCCTATTTAAAAAAAAAAGAGAAAACGGCAAAAGCAAAACGCATAACCCTAAATCCCTAATAATCACAATCAGTTTCTAGTGGAAATTTTCCCTTTCCATCCATAAACCATTCTTCACCCACAGCAGTTCACCACCGAGCCACCAAAGCCACCCACAGCTCCAGATTCTAGAAATCACCCATGCAAGGAGTTCACCACCGAGTCACCCACAGCCACCCACAGCAGCGACGACATTGAGGGCCGCAACCACCACCCCGTCCTGCTTCTGGCCGAGCCCTAAATCCTCTAATCAGTTTCCAGAAATCACCAAGCTCCAGAAATCACCCAAGCACAGTTCACCATCTAGTCACACACAGCCATCAGCCCTCTTCGCAGTCGCATACCCACCAGCCCACCACCACCAATCGAGCAACCACAGCAGCAACCACCGCAACCACCACCGTCGTTGCCGAGCTCGCCTCCTCCTTGGTCGTCACCGAGCTCGCCTACTCCTTAGTCGTCGCCGACACCGCGTCCACGCTGTTACTCGCCTCCTCCTTGGTAATACTCTGTTCTTGATCTATTTGCTGCCTTCTGATTTTGATTTATGAGCTCGCCTCCTTCTGATTTTATGTGCTTGATTTTATGATTTATTTGTCTGCGATTTTGATTTAGTTGCTGCCTTCTGATTTTGATTTTCTGTGCTTGATTTTGTTTTTTTATTTGCTGCCCTATGATTTTCATGTTCTGTGCTTAATTTTGTTGCTGCCTTCTGATTTTCATGTTCTGTTCATGATTTTATTTACTGGCTTTATTATTTGTTTGTTTGCTGGCTTCATGATTCTGAGGTTATTTGTTCATGAATTTGTTTGCTACTTTATTTATTCGATTTTGATTTTGATTTTTCATTTTCTGAGGTTATTTGTTTGTTTGGTGGCTTCATGAATTTATAGTGAAGTATGACAATATTTTGCTCTCTGCTGGTCCCTTTACTGTAATAAGATTGCAACATTTCCGTTTTGGATAGAAAAGAAATTTTATTAAAGAGAAGAGCAGATATCAATGAAATTAACGATTTGTTATAATGAATTCACAGCACAACTTACAGAAGTTAGAATTTTAGGCACTTTTTCAAATCTTCCAATTTTTTGTTGTTTAATTTAGTGTAGTTTTGGCCATCTAAATTAATGTTGCACACAGTTCTTCTAATTCAATCATGCTTCCTGCATTTAGTAAAGAATGGCCTTCATCTCTGGACTACCAATGAGTTTGGTAGCTTCTTTTGTTTTTTTTTTTTGGAGTGTTTGTACATGTCAATGTAAGGTCTATTATAAGACTGAATATGATGGTATTTTAACACTTACTATCTTTTTAAAAAAATTGCATGCAGGATAACGTCAGAGATATGGTTGATAATTTTCTTGAATTTGTTGTGAACAATCATCATGTCAACAGGGAGCGAGAACCAGTATCAATGTTACAGGCTTTTCAAATATCTTTGGTCAGAACAGCCATTTCAAATATCTTTATCTAATGTAGCTGATTCTTCAAATACAACTTTTGATGGTACTTCTGATGGTGGCTTTGGATTACTTGTTTATGATGGAGATATTGAAACACTTAATGATAATTATGATTTTTGATGAGTTGCACCTTTGATTAGTTGAAAACTTGCTAGTAATTGTTTCTTTTGAATGTAGAACATTATGGGTTTGTCATTACCTGCATTTTTTTGTTTAGTTATAAACGTTGATGTTTGAAGTTGTTTGTGAACCTCTAATATTAAGTCATTGATAATTTATTATGTGAAATTTTAAATTTTATTAAGTTAGAAATTATTGAATTTATATATTTAAAATTATTTTCAGGTTTTTTAATAATTTTATTTAATATTTTATTAAACCGGTCGAACCCTGGTTGAACCCCAGTCGAACCAATAAACCATTAAACCAATAACCTCACTGGTTTATTGACCGATTCGATTCTTACAACCTTGATTCCAACTCAACCCGGCTCACGTCCCTAGTTTTCGCCAATTAGCAATAGCATAATAGAATTTATTTATTTTTTTAAATAACCCTAAGTTAACCAGTTTAACTCTATACTAATATAAAATAAAATTACTTCAACTTTCTAAGTATCTAGTATATGGTTTCCTACCTCCTCGTTATCTAAATTTCTTTTATTTTAAAAAAGTATTAACGTATTCATTAATTATTCAAAAAAAATCTTAAACCATTAATTTAAATTAATATTGCAATAAGTTATAATACCAATAAGATGCTCTAGCATTAGCATAGATTTTCCATTTCTATAAATAATATTCCTCTGATTTGCAACCATTTACTGATCTTTTTCATGACCTAACCTTTTAGACGCCATTTTTGTCAAATCCCTCAACTGATCACCGCCAAATTAATTATCCTCTATGTCTAGATTCTCTCCAACATGGACATGGTCCTCCCTCCTCCACCTACAAGACAAACAATATGACCTGTTTCCAGTTATTATGTCTCCAAATCAAGCAAGACTATATTGTCTACTGTGTCCAAAATTGAACGAAGCTCAACATCTTCTGGATAATGTTCGAGTTCATCTTTTCTAAAACGAGTACTTTGAAAAGAAAAAAATTGTTAGCCTCATAGGAAGAGATCTTTTTCTATTTTAATTTAATTTTTAGAATTTGATTATTTAATGTCTTAACGTATAGCTTATAATGTACTATGTGTGATCTATACAACTTTCTATACTAAATATAATTTTAAAAAATTAAAATACAATAACAGTGTTAATTTCTATCTAATGATATATAAAAAGTGCTTACATGTTGACAGATGACAGTGGATTATTGTGATAAATATAATTAGGTCAATATTGGTGATAATGTATGTATACATGACTCAAGTCGTAAATCATAAAAAAACCCTATCGAATTATCAAATTATTGATAAAATATCTGTTAATTTATTAACAACAAAATTTTTGAAATACTTTAAAATACAATAAATGAAATAGAAATATATTTTATTATAAAAACAAATAACGAACTTTTGTATTTGATATATCGTTTGCATTTATTCAAAATTTTGGCTATTAACAAAAAATTAAAAAAATTACATAATATAAAATTATTCAATTTTAAGAATAAAAATATTTTATTTTTAATTATATTTATAGAAATTTTTATCAAAATCTTATTTCTAAAATAATTTTTGAGAAATTAGATTTAGTGATTAAATACTTTTGTTTTCTTTAAAATATTTGTATTACTAAAGTTTTTTAAAAAAATTGTAAACAATTTAATAATTGAGACTAATTATTATTAGCTTTATGATACCCTTGGACTTGAATTCTTCCTCCCTCAATAGCTGTCTCCTTTTGTCCTGCATGCCATCGTGTCTTTTCAAAAAAGAAAGCAAAAGCTAATTAATTTCATGGATAAGATAGATGGACTCTCAATCAAAATTACATTATTTATTATATGTTCATGATAAACGGGATGGAATAGAAAAGATACACAAACTGTTTACCAATTAATGCATGCTTCCTGATATTAACGTTTCATTTCTTGTCATGTCAAAGATTATATATAAACTCATCTGAGTAAAAAGAAGACCCTAAAAACGACTAAAAGTTTTAAATCTGGTCTCACTATATATGAATGTAATTTACTCTCATCCTTTAAAAAGTTAAAATTACATTTTGAAATATATATTCTGATTATGTGGTGAATCCATATTTGACAATCCTTGCTATTTTAAATTTTAATAATGTATATATCATGTTAAATAACACATCAGATGATTTGGTGGCATGATAATGTAGAATTAGTTGATAATTTTGCAACCTGCGATGTAATATTAATTCATGATATAATATAGGGTTTTGTTAACTTATACTCTAAAGATATAAATTAAATATATTATAAAAAATATTTTATAAAATTTATTATAAAAATATTTTTATATTGTTAATATATTAAATACATAAAAAATATATAAAAAATTATTATTATATTTTTAAAATGTATTTTTAATACATAAGTTAATTAAATTCTATAATATATATTTTAAGACGATATTGACCAATATAATAGCATGATATACTTTCTAGTAAAATTTTGAAAACCAAATCAATCGATCCGTCGTAACGTGAAATTAGAAATTCAAAGATTCAAAAAAATTAAATGGAATAAAATAAAATAATATATTTATATATTAAATATATAATTTACTTTTAAAAAGTTAATTTATTTATAATTTATCATTTTAAATTAATTAATCGTTAAAAAATTATATTAATTTAATCGATTAATTATTTTTTAATCGATTGGTTTTGTTGCGAGGCTGCAAGTGCTTTTCTCTTTTACTGACCACTGCTGCCGGCCTTGTTATCGCCGACGACCGTTCATGATTCTTCACTCATTCACACTCATTCAAACTGATAGTTGTTCTTTGCCTCTGATCCGCTTGCTATTTTCGTTCGTTCGTTCATCTCATATCTTCGTGGTTAGGTTTGGTTCCTGTCGCCAATGTCATTCAGCAAGGAAGAAACGCAAATATAGTGGAGATTCATGAGGTTCTTGATTGAATGCTCACTCATTTGGCCCTCTGTGATGATTTCAAGCTTAAGCTCTTACTTTCCAAGCTCCTCCCTTTCTCCATCTCCTTACTCTCCTCCAACTCCGCCACTCTTAGCAACAAGGTTCGCCAATTCTCCTCTCTCTTTCTAGCTCAACTTTATTTATTAGTAATTTCGAATGTTTTGTCTTTCGAATTCGAAGATGCAATTGTTGGCATTTTGATTTCAATTTTGTGATGTGTTAATTGTGCAAATGTCATGGGATTTTAAATTTGTGGTTGCGAGCGACTTAAGGAACATTAGAAAAAGAATATAAGAGGGAAGATAATTTTAGCATTGTATTCATGGAACTTCAATCCAAAGATATAATAGTAACAAGTTGCATAGAGAATATCCACGGGAAGCAGCTCCTCAGTGTCGTTTTCTAGATCTTCTCAAGAAGTCATGAATCCTTTCTTCTTGTCCCTTCGAGACTTGTCTTCTTTCTTAAGTTTGGGACAGTCATAAGCTTCTCTATAGTTGTGACAAATGACCTTGCTATTGTCTTTTCTTGGTTCCATTGAGCTGCCTCCTCTGCTTTTTTTTTGTCTCATCAGCCTTCTAAGTTTCCTAGCAAAAAACACAATCTCGTTATCTGATAAACAGTCACTGGATTTATCATCCAATGATTCAATACAAGATTTAAGAGCCATTCCTTTCTTTTTTGTATCATTTTTTATGTGAGTGGTTTCGTAAGCTAGTAACGTTCCTCTCAACTCATTATAGGCCATTTGACTTAGGTTATTGTTTTCAGAGATAACAGTAGCCTTAGTTTCTCACTCTTTTGTTAGACTTCTCAAGACTTTTTTCACTATTACTTATTCGGAATGAGTAATCCCCATATTATCCAAGCTATTAATGATGATAGAGAACCTCTCAAATTTGTCATCAATTGATTCTCCTTCCTTCATATAAAATATTTCATACTCTTTGCTCAGCATGTCAATCCTTGTTTCTTTTACTTGTGTAGTGCCGTCATGTGTAACTAGGAGCTTATCCTAAATTTTCTTTTCTATTTTGCATCTTGAAAATCTTCCGTTATTCCTCAAAACTGATTATGCAATTTAACATGTTGACTGCCTTGGCATTGAGTTCCACCTTTTTCTTGTCATCTTCATTCCACTCTGCTTCGACTTTGGGAGTAACAACACCATCAGCGCTTGTTTTGATAAGAATTTGAGGATCATTTATGATTATCTTCCAGAGGTTGTAATCCATGGACTGAACAAAGATCTTCATTCTTTCTTTCTAGTAGTTGTAATTTTTTTTCATTGAAAAATAGAAGTCTGTTATTGGATTATCCTTCTATCAGTGTGTATGTCACTGTGTTGGATCCCATGTTGTTTGCCATCTGGATCTCTCCTCCAAGCTTTGAAGCTTGATCTTTTTGAGACTAAGCTATGATACCAATTGATGGATATCAGTGGCTAAGAGAAGGGGGGTTGAATCTTGGCCTCTTTTTATTTTGCTTTCTAACTAGGATTCTATTGAGACACTTTGAGTAGAAAATTAGGAGATACTTTGGTTTTGTCTCTTGACGCAGTAGAAGCCAAAACAGAGTTACAAGCAAGGTGTATTACAGTGAAGTATAGTTGGATAGAAGAATCAAGAAATACTTTTGTTTTGTCTCCTAAAGTGTAGAACCAGAAACAGAGAAGAGAAAGAGAAGTGACACGGCCATATATCCTGGTTCGGCTACTCAGTTCAATGCAGCCTACATCCAGTCTCCATCACAATAATGATAGAATTTTACTATCTTTAAATAGAAATACATTCACCAATTCTCCTTAGAATTCTAACTAATCTTATTTGGGACAAATCTAGTTTCTAACCGAAACCAGACTTGACTAGGAACTCACCCTAACTTTTCAACAGCAAAGTTCTAACCCAACTTGCAAGGAAATTCTCCCAAGATCATGACAACAAAACAGAAAAATTTACAAAGAATTTCTGAGATAAACATATTATTTTTTCTCCAAGTTTAACTCTCTTGTCTTTTTTCACTCAATAGATTTTTTCATACATTCCTGACTGTTATACGTTTTACCATTAAAAACAAAGAAAGATTAGACTGAAAAAATAAGATATTCAATGAGAACTATGAAGAAGAAGAGTTAATAGCTCTATAAGCTATAAGAACTCAAATATTATGCTCTCACTCCTTTCTTCAATCTTTGGCCGTTCACCCCTTTAATAGAGGAGTTAAGCTTCTAGGGCTTGAAACTTGCTTCAGCACTTGTTTAACTTTTTCTCCCAAAAATCAGAAGTAGTAGTGGCGTGACAGAGGAGAGATAGGGTAGAAGCAGTGACCGAATCATACATACATTCATACCTTCTATCTTCTCTTTCAACCTTTTTCATCTTTCTTGTTGAATCTGAACCCTTCATTCTTGCTTTGACTTCAAGTCAAATTCTTGATCGTTGATTTACAGCAAAACTCCATGATCTTCAATATTTTCAATTTTCTACTTCTTTGCTTGCAAAGAGAGGATTTCTTCATTAATCTTCAAGAATTACAAATCTAGAAACTTCTTTTTGTGATTTACTCTTCGGATGTGATCTTTCTTTTTGTCGTAGCCTCTTTGACTTTCACTTCTTTGCTTGTATTTGGAAACTTACTTTTTGTTCTTTGATTTTGCCCAACTTAGAGCTTTCCTTTTTCTTTCTTTTCTTTTGAAAATCACTGGGTGTTAGTAGAAAAAGAAGAGAGAGAAGAGAGAAATTGGTTTCGGTGGTGAGGTTTGGTACAGATGAAAAGAAATTGAATTACTTAGTTAGCAACTAAGTGAATGGTTAGACTTAGACTACCGTTCTGAGCTTGGTGTTTTTATTTGGGTCAGACTTGATTTCATTCTTTTAGCTAGATACTTACTTTTATTTCTGATGGTTTATTTTGTGATTATAACAAATATCTCTTTAGACCATTTGGTATGTGTGGGGCTGAGATCTTTCTTTTTGGACTTGTTTTGATTAACATAATTTTTTGCATACTTAACACACTAATCACATACATAATTAATTTTTAATCCAATAATAATGTTTAGTCATCATCTTAAAATGTTGTTAATTCTTCAAACTCAATAGCTTTCATAACAGCTCTGTCTTGGTTTTGTTGAATAAAGACAAAGTCCAGGTGTAAGATTTTTTTAGTTTCTTTTCATATGTAGTTTTGTTTTCTTGTTTGTTAAATAATCTTTGTTTTTGCGATAATTAGTGTATTTGGTGGCAAAGTGGCAAAAATTTTTCATTTTAAATTGAAGGGAAAAAGACAGATAAGTTCTTGACTTTTTAAATTTTTGACAAATACATCCCTAACAAAATTTAAATACAAAAAAGTCACAGACTTTAACAAACAGAGGACAATTTAGTTCTTCCGTCTATTTGCCTCTCATACACCAAACGAAACTGGCTGACATGGCTGAAACGGTGTCCAGGTGTCCGTTACGGTGTCACGCTGGAAGAGGAATAAAGTTCGAAGGACAAATAGGTCCTTAAGAATTTAATTCATTATGCTTCTATATGTATCATATATTACTATCTAATTAAAATATACCTATATTATGTATCATATATTACTATCTAATTTAATAATCAAATGTATCACATGACACTCTTATTAAAATTGAGAGAAATTTTTATTTTCAAAATTAATAAACTCCTTTCTTAAATTCTCTCATTTACCTCTCTCCATTTTTCTATTTTTCTCTACTATTTTTACTCTATATATAATTATATTTTATATTAGTAATTTGACAAATCAAAATATGTCATCCGATATTTTTTTATAATTATATTATTTTAAATATAAAAGTATACACATTAAATTATTTTAAATTTTAGATAACGAATGTTAAAATTAATTATTAATAAAAAATTAGACTTTTCATATAAAAATAATAACTAAAAATCTTATTATTTAATTTTTTATCTGTAGATATCTTGGTCTTCTTAACTAGAGACTTTTGTAAACTTACGATTTTTTTGTAAAAGTAGTTTGATTTTATAAATCTTTTGTGCCATGGATAATTTATACTGTTAGAACAAAGTGAATTATAATTTTTAAAAAAATTATTCTCGTAATGTTATTATGGATAAAAATACTAGTTCTAATATAATACACAAATGCACTAATGCTAACTTAATACATGAATGATGCACAAAGAAACTAATAATGCTAACTTGATGCATAAATGAACTGATGCTAACTAATGTCACTGGTAGGATGAAAACTGAACTAATGCAATTTAACAAATTTTAATATATTACACAAATGCACTAAAACTGAACAAATGCAATTTAAGAAAAAAAAGTAGAAACAAAACAAGCGTAATTTCTGTTATTTTAATACAAATAATTTAAATTGCAAAATACAACAAGTTAACTAAATTTCAAAATATAAGCATAATTTTATAAATTAAATTCTTATAATAGAAGTATAATGAACTAAATTCTCAAGAACCTATTTGTCCTTCAAACTTTATTTGCAAAATGACGTCAATGACTTATTTGTCCTTCGAATTTTATTCCCCTTCCAGCGTGGCACTGTAACGGACACTTGGACACCATTTCAGCCACGTCAGCCAGTTCCGTTTGGTGCATGAGAGGCAAATAGACGGAAGGACTAAATTGTCTTCCATTTGTTAAAATCAAGAACTTTTTGTATTTAAATTTTGTCAAAAATGTATTTATCAAAAATTTAAAAAGTCAGAACCTATTTATCTTTTTCGCTAAATTGAAATATTGGACGGGTAGTTTATGAAGTTCGTGCATTATATTTGGTTATTGATTATTATTATTATTATTATTATTATTATTATTATTATTATTATTATTATTTTCAGATGGCAAAATATTTCAATGAGAAGTCAGGCCTAGCTGCAGAAATTCCACTTAGAAGCTTCAATTCTATGTTCAATTTTAGTGGCTCCTACACAGTCGACGCAACAGCTACAAAATCCCTTGCCATTGTAGAATATTTCATTCCACTTTTTGATGTTAAACTAACCCGTTTGAATTTGGTCCTAAATGAAGAAATCAAGTGTTCTGTTCCTCACTCTTAGGATCTAGCATCCTTGTCAAGGTAAATTAGGTTTTCAATGTTTGCATGTAAATAATTATTCTCTAGTTCTCAACTTCATTTTGTAGAAAATTGTTTTGATTCTGGTTACTTTTTGCACTTTAAATCCAGGAACTGAAAGCACTGAAGATTACCTGGACCACCTCAAGATTGTGGAAGACAAAACTACTATTGTTAGAAATGAAGTCAGCCTCACCGAGTCTAAGTTGGATGCCTTTGCCATTTTTCAAGTTTCCAAAGATCGGTTAGTTCCCAAAGTAGAAAAATTTTATTTAAGTCTGCAAAATAGCTAGCAGTTAGTAAGAAAATCAAATATAATTAATATTTATTTTAAAATAATTGGTACATCTTCTAGAAATGCTAGTCTATGATTCAATTTCATTTCATGGCATGTTGGTTAGTATTTTTTTCCTTGTTGCTTTTGCTAGTTTGCATACTTGCTAGTTGACTTGAGACTTTCTCTTAGTCTATGCTCATTCCGGATTGGAGCATACCTTCACCTCTTTGGATGCATACTCATTTATATATAGTTTTCAACTTGGATGCACACTCATAATTTGATTATGAATATGGTTTGTAGCATCCTGCATAAGATATTGAATTTTATTTACCTTTAAAAATATTACGTGGTTCATTGGATTAGAGAATAAAATTACCATATGGACATACGAGATTTGGATGTTCATAACATTTTTTATTTAAAATTGATAGTCGTCGTCCGCAATCTTAATGTATCACCACATTAATGTGAATTTCTAATTTACGGAAGTTTACTGTAGGAGAGCTTTGATGGTTTGGCGCCAATTTTCAAGCCACACTGCATTTAGCTTACAGGTTTTAAATTGTTTCTCTATCTGGAATTGTGTTTTGTATGTCCACATTGCTTGTATATAGTGTTTTGATCTAATTGGTCATTGAAGGTGGACCCTAAACAGCCACTTTGAAACTGGATGATTATGGTTGGCAATAATGAAATTTCAATAAGGTATGTCGATACATGATACCAACTTGCCGTTTTGTTAGGTGAGAGATTTTCATGTATCTTAGTTGATGACAATACTTTGCAAGCTGTTTAAATCTTTTGATGATGCTTAATTAATCAAAAACATCTATAGACTATATATGTGATGCAGTCGACTTCACGTGAAGTTGATAGTTGAGAGTCGTTAGATGAAAATTTAGTCAAATTAGTTAAATCATTTAACCGCTCTCACTTATCAACTTTACGTGAAATCGACTGCGCCTGAGTTTTCACCGTTGTATATAATAATTTCGTTATAGATTTTTTATGCCATTTAGAGAAGACGCAACTGTTAGCGTGGACGAGAGGAATTGGTTATAGTTTGAATGTGATTTATTGGAGTTTCAAGGTAAGCAGTTTGATTTTAGTTGAACTTGGATTAATTTTCCTTCTCTGTTTTAGTAGAACAGGACTGCTTGTCTATCATATCTTCTCATAAAAAGTTAGAACAGGAAGCCACTTCCAGTAAAATGACTTCTCATTAATTTTCTTTACAATCCAAGGTGAGTTTTATCTTCCTCCGAAAGAGTTGTGTTGGTTTGTTGGTATTGTTTGAGTAAATTGTATTGAGAGTTGAGATTGAACAAGATTTGTCACAAAATTTGCTACTGTGAATGTAATGAAATGCTTCTATTTGTTGGAATTATGGATAAGTAACAATAAAGGTTGTAAAAATAATTTTGAAATTAAAAGAATAGGTTGTTATTGATCATGTAACAACCATAACTACCATTAAAAATTTTTAAAATTTTAGCGGCAATAATAATAATAACTAAAAGCTAGTAAAAACTAGTAAAATGACAATTCTAAAATTAGTTTTAGTGGTCATATAAATTGCCAAAAATAATGATTACTAAAACTTTTAAGTTTTTTTGTGGCCAATAAAAAGATTTTTATTGGCAATTCTTATAATTATCTTTAAAAAAATTTTAGCAACAGAGTATAATACGGCTAATGTCTAATTATCGATAAAAATATTAGTAGCTATTTTTATTGCCGCTAAAAACAATTGCCATGAAGAGTTTTTTTCTTGTAGTGAAGTTCTCATCATTACAAGATACAACAATTATTCTCCAGTTCAATCCATAAAAAAAAGATATGAATGAGTAGACTTTTTATAATAGCACATAATTAAATATTCAACTATCTCAAGTATATATTAAAATTTAGCTACAAAATTAACATGTTAAAATATAAAGTACATATTGAAAATAACTTAAATATTTATTTGGGTGAGTTTCTAAGAAAAGATCTTTTTTTAGTTATTTTTTAAAAAAAAAGTTATAGAAAAATAAAAGTAATTTTATATTTGGATATCTCATGCAAGAAGATCTTTTTATCTATCAATTATATTTGGGTATAACAATATAAAAGTACTTTTATTTATTTATTATTGAAAAATATCTTTTTTTTCTCTAAACAAATATGTAAATTATAATTTCTCAAAAAAGATATTTTTTATTTTTCTAATATTTTTTTTACTGTTAAAAATTTACTAAACACGTTAAAAAATATAAAGAAAACAAAAAATATTTTTATTGAAAAAATATATTTTTTTATCAACTTAATAATATCTAAATAAATACTATATGTATTTATACACAAATACATAGTAATTAATTTAGTAGTATATTTTTAGTATGTATATAATATTTTTTTACTATTAATTTAAATATAAATATTAACATAATTATAAACAAACTATTAATTATATTTAAGATTTTTTATTTTTTTGGTGAAAAGGAGTTGAGTAAGAAGGGTAAAGAGATTATACTAACGAAACATGTTATGCTACTTATTATTTAGTGAAGTAACACTTTTTGTAAAAAAATAAATAAATAAATAAATATTTCATTAACATATTATATTAACACAAGACCTTTTTTTGGTTTTACAAGTATCTCCCAACTCGACAGGTCAAGGACTAATCCATGAATTGCTGCATGCAGCAAGTAGAATCCGAACCCTCGACACTTGCTTAAGCGGACGAGTGAACTAATCACTTGACCAACCTAAATTGGTTACAAGACTCCTTTTTAAGAAAACCATGGAAAGACAAGATTGATGTGCTGACCCTCTCTATGATGGGCTCATTTCTCGTGTATTTTTTTTTGTGAACAACAGGGTCCAAGTCCCCCTCGTGTATTTTATGGGAGTTTGCCCGCATTTTCTGCGGCCCAATTCAGTAGCCGACACCCATAATTAGGCTCAAACATGTGGACGCTAGTTAGGGGCTATAACGGGCGGATAAGAACGAATTTTTGCTTTATTCGATCTCACTTTGTCGTACAAAAATTTACATAAAATTTGTCTTATTTTTATTTGTGGGTAGTAAAACGTTAAACCCTAATCTCTCTGTGGGTATCCATTTTGTCTCTACATACCCTTATAATTATTAAAATCCAATAAATAAAATTAAATTTTAAAATTTATATAACCATCATCATATGCATAACATAAATTAAAATAAAAATTTAAATATAATACAATATTATTAATTATTTACTAATTATTTTACATATATTATACATATTATATATTAAAATAATATATATTATATATATAACGGGCAGGTAGGGACGGGTATAACGGGCAGGTAGGGACGGGTATTACTTAAATCCAACCCCGTCCCGTCCCTCCCAAAAATTCACTCCACTAAAAATCCGTCTCGATATAGGACGAGTAATTATCCACTCCTAACGGATAAGGGTGGAGTGAGTACCTGCGAATTCGGGTGGTATTGTCATCTTACGACTAACTAATAATAGAGTTGTGTGTCATGTCATGTGTGAAGTGTGGTGTGTGTATAATTTTAGGGGTATATTTACGGTATTAACCCTACGGAAGCATCTTATTCTTGGCATGTGCTGAATGAATGGAAATGGACCCAATTGCCCACGTGTAAAACGCACATAATTTGACTTTTCTAATTTCAGCATACCTAATAAGACTAGACAACACCATACTTCCAGAAGATAATTTAATTTCAATATCTTATTCACTAAATATTTTTTAATAAAAAATTTATTTACATAAATTTCTTGATTTTTTTTATATCTTCTTTTTATGATATAAAATATTTTCGTTGTCTTTTTTATACATTATTAATTATTTTTAATATTCAAAATAAAAGTTCACAAAAAATATATCTAAAAATAATATATATAATATTTATTTTTAGAATATGTTATAACATATATTCTTTGAATTTTCTCCAATAATTATCCATACTTTAGATATATTATTTTTTTCATAATAATTATTGTTTTTGACCTTTTTTATTTGTTTATAAATTTTAAATAAATTGGGTCAAAATATATTGGTTTAATTTATGCTTATATAAAAAAAATCAAAATGATAATTATTATTAACAACTTTTAAGCAAAACTTTTATCTATACGACAATAAACACAAGACTTAGCAAATATTACATAAAGAAAGTTTTCAACCACTACAGTATAATATATTAAAATTAAATTTATTTTAATATTCATACATATAATCCTAGAGCTAGCTAGTTGTCATGTTTTTTCTCTTTACATGCATGAGGTAGTTCATTACTTGTAGTTGTAGATGTACCTTTCTTCCCCCTTCATTGTTCTTCAATTTCTTCTTTCCTTTGCTTAGTGATGTTTTACGTTAAAAAAGGTAAGAGAGAGCAATTAAAAAAAAGTTTGTATGTATTTAAATTGTATAAAATAATATAATATAAAAAAGTACTTATAAATACTAAGAGAATCGAAACAATAAATATATAATATTTTATAATAAATTTTTTGATATGTTAAATAATTTTAATGAATGTTAATTAATTCTAATATATTTTAATATTCTATTATTGGAGGCTCCAATGATGATTTGAAATAAATGAAAATAGGTCAAAAGATTCAACTCACAAGAGAGTCCAAAGTATTTTTCATTTTTTCTATATGCCGGCTACACTAGTTTTGTGTAACACGTAATTAACTTTGTTTATCCAAATTTAATTTGTCAAACACGGAATTAATGGTAAATCAACATGTTTAAAATTATATACTAGGGACTAAGCATGTTGTTTTAGAAAATAATGCGTAGGAAAAACTTCAATGTTTATCTTACAATTTTCAGAAAGCAAAACCATGTGCACTTTTCTCCATAAGTTTAATGTGCTAAACAAAAAACATAATTTAATTTTTATGTAATTTTTTTTTAAGACCAAAAGATTCTAACAGAAATTAAATAAGGTGAAGCGGCTAAAATAACTAAACTTCAAGGATTTGTTTTGCTCACTTTTTAGGTTAAAATCTTAAGAGGACTTTTTTATTTTTTTATTTTGTTTTGCTTGTTAAAATGCTTAATTAATTTTTTTATTCAACTTGTTTATTTATTGAATCTCCATATGTTAGTTTCTTTTTTTTTTTTTCAGTTTTATAATTATTGAAAGCTCAACTCCTCCAAGTGTTAGTTGGATGCGTTTAACTAGATTAAAGAACAGTAAATTAACTAAATCCCATTTCAAACGAAAACCTTGATTATAGGAATTTGCTACCTAAGGCATAGTCATATAAACGATTGTGCTCAACTACCATTCAATGAAAGCAATATTAATTTTTTAGATAATTATTTAAATAATAAATACTAAGGTGACAATACATTATTTTATATTTGCATACATTTTTTAGCAACAACATATTACAATTAATTTTTTTGTAAATAAAAAATGATGTCTAATATTACAGAAGAAACAGGTGAATTCATTTAAAAAAAATTAAAGAATAATGATAGTAGCACACCTAACTAAATTGACAAATTAATAGGAATAGGACTAAGTTACATGGATATTAAAATTAGTTATTAAAATTAATTATTAATATAAAATACTGATTAAAATATAAATATATATATTTATGTATAAATATATTAATGATTGATTTTAATAATTAATTTTAATATATAAATAATATTTTTGATAAAAATAATTTTTTGCCATCATTTTTTCGTCTTTCTTATTTGAAG
>NC_029781.3:20771930-20778871 GCF_000817695.3 Arachis duranensis
AATTATTTGATCTATTGGGTCATCAGTAATTCTTTTGTCACATATTGCTAAGCTTATTGGTGAATTAATTCCTTTCATATATGTAGATTTGATTAAGACTTGTATAGTACTAATATGAATCCATCCAATTTTAGATCTTTTTTGTTGATCCTTAATTTTCTCAATCTGTTTACTCAATTCTTCATCATTTATCAAAGCTATTTCAAGTTCTCCATTGTCGGATTTTATCTTTATAGGGGCTTCAAGTTGAATTTTTCCATAGTATATTATATTTTTTCTATTAAAAACTTCTTTTAAAAGATTTTATTTATTAAAATTTTTATTTGATTTGAGATTTAATTCTGTTTTTAGAACAGCCTATTTTTCATTATCTAATAAAGCAGATAATCTATAATAATCAGATTCTTCCGTTAATTCTAAACTTTCTAAATAATTTATAACTAAGAGATTAGGATAAAGGCGTACCTTTCTAGAGAAAAAACTTCCTTTATTTAGAATATTTTACATAAGATGTTTTTATCTCCAGAGGGGAGATTGTAGATACTAACTCCAGAGGGGAGTTTAGAATTGGTTTTTCCTAAGGAAATTCTTCTTCAGACTATAGAATCGCCTCGGCAGCTTCCTCCTTGCTCTCCTAGCATATGAGTACTCTTAGCCTTCTGCTTTCTATTGTCTGATGCTTCTACAATTGCCTAAGCAACCTATTTATAATAGTTAGGTTTGATGGACAATTCTCATCCTTACCCTTCTTATGACGTCATTGCTTACGTCATTGTTTGTTCTCTTGCACCAGCTACATTGTTGGTGCTCTATGACCTAAGTGCTTACGTCACTATGCAATAATATTAAGAGATGCTTTGGATGCACTGTCCTCCTCTTTTATCATGTTACCCTCAGATGCATTGTCTTCTTTCTTCATCATGTGAGTTGATTCCGTTTCATTATTGCTTTCTTCAGATAACTCTGAGACACATAGCTGGCACTTGTGGTCTTCTCTGTCTTTTATCAAATAGCAGAAATTCCTCTTTATCCCTTCGGGGAGCTTTTCTAAAAATCCAGATAAGTTGTAGAATGCTTATTCAAATTCCACCAAGAGTCTCATCTCTCTTTCTTCAATTTCATTCCTTTTACTGGACACAAGCAGAGTATTTCTACTTTTATAATTAATCCTTGTGTGAGATTCCTTCGTTATTTTTTGAGTTCTTTCAAAGACCCTTACTAACGTGCTGGCTAGCCTTCCTTCATGACTGTAAATTGTTAAATTTTGAATCTGATCAATTGGTTGAAAATTTCCTGGGAAGACGGACATGAATATTACTTGGTGTGCTGGAACCAAGCATTCTTCTTCTTTATTAAAAATAGGTTGACTGTTTGTAAATTTTAGGGATATATCCCTTGGATTTACGTTGTCAATCATATTTTTAAATCTCTTTACTGCATCAACGAATCCTGCAGGAAACTCGCTAATAATTTTTAGATCATTAAAAATTAAAATTGTATCAATTAATCCATACTGAAAAAACTGATAGGTGTCAGATGGGGAAGCATCTAGAAATATAACTAGCTTTGTTAGCTGTTTTTTGGTAATAGGATAATATCTCAAGATTGCCCTTTTTTCTTTAGTCCAATTCAGGACTATGTTAAGGGTTTCTCTGAGATTTGATCTACAGACCCTTTTCTTTTCCTTGATTTCAGCCCTTGTAGGAATGTTTCTTATTATTCCTGTTCTTTGGGTTTGAATTGGAGCTTTATCTGCTCTTTTTAGGGTTTGCTCTGGATGAAGAGCTTCATATTCCCTGAAGAATTCCTTTGCTTCTTCCAGTGTTAAAAACCCTCCTTTATGAATTATCCTTGATTGATGTGTAAATGGTGCTGCTTTTTCCCAGGCATCATATACTCCTTTCATGGGGCCATTATAAATTACATAATATTTTTTATCTTGGGTGAATTTTTTGATAATTTCAGCAATTGTTTTATTTTCTAAAATTTTTTCTTCACCTGATTTGTCCTCCACCACGCTTAGCTGGCTGAACTCTGATGGTTTTGGTTGTTGTGTTGATTTCATTGCTTCGACGGCCTTCTTGAGGGATTGGATCTGTGTCCTTATTTGCTGACAATGCTTATATTTTTCGAGTTCTCGTTCATATTTTTGAATTTCTTGATCTAATGCGTTGTAGACGAACTCCATTCTCTTGTTAATGTATCTGCAATAACATTTTTGTTACCCTTAATATATTCAATTTTTATTGGATATTGTAACAAAAATAATTGCCATCTTACCAATCGTCCGTAATTATAATCAACTTTTAAATTATATTGTATGAAACCTGTTAGGTAACTTAAATCTGTCCTTAATGTAAATTCTCTGGGTAGTAAATCAATTTTTCATTTCTTAAGAGATTTAATTACTGCTAGAGTTTCCTTTTCATGAGTAGTATATCTCTGTTCTGTTGGAGTAAAAGTCCCTGAAATATATCTGCAAAGTAATTCCTTTAGGGAATATTTAGAATCTAGTGATTCTTTTTCTTGTTCCAAACTTTTTATAGCTTTCTTAGCTTTTAGACATCCTGACTAGGTTATGTCTGAAGCATTTGTTTCTACTATTAAGTAGTCATTTTCTTCTGGAATATAAAGTTCTGGAAGTTTTTCACATAGTTCTTTACTTTTTTGAATTTGCATACTATCTTTTTCATCCCATTTCCATACTTTTTTAGTACTTATTTTTGGAAATAAGTTTTTAGTGTATTCCATTATATTCTTTAAAAATCCCTGATCAGAAATATAATTTATACACCCTAAAAATCTTTGTAATTATTTTCTATCTTCTATTTTATTAGGAAATAAATTTACCTTTTCTAGGACATTTGGCTGAAGTTTTAGCTTACCTTGAGTAGATAGAATTAATCCAAGAAACTCTATTTCTTGTTTTGCTATTCTTGCTTTCTTTTTGCTAAGGACTAATCCTTTTTCTTTACATCTTTCTAAAACTATTAATAATTTTTGAAGATGATCTTCTTTATCATGTTTTGTAAAAATTAGTATATCATCAATGTATACTAAAACAAATTCATTTAGCTCTTTTAGATTTTCTTTCATAAATCTTTGATAAATACCTGGGGCTTGTTTTAATCCGAATGGTAATACATTCCATTCATAGAGCAACACACTTGTTGATTCTTTTGTTGGGCAAGTAAAAGCAGTTAATTTCTTTGTTTCTTCGTCTAAACGAAGTTGCTAATATCCTGATTTTGCATCAAGAGATGAAAACCAAGTTGCTCCTTTGATTTTTTCTAGAATAGAATCTTTTCTTGGCAGTTTATGAGCATCACCAATAGTTGCTTCATTCATCTGTTTATAGTTAATAACCATTCTTCGTTTTCTCCTTTTAATTTCATTATTGTTTTCGACATAAAAGGCTAGAGCCGCATGAGGACTTTTACTTAATCTTATAATTCCTTTTTCCAAAAGATCTCTACATTCTAATGAGAACTCTTCTCTATCTCTTGCGGAATAAGGAATTTTATTTGGAACATTTATCTCTTTTGTAGGATCTTTTAATTTAATGCTTACTAATTCGTTATTTGTATTTTTAATATCTAGAGCATTTTCGCACAAATTTCATCCAAAAGTTCTTCTATCTTTATTTCAAGATTATTTTTTGGGATATTTATCTGAAAATATAGTCTATTTCTGAGACATATTCAAAAATATAGTCTAAGTTATCATCAGATTCCTCTAAAGGTTCCATGAAACAAGACTTAGCGATTTCTATTTGTTTAGTAAGATCATTTTTATCCTTCTTTTTCGGACATTCATTTGCATAGTGTCCTTCTTCTTGGCAATACCAACACTTACAGTTTTCTTTTTTATTCGGGCAATAGTCACTTTTTTGTCTTTTGTTCTTATTGTTATTTCTTTTCCTAAAATACCTCTTTTTTCTCCAGTTTGGATAGTATTTTCTTTTTCTAAATTGGTATTTTCTTTTTCTTTGAAAATTTTTATTAAGCCCATATTTTTGGGGTATCTCTTCATTATCCTGACAGCAAATTCTAATTATATTTGCAAATTTTTTTTAAGTTGCTTCTTGCATACAACGTTCTTTTATTTCCTCTCTTATTGCAGAGGTTGCTCCACCAAAATTATTTTCAATTGTCCCTCTATTTATTTCTCTTATAAATCTTCCCATTATAAATTCATTAGCAGGATATGGAAGTTTTGTTATATACATACTAAGATAATGATTAGACTTCTTGTCTATGATCTATAATATTTTTTCCAAAAAATTCTTTATATAGAATCATCATTATATATAATATCTTATCATAAACTGTTGTTTTTGTTGCTAATTCTTCTATTATTTGGTTTTCTATTGATGTCATATAATCTCTTATAGTTCCTTTAGTATGAAACCCTATGTAATTCCAAATATCTCTTCCAGACAATTCACTAAGTTTTGGATTAGTAAAGGCTTCTAATAAAAAGGAATTCAACCAATTTTCGAAAATTTCTTTTTTATTCTTTTTACAGTCTAAATCAAGCATTCTTTCTCCTTCCATTTCCTGGATTTTAGGAACGTATTTTGACAGTATTTTTGTATATTTTGAATCTTTATTTATAAATCCTTTTTTAAAAGCATAATTATCGAAACCTGTTTCCCATTTAAATTGAGATTGATTATCCTTAGATGTTCCAGCTTCATTTTTTGCTTGTATTGGAATTGCTGGTTCTTCGTCACTTGAATAATCTAGGATGTGTTCTTCGTTTTTTATATTTTCAAAATTTACTAATTCTTCTTCTATTTGAAATTCATGTTCCATAATATTATTTTTTTGAGCCATTTTTAATTGTTTAAAAAGCATTGTAACTTCTTCTAATTTTTCTTCAATATTCATAATTTCAAGGGTGGTTTTACTTTTAAATCTGTTATGTTAATTATATTTTGACATTTTTCTTCTTTGGGATTCTCTTTTTCCTTATTTCTTTGAAATTTTATGGATACTAATATTTCTTCAAGCATATCTACTATAGAATTTAATTGCGGGTTAAAAGTATGATAAAGATGTGGAGAATCATTTCCATGGTAACATTTTTTAGAAATTCCGTGTGAAAAATAAGTTTTTTCAGGTTTTTGAAGTCCTTCGATAAAACTTATAGTAAAATAAAGATTTTGAGAAAAATCATTTTGTATTGATTTTAGGAATTCAGTGTCATTACAGTTAACATTGGTTAAAATCATTAATTTTTGATCTATTAATTTTGATAACTTAATTATTTTTTCTCTTAAATCTTCTAATTTACTTTTTTTCATAAGGTGACGCTTTTCTTTATAAAGAATTATGGTTTTAAGTAAAAAGTGTGATTTTAGAATGTGTAGTTTAAATTTTATCAGGTAAGCACATCTTTAAATTTTGATCTGTACCCTATAATTCCCTTAAAAAATTATAGATATTCCATTTCAAACAATGGTATATCGATACGTATCTAAAAAGTGGTTGTCAAACTCTGCATTAGTGTCAGATAAATCAGAGTCATTTTAGAATTTGATATGATGGAAGAGGCTGGCTTGTTAAGAGCCATGACTGGAGTTGTACCATGTAACGGGACAAATAAGTCCTAAGATGGTATGGGCCTATGGAGTGAGTGGTTATGCTTTCTTTGAACTTTTTAAATTTGAATCCGCTATGCTGTCCTCTGGAAATAATTTTAGGAATATGCGTACGGATGATGGTGGAGCAACAGAAAAAGAAAAGAAAAAAATTATTTAACTTTACACCTTGACTCTAAAATGATTTACTGTGTTTATATAAAGCATCACTTTTATGTATTTATGATAATATAAGCTTCCTTCACTACACAGCATACAACGTCTTACTTAACGTCTTACTTAATTAATATAGTAAAAAAACTTTAGGATATAGCATTAAAATAATATAAAAAACTTTATAGATTGAGAACAATAATTCTAAAAATATAAATGACAAATAAATCTCCAAAAATTAATAGTTAATTTAATCTCTAAACTTGTATGCAAGTCTTAATTTAATTATCTCTATTTAGTTCCTAAAGTTTATACACGTACGTCATATTAGTATTTAATACTATTTTTAGTATAAAAAATTAATAAAGCGTTGTTATAAACTATCATATGTCACGTTAAAATTTGTGAAATAATACAGTTTTAGTTTTGGCATTTAAATAGTTTAAAAATGGCATTTTATCATTTATTTTGTTAAGTAAAATTTTAATAAACACCATTTATATTACAATGTTATTTTTGGGTTATTTGAGTGCCAAAACTAAAACGACATGATTTTACAAAGTTTAGTGTGGTATCCAATTGTTTACGACAGTGTTCCGTTAACCTTTATATGTTGAAATTTGTTTAAAGGATTAACATAAGTTATGCTCATAAAATTTGGAGACTAAATAAAGACAATTAAAATTTGGAGACTAAATTAAGACTTATATACAAGTTTAGAGACCAAATTGAATATTATCTCGATCTCCAAACAATAAAACTAATTAAAATATAAATGAAAAGCTAAAATCTTTTCATGTTTAAAATTTAGAGACTTTACATCAAAAGATTTTGTTTTCTTAAATGGCCAACATTAATTTCAAGAGACTAAAATACCATTTTAACATTAATATTAAACATGTCTTAAATTTTAAACTCTAAATCCAAAGTATATATTAAAAAAATTTCTAACATTAATTGTTTAGAAGTCCAAATTTTTGTTCAGTTGAATTGTTTAATTTTATACTTAAATTTTAGACACTTGAATATTTTAGTATTTTAATTTATTGTAGAGAATAAAAAATTATATTTTTGTATTCAATGAAAAAGTAAATTTTTATTTTTTTAAAATAATTCTGTAATAATATTTCAAAAATTATTAAATTATGCTGTCTTAAAATAATGATTAATATGAATATAGTAT
>NC_029781.3:20778911-20787075 GCF_000817695.3 Arachis duranensis
TGTGTAATATCTTTTAAATCACTAATTTAAAAGATAAATTTTTTTCGATTTTCAATCTATTTAAGAGACTAAAAAATTAAATGACGATATTAAAAAGTTAAGATAATTTTTTTTCAAAAAATATGATTATTCACAATTATTTTTTTTAAATTACTTGCCATAATAAAATTATTAAGTTTTAAAGATAAAAATATTTTTTTAATAATAATATTAAAAATTTACATCAAAATCTGATTTTTTTTAAATATATATTTAATTATAGTCATACTTTAAGACGCATAATAACATTTCACATTTTAGGATTTCTGACCAGTAATATCTCTAAAGGTCCCAAGTGTATGGGTCATAATTTTTAATTATACAACAACAATAATAATAAAGCTTTGTTCCACTAGGTGGGGTCGACTACATGAATCAAACGGCGCTATTGAGTTATGTCATATATCATATCTATAGAGAGATCGTTTATATATAGATCTCGTTTGATCACCTCATGGATGGTCTTCCTAGGTCGTCCTCTGCCTTTCATCTCTTGTCAATCTTCCTTCTCATCCATCCTCATGACTAGGTGTTCTGTCGGTTTTCTTCTCACATGTCTAAACCACTTGAGACGTGATTTTACCATCTTTTTTATAATGGATGCTACTCCGACTCTCTCCCTTATATTTTCGTTCCTTATTTTATCCAATCGCATATGACCACTCATCCATCTCAACATCTTCATCTTTACCATACTTAACTTATGTTCGTACTCTTCTTTAGTTATCCGACACTTCGTATCATAAAGTATAACCAATCTTATAATAGTACGATAGAATTATAAATACTCAAAATATATAATATCTGATTTACTTAAATATTTAATAATACTTTTGTCACAATTATTCCATTTCATATATTCTCTCAAATAAATTATCTAAAATATCTCTAAGTAGGGGCCGATTTAGCCGGTGAAGGCTATGGCCCAGAAAATTTTGAAACTTTTATATATTATATAATAATGCATTTTAACTTTAAAATTGAATTGTTAGTTTAGTGGCTAATTAAAATATTTTTTATCCCATGACCTGAGTTTAAATTCTAATGGTTACATTTTGAATATTGATAATGTACTGTATTTTTTTAGGCCAACCATTTTAATCAATAAATCTTTTTAAATTGTTCCTTTTAATTTATTCTTTATTTTTTCAATCATGTGTTTGATAAATTCTTTTTTTTATTGTTCCTTCTCTCTTTTTAATTTTTTTCCTTAACTTTTAAATTTATTATCATATAAAAATATTTTAATTTTTATAACAAATTTTAATTGAATAGTAAACAAATATATACATAAAAATTAAATTATTTCAACATTTATTTAGTTTTTCATGATATTAAAATAATAACATATTAAATAAATTATATGTTAGTATGAATATTTTACATTATTTACTAATTTATTTTAAATACATATATCAAAACTATTAGAATAATTGATCTATATTGTTCATGTTATATTTTTTATAATAATAAAGGATAAAATTAGAATTTTAGTTATTATGAATGATATCAAATATAAAATTATTATTTTTAGTAGAAGTTTTTATTTTAATATAGCACTAATTAACAATTTTTTATTAAAAATAATAATAAAAATAATATCATCAATTATATAATACAATATTTAATTTTTGGTTCCTCTTCAAAAGATTTCTAGATCTACTCCTATCTCCAAATACGTTCAACTTTAATGTAATAATGTAACATCCTATCACATTAAGATTTACGCTTAAGTCATAAAACGAAGGTGGTGTGGTATTACAACATTTAAAATAAAATGAGTACATATAATAGCAGAAGAATTATAATATGCTAGGAGTCTTGAAGAATAGGAGAAATAAAAATCGCGAAATAAAAGCGCAACGCTCAAGGAACGAGTTAACTTGCGTGCTAAGAAAAATCATAACTATTAAACATAAGATAACAAAAGTAGGAATAGAGTGCCAAAGATACAAAATAACAAGCACGTAACTCAGCCTGCGAAGTCAAGACTGGCCGGAGAATATTTACACATATATACATACATATCCAAAACCCAAAAATACATATACACAATCCTGCCTTTCCATAAACCTCTAGGAGGATAAAAAAGAACAAGTTATGCGGAGAGAACGCTAAGTACATATATATACATCATTGTACAACAAAACTACCCAGTAACCACTCCGCTTTAAGAGTCCAGACACCTAACGAGATGGCTCCCGACTTGCATCTGAAAAATAACAACATAGTATAGAATGAGAACCGAAGGTTCTCAGTATGGTAAAGGTGCCACACACATAAGATATAAGGTCCTGGAAATGCCAGAGGTAATCCTAGAACACCAACACTCAGATTATAGAGCTTAAAGTATTAAACAAAAGCCATAAAAGGTGATTTTTTAAGAAAGTTGTAATTACTGCAGGTAACAAATACACATTTAACATGTCAAGTACATATAGGCACACCCAATTAAAGCACAAGCAAGTAGTTCAAGTAATATGCATATGATGCAAGCCTGTCCTATGCCTGATGAGACTCATCTGTCGGTTATCCAGCCAACCCGACAAGTCTGAATTGTACTTAGACTGTCCCCCGACGTGCATCCCCAAGAGTCTATGCATAACTTTTTCTCAAATAATCAATATTGCTCAATAGGGGTAACATTCCCAGAAATTTATATAGTGCCCGGCCACATTTACGTCGTAGGGTCAACAGAGTATCGAGTTTTCAACCTGGTACACGTGGTGGCAAGCCACAGCACTTAATCCAGGGAACCTCGTATCTCAGATCATTAAATCATTCAAGCCAAATTTCATACATAATCCTTTATTAGAACATCCAATCAAGTATCATATATGCCTCATCCATAACATCTCATCATCAATTCATCACTTTTCAACTTTACT
Organism: Arachis duranensis; assembly: GCF_000817695.3. Taxonomy (NCBI): domain Eukaryota; kingdom Viridiplantae; phylum Streptophyta; class Magnoliopsida; order Fabales; family Fabaceae; genus Arachis; species Arachis duranensis. The sequence continues at coordinate 20,781,839 of NC_029781.3, forward strand.
TCACCTCCAAGTTTTTCTCATTTTCTAGATTCATCTGATTTATCAAGTTTAACACTAATATTCGTGACTAAAGGAATAAAAATAGAGGTTTAAAGGTTTGAAATTTAGTTTAAAATATTAAAAATCATGTTTGATGAAATGGGATCCATGCGTATGCGTGACTTACGTGTGTGCGTGGAAATGTAAAACTGCAGCTCGCGCGCGCATCCCTTTGTCATGCGTACGCATGAGTGTAAACTCTATGTCACGCGTGCGGGTGAGCCACGCATACGCGTGAACAGGTTTGTTTACTCCTTACGCGCACGCATGGGACTCGTCGCGTACGCATCGCCGAAAATTCACACCACGCGTGCGCGTGAGTCACGCGTACGCGTGGGCGTGCATTCTTTAAAAAAAAACAGAGGCAGACGCAGTAGTGATGCAGCAGTGACAGGAACCTGAAAATAGGACAGTTTATAGATACAACCTTCCAATCCTTATAACTTCTTCGTTTTACAATATTTTTCACTCATTTTTCGAGTAGCATAAACGTTACGAACCCAATTTTCATTTCAAAACAAGTTAGAAGCAAATTGAAGGTCCGAAGGTCAAGTTATGCCTCGCCGAAATTCGATCAAAAACCAATTTTTATAAAATTCTTCAAACTTCAATTTTCAACCAAACCTCATTCCATTCCTTGTTAAATATGCTAAAATCTAACACCATATATCAATGATAAAACTCAACACAACTTCATATCCTTTATCAACTACCAACCATCAATATTGTATATATATCAACAAAACCATCAAGCCTTCAATCCATAAGCATGTAACCTACAAAATTATCAACTTAGCCATATCTCACTACTCATATCTCATTGGAATGTTCTCATAACAACCATCTCTAATACATAGTCAAACCACATCATAGTTATCAAGTATACTAAGCATTATACTATTTCGTCACAATTCAGCTTATCATATAGTCATCTAGCCTAAGTTTTCACAAAACGTTATATATTAAATGCAAGAAATCTAAACCATACCTTGGCCGATTTTCACATAACGACCAAAGCTATTTATTCAAAATCAAGGTAGCCCCTCAAAATTCAACTAATCAGCTTCCTCCAAGTTCCAGTATTCACAATTTCAAGCTCCAATTATTTATTCACAACCTAATACACATTCATAACATATATATATCCAATTTAATACTCAAAGCTCAAATTTAATGAAAATAAAATAAAATTATCGTATCATCACCTTACCCAAACTTCACATAAGTAAAAGTGAACGTTTTTCTTAAACTAATTGGATCCTAAAATATCAGAAGTTAAAGAAATTCAACTTCCCTTCTTATCTATGAAATTGTTTTAATAAAAACATAGAGCTCGACGCGATAAACACGTGGCCGTAAACGGTGCGGCGATCGGAGTTTGGACGGAGAAGTTATGGCGAATTGAAATCACGGTAAGGGTTCGGCGTTTCTTTCTTTCCTTCCCTGGAGCTGAATGCTTTCAACGTGTTTCAGCTGAAAATGAAGAGAAGATGGAGCGTGGGTTCACTTATAAGTTGGCTCGGTTGGACCTACGGTCCGGTTTGGTTTCGATTTAATCGATTCGATTCGTTCGGTCTAATTTTAAACCAATTCTTTCGAAATTAGTGTCAAAATTCTGGTTTCGATGGGTTCTATCCTAATTTGATATAATATTCACATTTCTAATCCTCGTTATTAAAAACTAATTTATTGACTAATTATCTACTAATTTATCGAAGTTTACAAATAACATTTATTTTTTATGTATATAATAATTAATAAAATTCATTTATAATTTTATGTTATATCTTTTGTTTTTTTATTTTTAATTATTTTTCTCTATTTTTTTAATTATCTCCAAACAGAAACAACTAAAGAAAAACTCAAAATTATGTCATATAGTATCAACAAATAAATAGATAGTTCGATCTTTAAATAATACAATATTTTAAATTATTATATAATATAATTAGTTTAGTATCCTACTTATCTATCGCACTAGTTTTAATCTAGTGTTATATAAAGATAACTGAGATAGGAAAATCATAATAATTACCTTTTTCATTTAAAAAATACTTTTGATATATTTTTGTCATTTATAGAATTTAGATTCAGCATAATTTGTTATATGAAACCAAATACGTAATTATTAATTATCTTTAAACTATAGCATAAACATAAAATGTAGTTCCTATTATTTCACTAGTAAATTAAACATAAATATATCATAGATGATAGATCTATTATCACACTTTACGGCTAAACTATAGCATAAACATGAAATGTAGTTCTTATCATTCCTATTATTGTAAATACTCGTTTTTTACTCGTAGGAAAATTAATGACAATAAAAAAGATTACTATCACACTTTAGCGTGTAATGGCGTACTACTTTTTAACTTTTTATTGATATTTCTAAAATGACGATTATTAAAATTGAATCTAATTAGAAAACAAATTTTTTGAAGCTAGTTTCAGTCAATCCTTTTAAATTTTTTTATCTTTGTATTTATAATTTATCTTCTTACCTCCTTTTTCTTTTTTTGCTCAACATATTTCTTAACGGTACGTCGGTATCATAATTCATTTTAGGGTGTGCACGAGCCAGGTGAAACCGAGTTTGATATGACCCAAATCCGACCTAAAATATATAGTGGGCTTATTTATTAGATTTGAACCTGACTTTAGACCCGATGAAACTTATACACTTTTGGACCATGATTATACCGGGTAAAACTTAGGTAAAAATTGAGCCGTTAACATTACATTACCTTGATACCTTCTTATAAGATAGCATGTGAAAATATCCAAATTTCCAAGACTCCAACCATTATTTGACATGGTAAAATTCATTTAGAAAAATATAACAAGAACCAACTCTTCTCTAAAATTAAAACATAACCATAATCAATATTAATATTGTCTAATAACACCAAATATTTAAATCAATACAAATAACACAATATTATGCATTAATTAGTCTAAAATCTTATGTATTTTAAACATAAAACATTAACTTATAGTCTTATAATAACTAATAACACAAAATATTAAGGTTTACAATACTTAAATTCCACATAAGAATAACCATCATCCATCACTAATAACACAAAATATTAATTGTGTATGATGACCAGGCCACCGGGCTAATTTCGGGTGACCCGAACCATTGCTCGGACCCGACCCGAAATAATGACCGAGTCTATTTTTGAGACCCTTATCTGACCCTAGATAGACCCGGTAAAATCACATCAAATTAGCTTTTAAAGTGTTTGAAATCGAATCAAATCTTCGGATCGAATCGGGCTATGGACACCCCTAATTCATTTTATCTCTCGTTGCGGGCTATTTTTTTTGACACTATTGTTGTTTGTAATTTTAATTTCTGAAGTAGGTGAATATTAAAAAAGTAATTTTAATAGTAAAAGAAAACCAATATTAATTATTGATATAAAATTTGATTCTATATATGTTTTCTTAAAATTCAAATCTATTAAACTACTACAATATTCAAACACTAAGTTTCCGTCTAGCTACCATTAATAAACTATTACATTATCTCGAGTAGCCTTCATGCATGTTCTGATAGATTTGTGCTCCAAATTTTTATTTTCTTATAGCTTGTTTCTATGAATTTATAAAAAAATATATATATTTAAATAGTTTCTTTTAAAAAGAATTAAAGTAAAAATAATTTAATATTTAGTTATCTCATATAAAAGAAATTTTTATTTATAAGTATTAATTATATTTAGATATAAAAATATTATTTATTTATTTATTACGTTAAAATATTTTATTTTTAAAGTAAAATTTCATTTTAAAAAATTTGCTAAATACAGTTAAAAAAAGCAAAACATTTTATTTTGATTAAAAAAAAATTAATAACTTAATTAATACATCCAAACGAATTCTTATTTTACTTTATAATTTAGCAAGTTAATTTCATGTAGTCTATCTAGCCAAGCCAATAGAAAACAAGTCGTAGCTCCACCTGCCACAAAAATAAAGTTGCTCCATCAACGGACACGCGTCACAAAGATTCTAAAAGCAGAAAATTTTCTGTAAACTAACATCTTTCTTACCGGAGAGTGCATTTTTTTTTATCTTGTTTTTATTTGTAAGTTTTGGTATTTTAGTATTTTGACTGATTGTATTTAAAATTTATGTTTTGTTTAAAAATTTTTTGTATCTCATATTATAGTGAATCTTTTTTTTTTTATTCTAAACAACCTGTAGTTTTTACTTTTCGACGTTAAAAAATGTATTGTGTTTTTGTATTTATTTTTTTTATATTTTTTTGCTTTTATTTTTGTATGTTATTCCGATAAGGGGGATGGTGACAAATTACAATTCCTAAAAAAATGTGGATAAAATAAATTTGTAAATATTTTAGAGAAGGCTACCAATGTCCTTTTCTAATAAATTTTCGCCAATAAAATAAAATTAGACGCAAAAAATTAATTAAACTAAAGAAAAGAACAAAAAATAATTTTAGAGAATCTATGATTAAGATTTTATTTTAAATTAGTGTATATTTTTGTATACAGAATAATACATAAAAGTATATAAAAATTTTTATTAAAAAATTAAATAAATAATTATTATTATAAATATTTTATAAAATTATAATTAAAATTAAAGTTTAACAATTTTTAATGTTAAAAATATTAAAAAAATTAGTATTTGTCTAGAAAACTGCCGGAAACTCGAGAGGATTTTTCCGGCGCTTTTTGCAAATCTCCCCCCGTATCCAGGATCACAAGTGCACGAGCGTCACACTTTGAAGCCTTGCAATTGGAGGCCAATTGCTACTAGTGGAGTAATGTTAATCAATCCCATATCACATATAAGGGGATGTAGAGCTCCTGAAAGGTCTTTCTTCAAGCCAGCCTAGAGTTCAAGAGTTGAGGGATTTTGGATTTATGTTGAATATTATTAATTTCGGAAAAGCTCTGCATACAAGCCATTAGGGCTTGTATGCTTTACAAGTTTATTAAATGATAAATTTAAAATACTCGCTCCTCCAGCTACGTTGATTACACACGCTATATAATATGCCGCGTATATCTAACTTCCAAATTTAAAATATTTGTTTCCTTCTTCGTTTTCGTTATTTTGAGATTTGGTTGTTCTTCTTCTCGCACCTCTTCCCTCCTTCTTCTTCTCCATCGTTCTTTTCCTCTCCTTTTCTCACTGGTATGTTCTTCGTTTACGTT
>NC_029781.3:20789130-20789759 GCF_000817695.3 Arachis duranensis
GAAGCTCAGTTTCAAGATGCGTACACTCACGCAAAGTTTAGGGAAGTCCAAGCCCAATTCAGAGGAAAGGCGAATTGCATCACCAGATTAAAGAATTCCGCTCTAGGCTATTCAGTATACGAAGTTGTGGAACAAGTTTCCAGCTCAATATTCAACAAGTTCGCGGTTACCTACGACTCAGTTGCAGCCGAGGTAAAATGCCAATGTTTATTATTCGAGTCGAGAGGGATACTGTGCCGTCACGCACTAAGCGTGTTAAGCTTCGAAGAAGTAAGCCAAGTGTCCCCTAGGTACATACTGGAACGATGGAGCAAGAAGGTAAAGAGGCGACACACACACATCAAGAGCAGCCACGACGAGCCACTAATGGAGCCAAGAAGCAAGAGGTTCGACCAACTGGTTTTTCGTTCGCAAAATATTTGCGAATTTGCCTCCGAATCGGAGGAGCTGACTGCAATTCTGCACCGTGCGTACGATAATGCCATGGCCGAGATGGAAGCATTAAAAGCCAAAAGGAAGGGGACATCTTCTTTATCCCACGAAGACGCCAACTTGGAATCCGTTAACGAGCTTCAAAGCCCGCCAAGGATTCGAACAAGAGGACGTCCAAAAAACAGGCTAGGTTCAAA
>NC_029781.3:20790615-20793248 GCF_000817695.3 Arachis duranensis
ACAGTTTGGGTGTATATTTTAAGCAATCTTGGGTGTATATTAAACTCCCGTTGGGTGTAAAATTTATAATCTGTGTTTAGATCTGCCTTGATGTTTTCCTTCATATTTAACCACCTGTAATACAACTTTTGAATACAGCACAGACAATTTAACAGCACATATAGTTTAATTATGGAAAAAAATTTCATTGAACAGAAGTTGTTTATAAATGGCAATTTTTTACAGCATTTGTTCAATTTACAAACTAGCTAGCAGTTGGATTACTCATTTTCTATATCAATAGAATTTATCTAACAAAACGGACTCAATAATACGGAGGATGGCTTCGACAGTCTTATTGCATTACTCGCTCTAATTGCTTCATCTCTCTCTTTACTCATTTCATTGAATAGTATCCGCGAAGCATACTCTACTCTATAGTGGTCCACCTCGTCCTACAATTAAAAAGTATATTCTGTTTAAACAGAAATATTAATTCAGTAAAGTAATACAGAGTTATATAGTTCTAAAGACAGTTACCTGTGTCCAATTATCCCATTCATACTTCCCCTTTTTAATGTTTTCCGGCTCAATTAATTCAAGCCACTTCATTACGTAGATAGCGCAGTCATAGCTGAAAACGAAGAAAATAAATTACAAATCTCATTTAGGAAAGTTTAAGGTTCAGAGTCACAAATCTATACCTTGTTTTTTGGCCTGAAATTTTAACATATGGGGCTTTTATTTCCTTCTCCTTCTCGCCTTTCTCGAGAGGTTTCCCGCCGGCATATGTTATCAATCTTGAAAATACATATCCCTTAAATACCAAAACAAGTCAGTAATACACCCGAATCAATTGACAAGACACACCCAACTTAATATGGAATATACACCCAACTCAAATTTCAAAATAGACCTATCTATTAAAGTAAAGAAGACAGAGGCAACTTACAGTGAATTTATTAATGTCCTTTCTCTCATTGCTTGGAGCTTTTTTGTGTAGCGGGTCAAGTATTTGACATTTCCGCGTTCTTGTATTTATTAGCCACAACCACCAATGTCCCGTGTGGCAAACAGGAGCAAAAATCTGAAGGATTGCCACATTTCAACAGTCTGTTATTTTATTTGGCATATAAGTAAGTAAGCGTACTAACAAATTTACGAAACAAAAACTTACATATGGATGCGAACTTAATTTTTTCCTATCTATGAAGGGAATGAAATTGGGGTAGGCTTCCACCCTGAATTCTCTGTTCGTTTTCGGAGATATGAATTCCCCGTTTGGGTGATCAGAAAGTGCCATGCTCTGCAAGAATTGCAGTACAAGAAATGAAAACATGAAAATACACAACTTACACCCAATCTAAGCTAACAAATACACCCAAATCCATGCATAAAATACACCCAAAGTTCGTAGAAGTAACACTTACCACAATATCTGGGGGGAGACAGTATATTTGTGCATGAAACCTCTTTTCCTTTTTCTGGTTTAGGATGAGGCAGATGGCAGATACAACCTAGAAATCAATTTTAAATTAATAACCATTGCAGTTGACTTTGGTGTAAAAACATTAATGTTAGTCTAAAATTACCTGACATTCTATATCACTGTTTGCCTGGAGGGATGCAAGGTGCGTTCTCATCAAAATGTACTGTCCTTGGCCAGTCAGAGTGCATATCTCCTCAAACTCGTTAGTATCGCCCTTTGCATCCTCCTTCAGTCTCGTCCCCCAGATGTAGCACTTTTCTTTCATATCATCCGGAATTTGATTTGTTCCCCCCGGTGTTTCAAACTTAGCAGAACTTTCTCCCCCAGTCTCCCTCCGAATTTGTGGACTTTTGTCTTTTCCCTTTGACGCACTGCCTGCTAACTTTTGGACCAAACTGTCCAATTGTTCCAGCATAGTTGCAGCTTCTGGAGATTTTTCCCTTTCTGTCTCCTACGTCGATGCCCCCTCCTGGCTTGAATCTGTCAATCCAAGGCTGAATGATGGCATCGGCAGATCTGTTTTAGGAACATAGCTTGCTGTCCGTGCCATCATCAACAGGGCAGCAGCTTCCTCGGCGTCTGGATGACTGCATCATTATGTATAAGAATAAGAGTAAGAATATACGGATGACAAGCAAAGATTGATTCTAGTCTAATTAACTTACATTTTTGTTGGAGCTGGGGGAAGCTTGGGTGTTGTTTCTTGATGTTGTTTGGGGGTTTCAGGAGTGCTGCACAGTTGCACAAAATCGATCAGGAAGAGTATACACCCAAACTCATAGCAAATATACACCCAAACCCTAAACAAATATACACCCAATACTATTTTCTTACGTTTCTCTTGCCCCTTCAATCTGTAGCATAGGGGTTGGTTCGGAATCTGCGTCAGTGGTTGTTTGCTGGGATGGCGGCACAAAAAATTGGATCGGGACTCTAAACAAGAATAAAAATGAAAGGTTAACAACGTATTTGAAAATAATAAGGTTATAAGGTTGAAATATTCTTGGATAACTCACATTGCAAGCGCTTCCGACGGCGTTTGTTCCCTAACAACCATCACATTCGAATCATCCGGAGTCAACCTAAAATACACCCAAAGAAGGTCAAAAAATACACCCGAACAATTCAAAAAGAAGACGGACTTTGTTTTTTGAGAACTTACATA
>NC_029781.3:20794685-20801021 GCF_000817695.3 Arachis duranensis
AGGGCGAAGAGGCAGCCATTGATTGCCTTCTTCTTCTTCTCCTGGTAGTCTGTTATGCCCCTGATCATGAAGGTCAAGACATGCCCCACCCAGTTTCTGTCCTCTATGCCCTCCATCTCAAAAATCGGGACCAGGTGCACCGGCGATATTTTGTTTATCGTCGTTGGCAAAAGGAACGCCATCTGTATGTAGAGGATGAATATCCTCTTGAACATCAGGCGTTCCTCTTCGTTGCCAACGCCAATTTCCATCATATCATCGGTAAGACTTTTGAGGGTCTTACCCTGGAATCTTCTATAAATTATTTTGTCAGATTCAGAAAGTTTCTTGTAGTCAACTTTCTCAGGAAATAGATCTCCTACAAAAAGGAAAACAACAAAGCATCCAAGTCAGTTCAGATACGCCCAAGCATCAGGTTAATATACACCCAAGCAACAACTTAATATACATCTATAATTTTGAGCTAATTACCTGTTGCATTGATGCCAAGCGCATCACCTATTTTTTTTGGGGTTATATGGAAAGAACCATATCCTGTCCTCAGTTTGTTCTCCCCAAGTTTGAAGTTGTTTGCCAGCTCCCTTAAGAGTTGGTGATCCACCCTCAGTGGTGGGATGTGCATCAACCCACCAAATCCAAGATCCCTCACAATTGCCTTCTTCTCCTCAGTCATGTTTCTGAACTTATCATTCAGGAGATGTGTGGCACACTTAATGTCTTTTGTTTGGTTTCTTGCTGCCATTTTCTCTGAAACTAAAAATACACCCAAAGGCATCAGTAATATACACCCATATATATATGACTCAGATACACCCATTGATAACAATTAAGATACACCCATTGATAACAGTAAGATACACCCATATATATGAGTCAAGACAGCCAGATATTCGCAAGATACACCCATTCATAACAGTGAGATACACCCATAGATATTATTCAGATACACCCAACAATGTCAAACAATATACACCCATTCATTACAGTGAGATACACCCATAGATATTATTCAGATACATACATATATATATCAGACAGATATCACTCAGCCATGCTTCAATATAAAGCCACATTACAAGGTTAAGCAGTTTACACCCCCGAATCTACGGAATAAACCCCCAAAAATCAGAACGACGTATAACTCAGAAGAACGACGTATAACAAAGAAGCAACAGTAACAGTAAACCCTAGCAGAACGACGTAAAAGAAAAGTGAAATATACAGTATTTTAATGCACTTACGTTGAGTATTCTTGGTTTGTTTTTTCTTCAGATTCTTCTTCACAGAGAGGTTGATGGTGTTTCGATGCAGTTTTCGAACTTCGATTTCTATATTTTGAAAGTTGATTTTCGCTCGAAAATGAGAGGGTTTCGTTGTTTTGAAAGTGCCTTGAGAAATGGAAGAAGTGGAAGAAGTGGAAGAGTCTCCCATACGTAACCGTTCGAATGCTGAGCGCGTGAGTTGGACGCGGCATCTTATCTCTCTTTCATGCGCGTGTTTCGTGTTTGGGCTGGGCCAACTTGGTTGCTTGTATGCTTGTATGTGTAGCAGGCCCGTATTAATTTAGAATGGTTGAGTGATCATTTTATTCGTCTGTTTAAATAAATATTAGAAATTTAAATTTCACGTTATATATATAGGAATTCATTGACTAAAGGCATATCCTTAACCTTAATAAATAAAGCTGGCACTGTATTCGATAGTTCCAAAACGTTTGGACCATTAAATGGTCCCATAACAAAACATGTTTTTTAAGTTTTTTTAATAGCTGCTAGATAATTAAATTTTTTAATAACTGTTAAATAGTCTTTTTTTTTAATTTTAATTACAAATTAACTCCATATATTTTATTTAATTATAAAAATTATTTTTTATTTTATAAATTATTATTTTATCATTCATCTATTATGTTTATTAACAATAAAAAATAATAACAATAACAAATTAGATCTTCCATTGATCGTAATAAACTTTTTGGCAATCCCAATCGATGAAAAGTTTATCTTTGATCCGTGACATTCGTCCAGGGCTGTGAAATCGTGTTTCTTAGAAAATCAATCGATTGGATTAACAAAACAATCGATTCAATTTTAGGTTTCCCATAACTCAATCGATTGGACTTCAGGTTATCACAAAACAATCGATCAAAAATTGCAAAGCAGTATGATTTTCGCAAAAATCAATCGATTAGTCATATTACCCAATCGATTGAACGATGACTAGAATGTGAATTTTTTATAATTCAATCGATTGTTTATATTACTCAATCAATTGTTATTTTTATTGCCACTTAAAAGCTTGTTATTAGAGTGAAAAAAAAGACCACTGCTGACATTTGGAGCCCATTGAGTGCAATTTTCTGCCGGTCCATGATTACTGTTATAGGAAATTCATTCGATTGGGTTGCAGTGATTATCTTCTTATTATTGACTTTGTCACTATTTGGTATATCTATGACTTTTCTAAGAAGAAACTTGTGGCAATTGTGCATGTGAATGCGTTGGATGAAATTGGGACAGTGTCTAACATTTTTTGTTGTCACTACACAAACAAGGAAAGTCTGATCTATGTCTTCATTGATCTAGGTAAAATAATGAATTTTAAGGAAGAGTCATTCACTTATCCTAGTAATCGTATTAACATTGTTCCTTATGTGAGAGTCAAGTTCCAAATCAATGTTAATTTTTTTGCTAAGGTTGAATTCAAGGGTAATCTTAAAGTTGGTCCCTATGAGAAGCACTATATGTAAGTATGCACCTTTCTCTGTCTCTGTTCTTTTTATTATGAATTTATAAAACTGTCTCAAACTTAATTAATTCATGCCTATTCATTATGGACAGATTTGCTGTTGGATGAAATTGAGAGCCAACCACAGCTAAAGATGTCCTCGGTCATGATTTTGTGGAAGGAGATTACTATAAAAATAACTTCTGATTGGGTAATATAAACAATCGATTGAATTATAAAAAAATCACATTCTAGTCATCGTTCAATTGATTGGGTAATATGACCAATTGATTGATTTTTGCAAAAACTATATTGCCTTACAATTTTCAATTGATTGTTTTGTGATAACCTGAAGTCCAATCGATTGAGTTTTGAGAAACCTGAAATTCAATCGATTGTTTTGTTAATCCAATCGATTGATTTTTTAAAAAACATGATTTCCCAGTCCTGGACAAATGTAACGGATCAAAGATAATCTTTGAATCGATTGGGATTGCCAAAAAGTTTATTACGATTAATGGAAGATCTAATTCGTTATTGTTTTTGTTTTTTATTGTTAATAAACATAATAGATGAATGATAAAATAATAATTTATAAAATAAAAATAATTTTTATAATTACATAAAATATATAAAATTAATTTGTAATTAAAATTAGAAAAAGACTATTTAGCAGTTATTAAAAAGCTTAAAAGAACATGTTTTATTATAGGACCATTTAATGGTCCAAACTTTCTGGGACCATCAAATCTTTAGCCAATAGAGTTTCAATCTGTGGTGCATTAGTCATCTACCTGCTGAATTAGAAATACCATAAAAAAATAATATTTGTCTTTAAAATAGAACAATTTCTCGTTCATAGAAATATTTATGGAGATTTGTCTTTGTTAAAATTTATCTGTGACAATTTTATTTGTTAGTATCATATTCATTTTTGAAATCAAAATAATATAGTTAACATTATTACCAGTTCAAATTTTATATTTAATGACATAATTTTTAAGTTTCCAAATTTATAGACTTATGACATTACAAAAGCTATTAAATTAATTAATATTCCTTGGTAATATTATCAAAACACCATCGTTAAGTATTAGTTTGTGTGAAGAGAAACTATAATAACTTTTGTTATTCAATATATAATTTATTATATTTAAAAATAAATTATTATCCCTTAAATTGGTAAATACATTTTTTTTATTTCTTATACTATTTTATTTGACAATAGTTAACATTAAAAAATAAATAACTGTATTATCCTATAATATAATATATAAAATATTTTTTTAAATTAATTCTGATTAATGAAATAAAATTTAAAATATATATTTTTATTTCCTTACACAGTTAAATTTAAATTTATAATTGGTTAACAACTCACTTTTTTTAATTTCAATAACAAAGACAAAATGAGTTAGGTACAAAAAATATTCGACATTTAGTAATTTTAATTATTTAAATTTTAATTTATTATTTAAATTATAGCATGTGAAAATAGTAATTTTATTTTTTATTATTTTTTAAAAAAGAGCAAAAAAATTATACAATAGATGGTATGTTATAAAGATTAGTTGATTTACATATAAATTATCTTTAGAAATTAAAAATATAGAAATAATTTATCACATATAATAATCCTTGATATATGTAGTGTCATGTATATATTAGGATGATTTATTTTAATATTTGAATTATTATTGTTATTATAATAAATAATATTTAAACTAAGATAAAAAAATTAATTTGAATTGAAAAATATCTTGTAAGTATATTCAATTTTTATATATATTAAATGTAATAAAATATATTTGTACCTAATAAAATTCTTAAGCGAGCAAGATCAACCTAATCCTTGTTTGAGTCCCAAATATGATTTAGATTCATTACCTTAAGGTCTAATATAGATGAAATCTATGTGTCCTATCTTAATTCGGCCCAAATTGAATTTTTGTTGCTAGTTAGAGATGATAATAAATATTCGTAAGAGTGCGACGTGATATAAATTTGTATCAAGAGATATAGAGAATTAGATAGAAATTCTTAGAAAATAGAATAAAAATTCTTAGAATTAGGGTCAAGAGAGAAATTAAAGTTTTCAATTACATAATATTTGTCCACATTATTACATCATATTTTTATTTATAGTATAATTCTGTAATTGGGCTATAGGCCCAATACTAATCCTAACACAGCGAACCTCCTTTTTCGTCTCTCATTCCCTTTTTAAAAAAATGTCTCTCGTCCTATTTTCATCTTCATTTCAAGTCCTTATGTAATTATCTCCTCAGAAAACGCATATATCCATAGGTATCTATGGATATTCTTTAAAAAATTTTGAAAAAAATTAACGAAAAAAGTCATGACATAATAATCACAAAATAATCAATTCAGTTGGAGAGAGAAATGAAAAATTGAGACTGGGAATGAGTCTGAAAGAAAAAAGAAGGTTCGAATTGGAGGTAGAAATTAGAGTTATTAATGAATTTATGTATATATAAATTAGGATAAATCAATAATTTCATATTACTTGGATTTAACGGATATCATAGATAGGGATGGCAATGAGTCTCCATGAAAGCAAGGAAGGGTCCTCCATCCCTTGTCCTTAATTAGTAAAATGACCCCGTCTCTGTTCCATTCCAATTAAGGGTCCCGTTTATTTCTCCTGGCAAAAATGTAGGTATTCATGAATATTATTAAGTTTATTTTTTTATAAAAAAATAACCCAACCATAACAAAATCCTATACAATTTAACTATATCAAATCAAATACAATTTAAACACAAATTTAACATAATATCATACACAAAATTTTTTAATATAAAAATTAAAATAAAATGAATTAGAACCACTTACACAATTTATATATATGGACATTTAAGTAAATTTTATTTTGCGGAGATTTTGAAGGTTCCCGTGGGGTGGGTACCTCTATCCCGCCCCTCACCATTTATTCATGGGGCGGGTCCCTGCTTTGTGGAGATTTTGCAGATCCCCGTTAGTCTCTTTCTCGTGGATAATCCCTGTGGGCGAGTGCAGGATTTTTTGTCATCTCTACTCACGTGGTGGATATCTATATCCCCGTCTCCATCCATTTCACTTGGGCGGATACCCATCTGTAGAGATTTTTCGGATCCCAATATTAGCCTCAAATCGTGAGTAATCTCTACGAATATCTATTTCGATTGGTTTTGTCATTATTCTAATTGCTAGCATTTGTTGATTCATGATGTAGAACTACTCCAGTCACTCAGTAAATTTTTAGATAACTAAACTCTATGCTATATCATTCTCGTAAAGTCACATGTATTCTTGTTATAATAATATTAATCAAAGATAAATGATAAAACACTAAATAAATCACATTTTTTTATATATATTACAATGATTAATATCACATATTATAACTTGTGAAATCATATTATAAAATATCGTTAAGTCTGGACAACTTTAGAAAAAAATAAAAAAATTAAAAAAAATTACATATTGATTTATAAGATTTTGATTTTAAAAATTTGTTCATAATTTATGATTAATAACTATTAAATTACATATATGTTATTTATCTTATATATTTTATTTTATAAAAAATTATACTTTGTTCGTATC
>NC_029781.3:20801088-20809500 GCF_000817695.3 Arachis duranensis
ATATTTTTTGATAATTCATTTGATTTTTAATTTAAATTAAAATTAAATTATATATTTAATTTATTTTTGTTTATTTATTTATTTTAATAATTGTTTATAATAGATAATATATTTATGCATATTTTGAAAGAAACTATTTAATTTTATACGATTGAAAGATAACCATGAGATTAAGACTAAGACAAAATGAAATATAATAAATATATAAAAGAGTAAAAATAAAATAAATAATTGGATTAAGGTGTATATATAAAGTTACAAAACATAAAAGTCTTGATTTTTTCGTCAACAGCTTTATATCCAAAAAAGAATTATCATAGTTGAAACTTAAAAGTTAAGACGTGATTACGATTTGTCATACTTGTACAAATTTTTATGGAGTCTCATAAAACAAATTATGTAAATTAATTAAAGAATTTGATAAAATGAAAAAGAAATATTTATCTTTCATTATTAAAGTAATAAAAATAACAAGGTACAATGTAGGACACTAAACACAAAGGATAGAGATAGATTAAATTAGATATTTAGATGAGATATTGAGAAGCTGTTATTCCTATTCTTCTTGACTCATTAGCCCATAATACGATGAAGACATACTCAAGTATATGTATCAGCACAATGTATAGATGATGAAAGATAAGTCGTTGAGAATATTATCGTTGTTTTTTATTACACATAAAGCGGAGATGTGCTGATATCACCATAAACAATCCATATGCTTTGAAATATCAAACTCAGCATTGTCCTCTAACTAAGCAGTACCATTATGTTGTTTATTTATTTATCATTAAAAAATTACACCACACTATATAACAATGGTATATCTTAGATGCATGGGTTTTATTTATGAAAACACTTCCAACTTCGAAGTTAAGAAAGTTTATGCTATTAGAAAATTGATTATCTGACCTATTTATAGGTAATACATATATCAATTATAATTACAAATTAAACTATGTCACATTAAATAATTTATATCATGATAATTTTATTTATTGTCATAAGTGTTGAACTGAATAAATCATTATTAATTTTGATTTGAAATCAATAATAATAATAAAATCAGAGATACTATTTTATTTGGATAGAGTTTAATGGATGCTACACTCAAATATAAATAGTGACTTCAAGATTTTAGTCCCAATACGTCAAAATTGCCTCGATATCTCTTTTTCTATTAGAGGATTTGTAATTTAACCTCATCAGAAATACAAAAAATTTTTGTTGAGGAAGATAAAAAAAAACTTTCTCAATTTTACTCACGAATTCATGTATGCTTCTGCGCTCTTAGCCTACTGCAAGGTGAGGCTCCGCCCTTCCCCTAGAATCCACTTCGGGTCGGAGGAGCTGCTAGTCCAACTTCTTGAGCAGTCGAGGGCACTCTTCCTAATCCGAGTTTAAGATAGAATAAAACCCAGACGTAGAGTCCCGTCGAATTTTGTCTATTTCTTTTTTATTCCCTTCAGTCCTTACCTTTAAATAAGGGATTCTTATCTTTCTCCACGAGGTCTTGTAGTTGAGAAATTCTATAATTTTCAACAAGTGGTATAAGTGTTGCCATCCCTGATTAGATTATTGAAAAATAATTAGTTTTGTCTTGATTAATGCTTAATTTTGGATTTAAGTTTATGGGTTCATCTCTCTAACCATTAGTCTCACGTCTTTGATTAACTGATTTAGATTATAAATCTTATTTTTTAAAAAAAAATTTGAATCCATAATCATTATATACTAAGAATGATATATAATTTCATCAAGAATAATAATTTAATTAATGTGTTCGTTTGCGTCTAAGTTTTATTTGTAATCCTTTAATTTTTTTTGTGTTCTTTTGTTCTTTTGATTATGACATGACACTAATAATATGTGATACATATCAAATATTATAATATAGTATATGTCATACCATTATAATTTTTATATGACAAATTCTGATAAAATAATTAGTCACCCCAAAAAATCATATGATACCTCTAAAAAGTTATAAATATGTTATAAATCAAAAAACTTTCAACCATAATTTTGTCGTTAACAGATTTATATCAAAAAAAGAATTATCATTGTTGAAATTTGAAGATTAATGCGTGATTACAATTTGTCACACTTGTACAATTTTTTGTGAAGTCTTATATAATAAATTAAAAAAATCAATTAAAAAAATTGATAAAATAAAAAAGAAATATTTGTCCTCCGTTATTAAAGTAATAAAAATAACAAGGTTAAAAATTAATAATAAGTATATAATGTGGGACATCAAACACAATAGATAGAGATGAATTAGATTATATATTTAGATGAGATATTGAGAAGTTGTCATTGTTATTCTTGTTGATTCATTGGCCCATATTACAATGAAAACATGTATAAGTATAAATATCAGCACAATGTATAGATGATGAGGATTAAGTCACCGAGAATATCATCGTTGTTTTTTATTACACATAAAGCGAAGATGTGCCGATATCAACATAAACAATCCCTATGCTTTAAAATATCAAACTCAGTATTGTCCTCTAGCTTACCTGTACCCTTACGTTATTTATTTATTTATAGTTAAAAAAAATTATACTACACTACATAACAATAGTATATCTTTGATGCACCGGTTTCACTTATGAAAACACTTCCAACTTTCAAGTTGAGAGAATCTATACTATTAAGAAATTATTAATTTTCTGACCTATTTACGAGCAATACTTATATCAATTATAATGACAAATTAAGCAATGTTACATTAAATAATTTATACAATAGTAATATTATTTATTGTCATAAATATTGAGTTGAATAAATTATTATTAATTTTGATTTAAAATTAAATAATAATAAATTAGAGAGATTATTTTATTTGGACTTTAGGGTTTAGTGGTGATACATTCAAATATAAATAGCGACTTCAAGATTTTAGTCCCAATACATCAAAGTTGCATCTGTAGCTCTCATCTTACAATTAAGTATTAATTAAGACAAAATTAATTATTTCTCAATAATTCAATCATGGATGACTCTGATACCATTTGTTGGATTATCATAGAGAGTTCTTGACCACCGGAAAGATTTCATGCAGAAACCAAATGAGAGAGCATAAGATGAGAAGACACCACACCTAACTCAAAACCTAAAAGTATCAAGTTAATGGATCTCTCATCTTATAAACTCCTTACTCTTTCTTGTGTTCTTCAATATAAGACTAACTTCATATACTCCTCACACTTGTAATATTAATATATGCTAAACACAATTTCCATCGCTTTAGTATGCACATATATTTTCTTAACAATAATGTAATATATATTTTTATACACAAACATTGACATAATTATAAACAAACTATTAATCATATTTAAGACTTTTTATTTTTTTGGTGAGAAAAGAGTTGGATGAGGAGGATAAGGAGATTAACCTAGCAAAACACGTTATGCTATTTATTATTTAAAAAAATAATATATTTTATAAAGAAAACACTCAACATCTATTAACATATTGTATTGACATAAGACCTTTTCTTAATAAAAATATAGAAAAGATAAGATTGATGTCCTAACCCATCAATTTTCATGTCGCTCTCTTCATTTGTTTTTGCTGGAAATGGTCAATCTACCAACATAAAAGTCTCAATCTTGTTTATCTGGCGAGTAAGAGCAAGGTAGGTAGATCATCTCTAAGGCCCTAACACTCTTGTTTAAGAAAATATATGGTTGTCGGGCCTACAACAAGAGTAAATGATGATAACAAAGAATATACTGTCTAAAACATTGCTAAAAAAAGATCTTACTGAAAAATAAATCGAAAAGTCCATAGGTCCTTACGAGCTCGTTTGGAAAGTAGCAGAAGCTACTTTTTTTAACTTTTGGATTATGAAAAGTCACAATCTATGTGTTTGGTACTATTTTAGAAAAAGTTTTTAACTTTTCGAAAAGTTAATTTGTAGCTTTTTGAAGAAGTAGAAATATATGACTTCTTGTTTCTCGAGAAGTCATTCTACCACTTACTTAAAAAAAATAATTTTAAAACAAAAAAATCTATTTTCCTTCCCTTCATCACCATTTTCACACAAGGTCTGCTAGAAGTATTGGCCTTCCACCATCATTCTCACGCAATGTTCCAAGTCTCACCATTTTTACGTAACATCTGATGGAAGTATTGATACTCCACATTTTCAGACAATATTACATCTGAACAACTTACTGCATATATTCCTTCTAAATATTTTTTTTATCATTTTAACACTATTTTTTATTATTAAATTTGTATTCAAGTGTGGTATGAAATTTCAGTTTTAATTTTATTTTTTTCATATGTAATTTTATAGCTTATTATTATTTTCATAGTTAATTATAACAAGTTCTTGACTTTAATAAAGGAGGAGAGAGTTCTAATAGGAGTAAAAATAAAAAATAAAAAACAGCAATAAAATATACATTGACACGCATTTTATATTTATTTTTTATTTTCACCTATCATATCATACACAATATTAGTGATTAGGTTATGTAAAATCAACATTCAATATTGGAAAGTATTTGTTATCATGGTTATTTTAATATTCATTCTCTTTTATAAAAAAAATTTATTTTTTGAATTATTTATCCAAACGCTACAACTTTAAAATAAGTACTTTTATAACTAAAAATCCAAACACAAAATAACTTATTTATAAGCTACTTTTAATAAAAGTCCTTATGTTTTAAGTTCATTTTCTAAAAGAACTTATTTAAGTTATTTATCCAAACTGGGCCTAAGTTTACCTTTTGGACTAAACACTTTGGATGACCCATTATTTATTCAACAACTAATGCTTTTGTTTGTAATATCATTACAGAAATATAAATATTTTAAAAAACTACATCGTCTTTGTCATGTCATTATAGATTATGACACAAAAGATTTATAAAATCAAACTATTTTTATAAAAGGGATGCAAAGGACAAAAATATCCCGTCGACTAAGAAGATCAAGGTCTCTGTAGATTAAAAAAATTAAATAATAAATTTTTTAGTTATAATTTTTGTGTGAAAGAATTTAATTTTTTACTACTAATTTATTTTACCATTCATTATCTAAAACATAAAAGAATTTCATCTGTATACTTTTATATTTGATTAGGTATTAAGTCTGTTGCACAAATAAAAATAATTAATTTTCACACTCGTTATTTAAAAATAATAATTTTTCTCTCTATATATAAAACTATAAGTATATATTAGCATAAAAAATTTATATTAATAATTATAAAATTAACTCAAATTTATTTTCTTTTTAATATTTTTATGAATTTATTTAAATTATATTATTTTATTAATTTTATTTTTTGTAGAGTAGAAAGATAGAGAAAGATAGAGAATGAGGGGAAAATGAGATAAAGATAAAGAAGAAGGAAAGAGGGAGTTTGTTAATTTTGGAAAAAAAATTTATTTTAATTATAATGAAAGAATATCTTGTGAAATATTTTAGTTCGTCAAATTAGTAATATAAAATATAAATTATAAGCTATATAAGAGTGTGAATGGTAGAGAAAAATAGAGAAGGAGAGAGAGGCGGATAAGAGGATGGAAGAAGAGAGTTTATTAATTTTGAAAAAAAAATATATTTCATCTCAATTTTATTGAAAATGTCATGTGACACATTTTAGTTGTTAAATTTGTAAGACTCAGAGCTTTTGAAAAGTCTTATTATGAACTATATATATTTATTTACAGTTTTAATTTCAGAAATTATTTTATTAAAGATAATTAAAGGCAGTTTTGATTAATTGGATTTGAAACAAATTAAGGCTTTTATAAAAACTCTATAATTATGGATTATTTTTCTATTTACAATTTAAAGTCATAGAAATTCAAAAATAATGATGCTTAGCTATTTAAATTAGAATTTTATCTAATTTTATAATTATTGAATTATTTTTCTATATTTAAATTATAAAGTTGGTAGTTATGAATTAATAAAATTTTTATATTGATTTGATTTAAATAATTTATATTTATATAATTTAATACTTTAAGTTTTAAGGATAAAGAAAATTAATTATAGTACCATGTATTTTCAATTAGAGTAATTGATTGAGAATCAATTAGTATGTTAATATAACAAATAATATTTTCAAGTAATTTTTTAGAAATTTAATTAGATTTCAAATTAATACTTATTCTCCAATTTTATTAAAATTATCCTATTCTAATTAAACCAAAAATTTCCAAATTGAAATCCTAACCCTAACTCAACACAATACACTCTCACACACACTCTCCAATCCAAGCTCTAGTCCCGTACCCACGGTCAGCAGAAAGAAAGAAAGAAAGAAAGAAAGAAAGAAAGAAAGAAAGAAAGAAAGAAAGAATGAAAGAAAGGGAAGAAAGGAGAGGGGAGCCGCAGGAGAAAGAAAGAAAGGGGGAAGGGAGAAGATGGATATCCGAGAGGGGAGAGGGCATCGGTGGAGGGGAAGGGGCCGTCTCACCACCACCGCCGTTGGGTCGCCATTTCCATCGCAAGGGAGCAGAGAGCGTGCGCGAGGAAGAAGAAGAAGGCCATGCCATCGTGTCCGTCGTTGTCTTTGCGGGTACCTGTCGCTGCCGTCGTCCTCGTCGCGAAGCCAGTGCCATCGTTGTCATCATTGCAGACAATTGCTTCACGTGTGGTCGCCGCCCCCTCTGAGTCCGTCGTCAGGGAGAGAGAGCATCTGCGAGTGAGAGAGATAACTTGGAAGGGAAGCCGTTGCTGGAGGAGGAACCAACCACGCCGACGTGCTCTACCATCGGGAAATGCCACTGCCGCCGCTGAGATCCACTGCCGGTAAGGGTTTTGAGTTTGGTTTTCGTTTCTTTTGAGTTTTCGGGATCTTTATCATCATTGCATGTTTGTTACAGTCACCATCCCCGAAGTTCTGGTTGTTGCTATCACTTGGGATGGCTGCCGCCAAACCGGTTCAGCGATGCTGTTTCGTTTTCTTATTATTGTAAGTGTTTATCGTTTTCTTATTTCAATAAGTGTTTATGTTTTGAAAACTCTTGCGTTAGTATTCTGCTATGCTTCGTTATAAACTCTGAAGTTCTGATAACGTAAAGTTTTACTCTAAATGTTGCATGTCGCTTTAATGTTGCTGTGGTTGTTGCGACTATGGTTTGAGTTGAGGTTACGGCTTCCGCTGATCGCAGATTGAGACAAAAGATTTTCTATGATGCGTTTGGATTACGGGTTTGCTAATTAAGGTAAGGGCCTTTTCTAAAAATTAATTTATTTTTAATTGAAAATGTTATAAATTGATCTGATGTGCGAAATGCATTTCTGGTGATGATGTAAGTCTTATGAATTGTCTGATTTGTCTTGGATAAATATGGTTGTCTATTTGATTGGAATATTGTATGATTTTGTTAAATTAGAGATCTTTGATTGGTTTGATTTGAAATTATTTTTAATATTTGAAAGTCTGAATTTTTTTTATTGGAAACTGATTTGGTCTACCTGTTGGAATGGGTTGAGGATTGGTTTGGTTGGGACCCGAAAAGAGTGGCAAAGTCCAACTTTTAGGGAAGGTGCTGGTGAGATTTCTATAAAATTTGAGACTTTGTTTGAAACGATATTTTGAAAATAATGAATTATGTTTTGAATTGAATTATTGATAAATGAATTATGTTTTAAATTGAATTATTGATAAATGAATTATATTTGAACTTATTTTATTAAGAAAATTATTATATTTTGAATGTAATTTATTTAAGAAAAGAATTTTGTTTCACAGTCGATTTAAAGATGAAAATACTTATGTTTTAGAATTTGATTAAGTAAGCAGATCTGGAGGAGTTTTAGTGGATTTAGAAAAAAATTTAATTTCAATTGACTAATTTCACTTTACGACGTTTTAGGAAAAATTTGAAGTATTTTTTTAAAATTTTGAATTAGCAAAACTAAAATAATTTTTGGGCCTTTGGAAACGCTTCAGATTTAAGAGTGAAAGTAAAATTGGTTTTCGGTTTAAATGATTTGGTTTTGGTTTAAGTAACTTGGTTTTGAAATTAGTTTAAAATATTTGGATACATGACTTGGTTTTGGTTTAAATTCTATTTTATTTATTCAAATCAAGAAGCTAAGGTTTTAGAGGTTTTCAATGAATTTAAGAAAATGAGTTAGGTTATTCTTCCCTAAAGTCTTGAGACTCTACTGAGGAATTCTTTCACCAAATCTTGATTTAGAATGAATCATTTTGAGTCTTTCAGAAGAGATTTTGAATTTATCATGGTTTTGAAGTTGTTTGGAAGTTTTGGAAAGATGTTGCAGAAAGTGGCTCTGTTTTGAAAAGAAAATTGATTTGAGAAAAGTGGTTCTTGGCGAGATGTGAACTGAATACGTTTGTTATTTGAAAGTAAATGGGCCAAGCATAATTTTTTAAAATAAGATTTTGAGCTTGATTGATTG
>NC_029781.3:20809507-20815006 GCF_000817695.3 Arachis duranensis
GGAAGATCTTCTACTGCAAGAGTGTACCCGGCACTATATCCATGGGTTATGTGAAGACAGAGGTAGATAATCCTGCTCACATCCTTTCAGATCACAAGAGTGTACATAGAATTATATCTGTGGGTAGTGTGCCCCGCACTATATCCGTGGGGGTGGGGGAGGTTCCATTTATATATTCATGATCGAAAGACGACATTTCCATGGGAATGTGTCGGATTGGCAGTTGAACCGACAATGTGATATCACAGCCAGTAGAATAGACATTCATCATATGTATCTATATGACATTGTTTAGGTGTGCATATTGTAATTAGTTTGCTTATTTGAATAATTATGTTTAACTGCTAATTGCTATACTTGATGTAACTGCTTTGATTGTCTTTGAACCTCTTTACTTGTGTTTGTGACTGAAATTATTTGGATTGTGGTGATTTGATGTTGATTGAGTTGTTTGGGCCTGAGGCTGTGTTTGATTATGTGATGGGCTTGAGGCCGTGGCTGGTATGTGTTTGAGGTCTAATTCTGTATAAAATATCTAACTAGTTCAGCATCGACTTAATGAACCTATATTTGGAACAGGATGATCATCTATACAACTTAGGTAACTTCCTTTATGTTTATGGTCTAGTAAGGTATGAAAAATCAAACTGGTTCAGCATAGACTTAATGAACCTATCCTTGGAACATGTTGATTATTCATATTGTCTAGAAAAACTTTTAAAATTTTACAAAAAAGGAAAAAAAGGTTTTTTATTTTGAGAAATTAGCCAATTTCTTTTTAAAACAGGATTTTTGGATTTTGAATGTGAACCTTTGGTTTTTGAAGAGACACATAGAACGAGTAATGATCACTATACATTAGAAATATTTTATGTTACGTATCTTATTATAGCAATTCTATAATCCTATAGTGAGAACCAGCGAGGACGATGTTCTCACTCCCCTACAGATTTTTTCTTTTAACGATGTGGGCGACGAATTTTTAGAAGAGTTTATTTCATTTTATGTTTATTTGATATTTTTGTATTATCTTAGTTATTATTATTTTTCCTCGTCTTTATCTTTACATATTTTGTAAGAGGGATAGAAATTTGTGATATGTATGTTTGTAAGTTATTGTTATGTATATATATAATTTTAAAGTATTGTATCTAGTCTGTATATGTGTTTTTAATGAAAAAATATTTTTGAAAGGTTATGAGGTTTTAAGTTTTAAACATGCTCCTATTTTATTATTAAATATGTTTAGAGTCGTCGTAATATTCAAGCTATCAGAGTGGTACAAGCAGAAGCATGACATTCTGATAGTGAGGGTGTTACAAAATTAGTAATAAATATAACTTTATTTCAATTTTAATTACAATTAGAGAATGTCATATTGCATATTTTAGTTATTAATAATAATAATATGTAAGAGAGATAGAGTGAGTGAAGGAATGAAAGAGATAGAGAAAGAGAGAGAAAGGAGAAGATAACTTTTAATTTTAAAGAAAAAGATTTAATTTTAATTGTAATGAGAGAATGATATGTGACATATTTTAATTGTAAAATTAGTAATATATAATAGATGTCTTTATTAAAAATTAGAGAATTAGCATCTTCTTAAAGCCTAGAGTTCTAACAGAAAAAGGATGAATTGGTAACTGAAAATGATTTTCGTAATAATAATTAGGCCAATTCTTCGATATAGATGCAGAAATAAATTTACACATATAGATTTGGGTTGGAGGAGCATCTGATTGACAAGTATCCGTTTAAAAGAACAATTTCTATGGATCATTGAATGACAGCTATACGAATGTCAGTAGGAGTCAATAAAAGCTGATGCAATTTTTGAGACTAAGATAGGTTGATTAAATTAATTAGAAGTGGTGCCATTAGCCATTAGTTGAGCACATTTATATTATAGTGAATTGTACAAGATGTGAGCCAAAAAATCTTAGAACAATGTACGTAAAATTTTTTTATAAATGGGCCTAGAGATTTTTTGTAACAAAAGGTTTCTTGAATGAAACGTTGATTCAGCTATAACTACTAACACTATTAAGTATACTCTCAACAATAATAATATTTAGGCACACTTAATACTAGCAGTTATAAGCAGCAGAGGCCCAACATAGATGGTTTATCTATTTGCCTCATACAACGCTGTACCCGGATTCTAATCTCAGTTGTGGCTGGTTGTTGTTTTAAGAACCCATGATATCATAATAGTGTGTGTAAATGTGTGTGTATCCGGATTATAATAATAATAATATCTAAAAGATAAATAATGTTATTTATATTATTAACATTATGATTTAATACTTTTTACCTTCATAATTAATTTTAAAAAAATAAGTTATGGCAAATTTAGTGATTTAAATTTATAGACTAATTTAGTGATTAAAATTTGTTCAACATTAAGTTGTTCGATTAGTTATTTTTTAAGAAATGAATTAAGATAAAGGAAATATAAAATAGAAAAATTATGTGTAAATATTATGAAAAAACAGAAAAACTCTTATTATTTTATTAAGTTGCATTATTAACATTAATGTTAGTAATAATATTATGACTTTTGTTACTATTAATATTTTTGTCTTAACCATGTCGAATGATATGTACGTCTCAAACGAATTTGAGTTTTTTCCTGATATAATGACACGTTCAACAAAATCTTGTAACCAGGGTGGAGGGACCTTCAGTCTCTCAATGGTTCTCTTTTTTTGAACCGAGAACTCTATTAACCATTGAGATATTAATTATTGAATAGTGGTACTAGTGGATCAATCTTTCTTT
This sequence comes from Arachis duranensis, assembly GCF_000817695.3. Classification (NCBI taxonomy): domain Eukaryota; kingdom Viridiplantae; phylum Streptophyta; class Magnoliopsida; order Fabales; family Fabaceae; genus Arachis; species Arachis duranensis. Next base: position 20,812,289 of record NC_029781.3, read on the forward strand.
TTTGTTTTGGTCAAGGGATTATTTTTTTATGCTAACGAGCTATAACTCAAATAACATAGTCTTTCGATCCTCATCTAGAGATCTCGAATTTGAATCTCACTCCAAAATTAAAAAAAAAATCATCTTTTCATTCAACTTAACTTTTTATTACAAAAAATAATTCCTGAGCCTATTTAACCATTTTAGTTGGACTTCTTCTCATTGATGGTTATTATTATTATTATTATTACCGTTGTTACGAATTTTGTTATCTGTACTGTTATTAATATTTATGATTAATATTAATATTATAACTACTAGTATTAAGTGTGCCTAAGTATTATTATTGTTGAGAGTATAATTAGTATAGTACTAGTAGTTGTAACTGGATCACATTTCATTCAAAAAAACTTTTTGTTAAAAAAAATTTCTAAGCCCATTTATAAACAAATTTTATGTACATTGTTTTAAGATTTTTTACCCCACTAATGTCACGCCCAATATAATATGAATGTGCTCAAATAATGGCTAATGGCACAACTTTTAATTAATTTAGGTGAATGCTATGGTGTCTATTATTTTGTACCTAAGTTACTAAAAGAGGTAAATAAATTATATTTAATAAATTTTACATGATTTGTTTTTTATTTTAAATATTTTATTTTTTACTTTAAAAGAGAAATTAGGCAATTTAGACACCATAACAAAAGCACCATAGAACTCACCATTAATTTAATCAATCTATCTTAATTTCAAAGTCACATCACCATTCCCTGACTATTACTGGCATTGGTATAGCTGTCATTCAATGATCCGCAAAATTATTCTTTAAATTGACACTTGTTAATCAGATGCTCTTCCAACATAAATCTATGTGTAGATTTATTCTTGCATTTATACCCAAAAATTTGCCTAATAATTATTGTGATTAACAATACAAATCATATGCACACAAAAAAACAAAAACAAAATTACATATCATATAAAGTTTGAGAAGAAATTAAACGGTAGCTAAAGCATGTGTATAAGTGTTGCTGTAGTTGCCTCTTAAAAGTGTCACATAGGGCTCGATACCAAATAGTAGTTAGGTTATAGTGAATTTTATGCGTGCATGTGTGTGAATAGATGTGTGTGTTTGACCAAAAAAATGAAGAAACTAAAACTGAATTGAACGCTTGTGGAAGTATGATCAAAAGTACTGAACCCTTGAGTTATAATATGTTATATGTAGCCGAAGATACCTAATAGAATCTATATATAGAAAGCAACGCTAACAGGTTTAATTATAACATCTTATCATACAAAATTTTATGTTTAAGTTGTAAAATAGAAGTAGTGAAGTATTATGACCTCTAAAATAAAATATACATATATATAGTAATAGTTGAAAATAATTTATAATGAAGGCCTTAAAGGATGATTTAAGCAAATTTGTGAAAAATAAAAACGCAACGCTCATGTACGAAAACTAGAATACGAAGAAGGCATATATATAATAAGAGCAGAATGTCAAAAGATACAGAATATCAAGCTCCAGATTCGACCTGCGAAGCCAAGGCCGGCCAGAGAATATGTACATACATACATATATATAAGTATATCCAAAACATCCCGACATACATAAAATAAGCACCAAGTTCTCCAAAAAGCTTCTAAATGGATTAAACATAAGTTACATATATATACATAGGAGAGTCTAAAAACATAAATACATAACCGACAATCCAAAATATAACATTCCAACTTTGCTTGCCATGGGAACCTCCAGCGCTCAGCGAGGTGCCGCTCGACCTGCATCTGAAAAATGACAACATACGTATGGAATGAGAACCGGAGATTTTCAGCATGATAGTGGTGCCCACATAAATAGTATATAAGGTGTCAAAAAAGGCAAAGGCAATCCTAGAACTCTGACACTCAGATTAAAAACTTAGACTTATACTTTAAACTAAAAACCACGTGAACTATCTATCGTACTTAGGTTCTAGTCCAATTTTAATTTAATACCCCAACCTCTCTTTTCTCCAACCCTCTAAAACACCGGTGAAACTATCCTCGTCACTTCTCCGCCAGACAAGGGATATCTCAGTTGCATAGACATACAAGACAAGCAAAGAAAACACAGATAGAATGCAATTATAGCAAGTAAATCGGATAGCAGCTAGTCATAGATAAGTAATTAGGCAAGCCAAAACAAATGCATACACAACCAAGTCAAACAAGTGCATATGATGCATGTCTATCTTTTGGCTAATGAGCTCATTTGTTGGTTATACAACCAATTACCCGACATGTCAGGTAGCTAACCTGTGCATTGTCTCTCTGTTGCCCACAAGTATCTTAGCACATCAGCAGACTGTTAGAGGAAGAGTGCCCTATCACCATTAAAGAGAATATGTGCCCTACCACTATTAGAGGGAATAGCTGCCTGTCACCCTTACAATCAGAGAGAAAACACAGGTATACTTATCATCAATCATCCTCAATCATGCCTCATTTATTATATTCATTCATTTTTAATCAATCATCATCAAGTTTAATTAGTCTTTTTCATCTTATCTATCATTCCTCACGTATTCAGCATTTCAACACTTTTCAAGCTTAAGTCACCACTTTGCAATCTTTCTTCACTCCCAAGTTATCACCCTTTCAAGGTTCAACCCCCCTCACCATTATTAAAACTAAGTTTTTGGGCCTTAGAGAGTAAAAATAGAGATTTAGAGGTTAAAAAATAGGTTT
>NC_029781.3:20815035-20821974 GCF_000817695.3 Arachis duranensis
CGTATGCATGCCATGTCTCGCGTACGCGAGGTTTAATTCACTATCTCGCATACTCGACCCTTGTCCACATATGCTAGTTCCCCTAGACAGTGGTGAATTTCTGTGTACGCAGCCATATGTCCGCGTACGCGGGTCCTGTATTTTCTCAAAAAGCTGTTACAAATCTGTAGAAACACTTTTTCACACCAAACTTTCTATGAGCACAAGTTTTTTTGTTAAAACCATTTTTAGTTCGTTCTTTGAACGATGTAAACTTCACGGACCCAATTTTCATATGAAATAAGTTTGGTAAAGTTTGAGCGTCCGAAAGCCGAGTTATAACTTGTCGAAGTTTGGTAAAAAATTAGTCTTTTGCCTAAAATTCTAAACCTCTATTTTTACTACTTTCTCAACTCAATACCAATATCCCAAGCTTCAAACAGCACCCAAAACAAATCAAATCATATCTCAACACTTATCATTCACTCCATAACACACCAATACATAATTTCATCATATTCAACCCAATCATCCATATTCAAGACAACTTTATATATAATCATCAATATATCAACACCAATCATTAAAATCATCATTTCTCCAACATCAACCACATTCGTATCAATGACCATCAATCCAACCATACCATATCAATTCAACACAATTTGCATAAACTAAAACTACTAAGACACCAAACACATAATTCAACTTATCCTAGGTCGTTTAGCCTAAGTTTTCACGTTACGCTATATATTACCTACGAAAAACCAAAATCATACCTTAGTCAATTCCTCATTAAAGCCACAAATACTTCAATTTTACCATTCTTCAAGCTCCAATGCTTCAACTCCTCACCAAGTGCGAACTCCCAGCCATTAAGACTTAAATTCCCGCTTTCCAACACCACCAATTCGATCCAATAACTCACAAATTAATCTATACCAACAATATTACTCAAAATCAACTTAGAACTCATAATTATTAGTGATTTACAAGAGTTAGAGGTTTCTCACCTTACTAACGGAAATTTGGGACAAGACCTGACAAGTCCACAAAGCTTGATCTTAAACACCAAAATTACATAATCCCTCAAAATCAAAACCTCAAAATTTTGAAATTATGGAGAGATTGGTTGAGCAAAAAATAGTGAGATACTTATTACCAAATTGTTTAGTGAGCTTTGTAGAGTTTGACGCGGTGGTCGCGGGACTGCAAATGGTGTGGCGATCGGAGCTCCAAATTAAAAGTTATGTGAGGTTGAATGACAGGTTAGGTTTGGAGTTTCTTTCCTTCTCTTGGCTCGCTTTTAGCATTTTGCATGTGATAACACTACCACAGGAACGGAGGATAGTAGCAGATTATTAGTGTCTCTTTTGATAGCCGCCACTATCTGCTAGTTTAACAGCGATTCTGGCTGCGGTTTTGAGAAGAGCTGCGGTATAACTTAATTTGGCAGTGATTTGAACAAACCCGCCGCTAACCTGACTCTTTTAAGATTTGGCCTCAACTTGCCCTCTTTCTGTTTCATTCTATTTTTCACTCTCCCTGTATATACTCATTCCTCGACTTCTTTCGCTGTCGTCCCTAGTTGTTATCTACTCCGACTTTCATCCTAAACTTTTATCAGCGCTGCTTCTGCCGATGTCGAGGTCCTCTGTTTCATCTCTTCCTCCGGATCTGCTCGCCATCTCGTTCTACGTGTGCGTTCTTCGAATCTGCTGTAGATGCATGAGCGCCCTGCTTCTGTCGTCGCATCCAGTCTGTGTCGCCGTCAGTCTTTCACCATCACCATCCATCACTGGTTCTGCTCCTTCTTCCTTTCTTTGTTTGTTTAGGTATTCATTTTCTTATTTTGTCTTTTTTTTTCCTAGGTCATTGATTTCATTTTTTCACATACATTGCTGGAATAGCAAAACGAGGTGAATTCTTGAAATTTGTCCAATTATACTAGCTAATTGTGTTTGTTACAAATCCAATTTCTACTTTAGCCAAGGTTCTCAAAACCAAATAAATTGTGTTGAAAGATATCACCAGCGGAGCCCGGGCACACTCCGTTCCTTTGAAAAACCGGGTGAGTGTGATCTTGTTGTTCGAAGCTATATCTGAATCAGCAAAGGTATGTCTTCTAATTTACATTTTAATCCTTGCAATGGTGGTTGCCCAGTGTTAGTCACTTAATTTTGGAATTTTTATTTTGTACTCTTTATTTTCCTCAAAAATTGCTATACTTTATTGTAGGAAATCAAGCATGTGTTTCTTTACAAAGACTTGTGTATCTTACTTCTTTAAATAGCTAAAATTAAACATGAGGGATTTGGAGAGGAATTGTTCTGGTTTTGGTTGATAGCTATGCTGGAAATATCGACATTCTAGAAGCAGAATTTTCTGGAATAAAAGTTGGTCTGATGAAGGGATACGATCATGCTATTTGCTAGCCTGATTTTGCTACTTGTCTGTATTTCAATGGAAAATATAGTTGTTGTAGCATTACTTGCTACTTGGATTGGATCATAGATGAATAGATGAGTCCATAGACCTTATATATCATTGATGTTATTGAAAAGTTTGAGAGAAATAGTTTTTCATATTTTCCAAGAGTAAGATTCCCTTCACCTTTTGTCGAACGGCAAAAATTGATGCACTTTCTTGTTCTGTAGTGATGAACTGATGATCTCTCCTGGAGAGTTCGTGATTCTTTCTATATTAAATTTAACATTTTATGTTTTGTTTTGCTTATTTTGCTTTCTTAGCAGAGGTTTGGCAATGTTTCAAATACTTCCATCAATCTATTGAATTATTCTTTGTAGTGTGTAGTGTAGGACACAATTAGTCATGGGGCACCCCTTTAAAGACAAATAGTCAAAGATCATGAAAAAAATAAATAATAAGCATAAGAACAATTTTGTGGTTAGAATATCCATCAAATTATTTTCTCTTATGACTTATAGATGAATGAATAATATTTTTTTCTTTTGCTGAATAAATTAATATTAGTAATTTGTTATGACTCAGATAATATGCAAGATGACAGCTGGCTAGTTCATACTGCAAGTTTAATACTTAGTAATACATCAAAAGCAATAAATAAGCACACATGCCATCTCAAGAGGAATGAAAAATTATTACTCAATATTTTCTTTATTTGGATTTTATGTCAATTTATTTGTTGCTTTTTGTTTTGCATTATGCATGAAATCTATTCATACAGTGACGGGAAAGCTAGGTGATGTTTTGGCATGGCAATATCAATCAAATATGTTGCTTATTAAATAATATTCTAGTGGCTACCGTAGCTGATCATAATAGTGAGCAACTTGCAGGGTTTTGTGCTTTTATATTGGTATCGCTTAGATCATCTTGTGGAAAGTAAGTATTGGAATTGATTGTTGGCTAGTTAATTTTCAATCAACATATTTTTTCTTTTGTAGGTTTGTGGAGGAAAATGCTAAAAATAGAAAGCAAATGGCCATGGAGATCTTGTATGATTCAGTTTCTGAATGTGATTTTTCGCTTAAGCAGAAGAGATCAATGGTGTCAGACAAAAGTGTAAATATAAATTTTAGGCCATATGCCCACTTCCAAAGAATTCCTACATCTGATGAAGACAAAGATTCTGACTAGCTTCTTTGGTAATTGAATTTTCTTTTTCTTCAATGTTTGATTATATGTCATTATCTACTCTATTGTAACAATGGTGATATATTATCAAGTTATAAGCAGCTTCTAAATTTTTTCATATAATTGTTGAAAATTTTCCATTTTCCATATAGTTTTTTGATGGACTAATATTGTTAAAGTAGCTAGTTCTACGTTTTTTTCTTATTTGTTTCCAATGTTTTCTTCTTGTGATCTTCCACAATTAATGCTTTCCTAATGCCTCGAACCAATTACAAAGGGAATTTCTATCTTGCTTTGATTATTTTGCTTTTATATTTTAACATTTTGTAATTTCATTTAGTAATGTCTTTTCATTCTTTATTGCTTTCTGTAGCTTGTCTTATTCTCTCTTAATGATACCATTGGGTAAATATACATGCATTTTGATCAAGTGCCCTTATAGATAGCAATTTTTGTGCTCGAGAAGATTTATTTATTTATTGGTTGAGTATTTTTTTGGGGGGAGGGAGGATCAATCCACTCATTGACATTAAAGCTTTTACAGGGGAGCATTTATGGCCTCATTCTTATGGGTTGATGGCAGGTCCTGCTTTGATTGATTTACACAATATTCGCCCTTCTGATGTCAATGGTAAGAAAATCCACTGCTCGATATTTTAACAAATCAATATGTCATTTCATTTTATATTACAAGTTTCTTGCAGTCAAATCATCAAGGGGAAATAAGTATTACGATGAATGCATGACTAGTTCAAACAAATGTTTGAGTCCAGCAAACAAAGAAGCTCTGTTGGACACTGAAACAAACAAGTAGGGGTGGACACCGCCTGCAAGGGTAATCTTTTATGTATTTTTCAAGCCAATTGTAGTTAATTTCTAATCCTGCAATGAATTGAAAAGAGATATGACTTGGCAGTACAGTCATATCCCGTATGTCACTATACTCTTGTCACTTTAAAATTATAGCACCTGAGCTTAGCCATTTTAGTTGGACACATTGGATTTCTATTAAAATCGTTCTAATGATGTTCATTGGTAACTCGAATGGTACCTGAGGAGCTAATATCAGATGTTAAAGGATGATCATATAGGTATATGGTGGGAATTAAGTACTTAAATAAGTCTGTTTTCCAATTAGTTGTGAGCCTGTGATGTCAGTTCATATGGACATATTTATTCAAATTTTATTTTTAATATACATCTAAAGTTAGACTAATTAACCTCAGGTTAGAGGGGATATCGCAAGGGCTTTAATGTACATGGAAGTCACTTATGGGTTTCAACAATCAGGGGGAAATCCAGGTCTTTGCCTCTCAGATACTCCAAATGTTGGTAGGTTGGGCTATTGTTTTCAACTTTGCATTTCACTGTAATGCTTAGACTGCTAACCAAATTTATGCTATACCTTAAAGTTCAAAGGGAAGTAACAATTGTGTGTTTTATGCGGAGAACAGGGAGATGGGGTTGCTTTCCGCTCTATTATCACATGAAGTTTGCATTTCTTGTTTGGCTACAGTATAAAACGCACGAATATTGTAATGTGTGTAGCTTTGTCTTAGTTGTGAGCTTTAAATTTTCTATTTTCTTTCATTTTTCCTTTGTTTCCATCATTGTACATAGGAAATTTACATATTGTATCCAATAAGAATAATGTTCTTGTCTATTGAACCTGGGAGTTTTTGCCACAAGTTTAGATTTAATATATGAAAAAATTAAGATTCATATTATTAAAAGATATATCTTTAAAATTAAACAAAAAAATCAGCATTTTTTAAAAGAAAAATCCAATTATTTTTTTTAATTTGTATTGAAATTAGCGGCGGTTTTATAACCGCCGCAATCAGTGCCAAATTTAAAAACGTAAGAACATTGATACCAGCGGTTGCTGGAAACCGCCGCCAAACCTAATCCCGGCGTCCATAACTAGGGCGGTTTAGTAAGCCGCCGGCCTTTAATTTTGCGGCGGTTTAAAACCGCCGCCAATCATAAAAAAAACCGCTGGTAAGTAGCGCATCTCCTGTAGTGTAAGAGGAAGAAGAAAGCTGAGTTGTGGTTTTATGTGTTGGATTATGGGTCCGATTTGGATTCGATTCGACATGTTTGTCTAATTTTGGATCAAATTTTTTAAAATTAATATTAAAATTTATATTTTAATTATTTCTACTTTATTAAACTATAAAATTTAATTTTTTAATTTTTTAAATAATAATTAATTTATTGAATAATTATTTACTAATTTCGCAGATTTTATACTTACAAAACAGAAAGCTAACTAAAGGAAGCAAACTAATAGTGAACTAGCATCACTCCTAACTAATCTTTATCATAATTATATCCATACTTCTAACACCCTCTTCCAGTTCAAGCTTAGAGATTATCACACACTCTTAAGTTTAATCTTAAATTTATCAAACAGTCTTTGTGAGAAAGGTATTGTTAGAATATCTACCAATTGATATCTTGTGAAGGGATGTACACTATGTAAAGCTTCTTTTGAGTCACTAATTTCCTAAAAAAAATACAAGTCCAACTCTAGATGCTTGCACCTGCAGTGTAGAATCGGATTTACTGCCAAAAAACAAGAACTTTGGTTGTCATAATAAATGGTTGGGGGAGCATTTTGTTGGATCTTCAACAATTCAAGCAGCTAAGGTGTAAACATAATCTCAGTTTGAGTAGATCAAGGATCATGATATTTAGCTTCTGTAGAGTTTTTATTAAGCTTGGTTCGCTTATGACATTAGATTCGAACTAAGATATATTGTGTACCGTGATGGATTTTTTATTATCAACATTTCCGTTCTTGTCTGAATTTGTAAAGGCAATAATTCTATAATCACTGCACTTATTAAATGCTAACCCTTGACTCAACGCACTTTTGAAGAATCTTAGTATCCTGTTAACAGCTTTCCATTGCAGCTCTATTGGATTATGCATAAATTGAAAGATTCTATTTACTACATAGGACATATCATGTTTTGTTGTTGTTGTTAAGTATTGTAGAATGCCAACAATAAACGTATATAATTTAGGATCTTCACAAAGTTCTGAGCCTGCAGTGTGAAGCTTAGTAAAAGAGATCATTATTGAGTATTTGAGTTTGACATAACATTTGTTGTCAGTATCCCAGATCTGTCTAGCAATTCAGTTGCATTTTTTTTTTGGAATAACATTATGCTGCCTCCTTGTAAGTAAGTAACTTCAAGTAACTTCAAGACCTAGGAAGTAATTGAACTTTCCTGGATCCTTTAGTGGAAATATAGCATTGAGAGATGTGATTAAAGATTCAATTAGTATTTTACTATTTTTATCCGTAGTAATAATATTTTTTGAAATTATATT
>NC_029781.3:20821996-20822868 GCF_000817695.3 Arachis duranensis
TTTTTTGAAATTATATTTTTTTCGTCAATAAAAAAAAAAAAAAAAAAGAAGACAAATAGCCACTTTTATAAAAGGATTGTGGAAAAAAATCACCTCAATTAAGAAGACCAGACTCTTAGTCCATAGACCAAGAAAAAAAATTCTAATAAGTCTTTTAGTTATATATTTTTTCTAATAATTTATTTTAACCTTCATTATCTAAAAAAATAAAAAATAAAAGAGTTTAATATGCATGCTTTTATATTTAATTAACAAAAATAATTAATTTTTATATTTTACTTAAAAATAATATTTTTTTTTCTATATAAAAGTATAATTAGATATTATAATAAAAAATTACATTGATATTTATAAGATTAACTCGAAACCAATTTTTTTTGGCATAATCGAATCTTAATTTAATTATATTATTATATTTTCTCCATATTATATGTCATGAATATTTGAAGAAAAGAGAAAAAAATATAAATTGAAAAGATAAATAGTTAAAATTTAAAAATAAAAAAAAAAACTAAAAAAGTATATAGATAACAATTATATATTTTTTTTCCAAGTGATGAGCCATCAAATAGCTCTAAATATAAATTCTATGCTCTTTACATTTTTTCTAAATACAAATAAGATCCATAACAACTATAAAAAATTTAACTTTCAATAATTGCATTTTAACATAGGATTCCAAATACAGGATGCTTTTTCAACCAAGCCATTCAAGATGTAAGTGATTCTGAAATTGATATGAATTTGGCAAATTTCTTTATTACTATTTTAGGGGTATGGAATATTGGTAAATTATAGGAGTGGCTCTTTTAACTAGATATCTAGATTATTTTTTCCTCTTTAGAAGCAACCTAATCGTGTAGCTTAGAAGC
>NC_029781.3:20822892-20827671 GCF_000817695.3 Arachis duranensis
AAGATTTTAGCATCAAATCAAATTTTGATGGAATTACCCTTCAAAAGGTCATATGAGTCTGAATGTGAATGAATCTCTTATCAGTTATCACTCATCTAAATTATGCAGCATGCACGCCATGGTATGATTCGAAAGATATTAAACTTGCTTCTGCAAATAGAATTCAAAAAATAATGGAATCTGATTCCTCAATATATAGTCATTAATTTCATTAAAGATGGATGTGCAAATCCTCACCCATGTTATCTTCTTGTTGCTGAAATAAAAAGAAAGCATAGAAACTAATTTTTTTAGTTTGTTAACATTAGCTAATTTTAGTATTTAAGTATAATTTATAATTTAAGATTAAATATTAAATTCTTATTTTATTTTTATTTATTATTTTTTTTAGAAACAAAATTTGTTATACTTATCTTTATTTAAATTAGTTATATGTTTATTTTTTTTCTAATAAAATAATTATTTTAGCTTATTTTAAAATTTAAAACTAGTTTAGTATAAACAGATAATATTATTCTCTATATCAGATACAACAATAATAATAAAAAAAATTAAATAAGTATATGTATATCTTTCATTAAATTTGAACGAACTTTCAACAACTGAATCATCATTCATTTTTTTTATATGGGGACTGAATCATGATTCATTGCCTTGAAACATGTTATCAAATGCGCAAACTACATTGTTCACTCTTATGAATAAAATGACTGGGATCCAATCCTTATGTACATTGTTCACTCTTATGAATAAAATGACTGGGATCCAATCCTTATGAATGAATTAGGGTGAATTTGAAAAGTACTTTTTGGAAGGGAAAAAACATATTTTACTTCTTAAAGCTTTAATTTTTAGTGATTTTATACTCAAAATTGTGTTTACAAAAAACAATCATTCTTAGTTTTTATATTTAGTTTTTAGTAATTGACATCTAATATTTATTTATTTTTATCAATTTTATTTTTTATACATATTATTGTATTAATTATAAAATTGTTATTATTTCTCTTTATATATGTTCTTTTTTTATTATTTATTATTTTTATTTTTTATTAATTTTTTGTTTAACATTATACATTTTTATAATTGTGATATTTATGTATTATATTCATTGTTATTTTTTTTATAATATGATTTATTGATTCCATTAGATAAAATAAATTAAACAAAAAAATTAACTATAAATAATAATAATAATAATAATAATAATAATAATAATAATTTATAACGTACTAAAAAAGTACTAGAATTACTAAAAATATACTATATGAAAAATATATTAAAAAAATTAAACATAGATAAAAGGGTAAAAAACGTATATGAGCCAAGGAGAGTTTAAAATTACCTAAATCAGCCAAACAAAATTCTGATACATCATTCTACCAAAGAACAAATTAATGTAATTCGAATCAATACAATTTGAATTAGATTTGTATGTAATTCGAATTGATATAATTCGAATTACTTGAAAGCATTGACAACACGTGATTCGAATCAACATGTCACGAATTATAAGCTTGGAGTTCGAATTGTATCAATTCGAATTAGCAGGGAGACGTGCTTTGAAGGGAGTTCGAATCAAGTTGATTCGAATTACTCCATTTTCGTAACAAATTCTAATAAATTTTTTTAATAAATTTATTTAAATTATACTACAAAAAATATTTTATTCTATGTAAAATAATTTTAAAAAATGGCTTAAAAAATGTTAGGAGTACTATAAAAATTTGTAATGTTCTAATGACTTAGGTACTCAAATTTTAAATAAAGTACTCTACATAGTCAATAATAATTTAGAAATTAAAGAAAATATTTTATTCCATACAAAACAATTAAAAATATATTTTATTTATTTTTCCACACATATTTCCTATCATTATATTGCCATTGGAATACTCGTATATTTTTAATTTCTCAACCTAACCTTCACAAATTCTAACACAATCTTCATATAATTTTACTTGAGATATGTGTCTCATATTTTGTGATTTGTACAAGTGAGTCAATATATATAAATGGGTAATAAACGTATCAGTACAAGTTTTATTATTGACTAATGATAACTCTATTTATATTAATATAGAGAGTAAATCAAATAAATATTTAAATTATTGGTCTCTAAAATTTGAAAAAAATATTATTCTTCGTTATAAATATGTTTATTATATTTTTTTTAATTTTTAAAAGCTGTTTTACCAAACACAATTATAGTACTTGTGCTTATTAAAAACTATTTTTAATGTGATTTTACCAAACGCAAGTGCTGTAGCTTTTAAAAAGTCGTCTTTTAAAAGACAGCTTTCATAAGCTACTCTTAAAAAGTAAAAGCTTTACCAAACCAAGCCTTATTCAAATTATACGGTGAGCAATTCGAATTTTATACAGTACTTTTCTGCCCATTCTTGATAGCTCAGGAATATTTTTTAATAAATTTATTTAAATTATACCACAAAAAAAATATTTTATTGTATGCAAAATAATTTTAAATTTTTTTTAAGCTATTTTTTTAAAATTATTTTGCATTGAATAAAATATTTTTTGTAATATAATTTAAATAAATTAATTAAAAAAATTTATTAGAATTTGTTACGAAAAGGGAGTAATTCGAATTATATCGTTTCGAATTACTACTAATTTCGAAAATAGAGTAATTCGAATCAACTTGATTCGAACTCCCTCCAAAGCACGCCTCCCTATTAATTCGAATTGGTACAATTTGAACTCTAAGTTTATAATTCGTGACATATTGATTCGAATTACGTGTTGTCAATGCTTTCAAGTAATTCGAATTATATCAATTCGAATTACATTAATTTGTTCTTTGGTAGAATGATGTATCGAAATTTTGTTTGACTGATTTAGGTAATTTTAAACTCCCCTTGACTTATATACGTTTTTTATCCTAGATAAAAAATAACGTTATAATTTAATATTATGTCTTTTTTAGTAATTAATTATTTAAAAGTGATTTTAACTAATATTATTTAAATAATATTATTTTATCAAAATTAATTTTAGTATAAAATTACCAAACATAAATCATGTTGACACAAACTTATTTTTACATAAATCAATTCTATAAAATTACTTTCATTCAAACTCTAATTTGACAAACGACAATTCAAATAGACTTAATTGGCTGAATTCTTGTATTGGCTCAATTTTTTTATTAGTGGAATTATTTGTATATTTTACTATTTTTTCATGTTATTTTCTAATTGTTGTGTTATACATGTATTTAGATTTTGAAAAGTAACATTTTATTAAAGATCAATTCGGCACTGGCGCACTGCTGTATTGTTATTTTTTAAAAAAATTTAATTCACTAAAAAATGATTTTGGCGTTAAAGATCAATTCAGCCCTGCCGTACTATTTTTTTTTTTAAAAAATTTAATTTGTTAAAAAATAATTTCAATTTTAAAAAACGGCATCGACCATATGGGTTGGAACTTAGGTTATTTATTTTGTATTACACACTGAAGTCCAACAATAAAAAAAAATTCTCTTGTATTCTGTGTGTGTTCCTGAGAAAATAAAAATGGAAGGAACATAAACAATAACACAACCAAAATAAAAAGAGAAAGAAAGAAGAAAAGATAAAAAAAGAAAAAAGACCGTTTCTTTAGCGTACTTTGAAAAACCTAAAACCTTTTTGAGTTTGGAGCATGTAAAAATGAACCATGACACTACTAGAAAATCTACCATTTCATAGACAAAGGAAAAGGGTTTCAAATCCCGCCAACTCAATTTCAATTAAAATCAATTTGGCAAAATCAATTTTATACAAACTTTCATCTAAAAACTCTAATTCAAACACACACTAAAAGGATGCCAGTTGGTGTTTCTGCAAGTTCTGGTCTGTATACAGCAATCGTCTCTTCTTCGAACCATATCCTTGATACTGGTAGATGATACTGTAAAGGCACTGCTTCAGACTTACAATGTCAAACCTATCTATAAAGATTAAATCTCCATTCCTCGATTTAGCACCAGCAAATCGTTGGTACTCCTCAAACACAGAAGATAGGCACCAATTCTGCAATTTTCTCAAACAGCCGACAAGGCAACCTGTTCTATGCTTTCCTCGTTTGCAATGAATCAAAACTGGGTGATTTCTCACATCAATTAAAACTTTTAGAGCCTCCATAATTGAATCCCTCAGAATAGGTAAAGAAGCCTCCGTCTTCCCCTCAATTCCAAATTGAAAGAGCCGAATGTTCTGCGATCGAAGAAACTCCAGATTTTCTTCTGGATAGGGCTCTGGACACAAGTATATGATGGATCGAAGGTTTAGGGTTTGGAGAAAAGGGAAATTGGAAGGAGTGGGAAAACTGGATCGGAAAATGCAGTCCTCCACCATTGAGAAGTTCGGCGGCGGGACCAAAACGGCGGCGTCCTCTTCTACGGTATCAACCTCAACTATCAATCCCATTCTAACTAAAACCAAAAAAGAAGACTTTTTCGTTTTTTTCTCAAAAGAATTGAAGTTCTCTCTCTAAAATCGGAGACACCGATGGAATTGAATTAGAATTGGAAGAGAGGAAGGTGTTAGGATTCTAAATCCTAAATCTTTGAATCTTTGAACTGACTTTGATGCATGGTTGATCTTTATACTTATTTTTTTATCTTATTTTTGTTATCTTATTTTTTAAAAAAAAATAAAATCTGTTACACTTATCTTTGTTTAAATACTTATCTTTTTTTAATAAAATGATTGTTTTAGTTTATTTTAAAATTTAAAATTAATTTAATATAAATAAAATTATTTTTTTATAATA
>NC_029781.3:20827803-20910826 GCF_000817695.3 Arachis duranensis
CATGTTGCTATTTTTTTTTTTTGGTCGTGGAATGCATGTCATTGATAGAGAGGTTCGTGAAATCCAGTCTTTAGTTTGTAGACTTGAGCATTAATTAGTTTCTTCTTCTTTTGGGCCTTTGACCCTTTTCTTCAACCACAAAAATAAAGAATGATTGCCTTCAAGAATCCAAATAACATTGTTGCTAAGAAACAAAAACAACGTTCATGGTTAGTACCTTGTATTATATATGTTCACCGGAAAAAAAACTTGTATTATATATATTTTTGAAGGTTATCACAATTAACTTTGAGATATAAAAAATACTGTTATTTTATTGAAATATTCATATTACTGATAAAAATAAATAGATATATTAAATATATATTTTAAAAAATATTTTAGAGATAAGTTTTTAATATAATTTGCAAGTATTATTAAAAAAATCATTCCTAAAATTTAATAATTTTATACAAAGTAAATTTTATTAAAAAATTATTCTAAATGATTAATTTTTTTAAAAAATAAAAATTTAGAGATCAAATTTTGTCAGAATATCTCATCTATTATAAAAAATTAACAGGCATTATGAAAGAAAAAATTAAAAATAAATTATCTCTTATTTGTGTATCTTTTTTGTTAGAATATTTCATCTATTTGTTATTTTAAAAATAATTTTTTTTATACGTATATAAAATTGGCTATGCATTAATGAGAATAACTTAGTTGAAATTCGACATGTAATGATTGAGGAAATCATGAAGATGGGTTGAATAATATGCTCCAAAAACGTGAGTTACATATCTCACAGAAGACCAATTCAAAGCTTAGAAAACTCATCAGCGGCTTTTCTCATCAAGCTGACCCATCTTACGTTAACTGATGTCATTTTCGTTTGTTCTTGCTTCTTATACATATAATTGCATAATCCTCAACTAATCGAGCTTCTTCAAGGCACAGTTGCTTCCACATGAATTATCTATAATCTTTGATTTGTGTTCCACTGCAATGTGTTCTTTACTTGGAATCCAGTTTCTCGATCTAAATAAAACCTTTGTTCCCATGTGGTTCGTAGGGTGCCCCTCGTCGATGCAACAAACTCCTAAGAACTGATCACGAATTGTATTTCTTCAATCCTATACCCGATCCCATGCGTTTTTCCTCTAACAAAAATTTGAGAACTTGTTCATTTGCCAAACATTTTGTCACGGTACGGTGGTTCAATTTGCATGCATTCTCATTGATGAAAATCACTACAACTACATAGTTCTCCGGAGCTGGATAAAAAAAATTTTAGGGATAGGTTCTTGAAATTTTTAAAATCGCACACTTTAGTTTTAAAATACATAAAGTAGTTCTTAAGATTTTTTTCATTAGTTACTAACAGTAATTGCTAACGTAAAATATTGACTCACATATGTAGCCACCCATTAAGTGTCCACATGTGTAATTTACGGACTGTTTTGAAATTTTTTTAAATTTTTGGAGACTGTTTTGTATTTCATTTTTTGGACTGATTTGTCTACGTCGCACACGTGAATATTTAACGACTACGTGTGTGAGTTACCGTTCTACATTAGCAATTACCGTTAGTAATTAATGGAGGAGGACTATATTGTCTAATAGAAATAAACGTTGAAAATTATTTTATATATTTTAAAATTTAGGAGACTAAAGTATCTGATTTTAAAAATCTCAGGAACTGATTTTGGTATTTAGTCTTTTTTTTAGTTTCTCACTATAACCTTAATTTCGCAGGTTAAAGATTAATCCGTCGTAAATCTTGAGTTCTATTTAAAAATTTATCACTAGTTTATAAATTATTTACTGCATGCATAAAACGAAATTCAAATTTCTAACACTTAATTAAGAGAATTAATGAGCTAATCACTATAACCAAATTAATTTAGAGTTGGACTAATTTAACTGGCTTGATGAAACTTAACTGTCGTGGGAAAAAGTAGTTGTTTTTGTAGTAATGATTATATATACCTAATGTTATGGCAAGGGCACATAATATAGGTGAAGAACTATATACTATATTAATTTAGCTGATAAATTTGGAAATTCAAGTCAAATGAGAGATTTTCTTTTGGAATTTCTAGCGAAAATTATGAGAATATTGCCTTTTCTCTAAGAGTTTTTATTCTCAATTGGGGTAAATTTTAAAGTTGTCTTTAACGTTTAAATCATTCCATTTAAATCTCTAATATTTTAAAATTAACTCAATATTCTTCTACTGTTAAAGATCTGTTAATAAAATTGACGGCAGGACAAAACTGAGACAATTTTAAAACATTAGAGAGTTAAATATGATGAAAACGTTGGAGACAACAATAATATATAGAAATAAATCTTTATTTTATCCTTCAATAATATCATTTTTTACGGTACATAATTATTCAATTATTTTTTTTAATTACATCTAAGTAAATTACACTTAACCACATTACTTTTATTCTAAATAAATTTATTTTTTATAATTTTACTCTTAAAGATTTTTACTCATCATGAAATATTTGTAAAATGACTAGAATCACATTACTTTATTATATATGTATCATTTTTTTTCGCAAGTTTATGTACTAGTCATTCTACAAACATTTCATGATAAGTAAAAATCTTTAATAGTAAAATTATAAAAAATAAATTTATTTAGAATAAAAATAATCTGATTAAGTGTAATTTATTAAAAAATAATTGAATAACTATATACCGTAAAAAATTGATATTATTGAAAAATAAAATTAAAATTTATTTCTATTTATCATTTTTGTCTCAACGTTTTTGTCCTATTTAGGTTTCTAATATTTAAAAATCATTTTAATTTTGTCTCGCCATCGATTCTGTTAACAAATTCATAATGACAGGACAACATTGAGTCAATTTTAAAATACTAGAGACTTAAATAGGACGATTTAAATGTTAAAGATAACTTTAAGACTCATCCCAACATTGCGAATAAAAACGATACTTTACTTTTAAAAATAAAATTTATATGAAAAATTTTGGAAGAAATTAAACATTGAGATTGGCTTAATAACATGTGTGATATGGGAAAAAAAAAGATTTTTAGAATTGAAATTGTTCACTAATACTAGCTGCTATAAAGAAATAATAGAAGCACAAATAACTAGAAAATTTAGGACAGTCAAAATTGGTGGTGGTTCTATTGTTATATCACTTTCTATAGAAAAAGAAGATAAAAAGGGAGGAGGAAAAGTTAACAAATTAAAGATGTCTAGAGTCCATGCCAAAAGAAAAAATAAAAATTAAAGATGTTGTGAAATATTTTTTATTGAAAAAAGCGAGAGCATAACTTTTTGCCAAAACCAAAAGTTATCATAAATTCATAATAGAGTGAAATTTAGCATTACATTTCATTTTTTTTTAATAATAATCAATATAAAATATTCTGACACAAAATATTATTATACTTAAGTATTTTTTTTTCTCATTTTTAACACATTCAGTATATAATTGTATGTTTATTTGTGTGTGAAAGTATCTATATAGATTATAGACTATTTATGGTCAAAGTATTCCTCCGTCTTAATATAAACACTTTTCTAAGAACTCAAATCCTAGAGATGTACTTTGAGGTCTTCCAATTTTAAGGTTGTAGTGTATCTCAACCTTTATATATCAATAAAGAGAGTGATAAGTATTGTTATTTGCGAATTTGATATTATTTTTCATCTATCTATGATTTTTTCATATTATCATTATTTTAATTTTTAGAGATAAAAGTAAAAGATGACCCATAAGAATTAAGAATAATTTAAAAAATAAATATAAATTTAGGCTTGATTATGATAAATTTTTTTTATGGTATTTCCAACTCAATGGATTAATAATTAATTTTTCGTTAATAGAAATTCTATTTAAAAGTTTATTGTTAGCTAGCCAATAAATTATTATATATACAAGATTAGATTTAAATTTCTGATATTTATTTAAGTGGACAAGTGATCTGACAGTTAGATAGACCAATTAGACCAACTGAAATTGGTTTGATTATGATATTTAAACTTTACTCAAAGATATATAGTATGACTTATGATAGAAGGAATTGCAAATCCCATAACGGATTATTGTGGCCCTTAATCCCTTTTTGGAATACTAATTTTTCTTCTTTTTCTTTTGGGTCAGAGGGCTTAGTTGTTTTTGAGTCATTGCCAAATGTGCCATGAAAAGATTAACAGCAACGTCTCTATTAAATCAGCTTCAGCTGTGTGACCCCTTTTTGATATTTTTATATCACTATCATGTTTTTTGCAGATAGCTATGTTATCCCAATTTTCATTGAATTTGGGCTCTTAACGGACCCATATCTGTGTTGGAAAGTAAGTCTATTACAGTCATTGCCAGTTTGCACCCTTGACCTCCTCAGACTAAGAAACA
The DNA here is from genome assembly GCF_000817695.3 of Arachis duranensis. NCBI lineage: Eukaryota > Viridiplantae > Streptophyta > Magnoliopsida > Fabales > Fabaceae > Arachis > Arachis duranensis. The sequence goes on from NC_029781.3 coordinate 20,832,187, forward strand.
AACTAACAAAAAGTAAAAAGAAAGAAGAAGAAAATTAACTTGGCTTAGTCGAGTGATCAGCTCACCTGTCCGTTTAAGTAAATGTCGGAAGTTTGAAACCCGCCTATTGCATGCAGCAACCTATTGGCCAACAGACCCTTAAATGAAGGTGTTTTAGAAGAAATTCATTCATATCGAATTCCAAGAATATTACTCCAGAGAAAATGAAATTAAGAGTAGCATATATAATATAGAAAATAATTTCTATGCATTCAAAATATAAATAATTTTCTACACTATTAAAAACAATAAAAAGTGATTCCTTTAGGATGATTTGATATTTTTAAAACTTTTATTGATCGAAAATGTAAAACATTTTGGTACATAAAAAATAAAACCATAATAAGTTCAAGCTATTTTAATACAATAATACAAAATTATTCACAAGATATACTATCTTGCATTTTCAAGATTGGTTTCAGGTTAAAAATATTAGATATAAGTATTTATGTATTTTTATTTAACAGATTAAATTTTTAAAAATAATAGTATTTATAATATGATATTAAAATTTATACAATAAAAAAGTCTAATGTTTTAATGTTACTTTTGTTCTTAAAAATAATATAGAATTTTAACACAAGACAAAAATATATTTATACATAGCGACATACAAACAACAACACAAACACCTATATATATCACTCAATAAGATCCATAACAGAAGACATTGAATTGATGATCCAATTTATTGAAGAAGAACCTGTTGGCCCTCTGGATAAACTGGTGATTAAAATTAGGTGAAAATTGTCGATAAGCTTTAGTTTATATGGCATATCTCTCCCTTTCTACTTTAAAAGTCTCGGATTCAAATTATAAAGATTGTAATCGAAAAAAAATCTGGTAAATATATAAAAAACGTGTGGGTGTATTGTGTACTTAAAATTGAGAGTTATCTAATCTATCTGAAATACCTAAGATTGAGAGTTATTTAATCCACTTAAACTATAATTTATTGGCAATTTTTTTGTGTACTTAATTGGTAATTACTTGTATATGGTATTATATAATCAATTCTCTTTTGCCTTTATGGTTATGCCGAACCGAAAGGATAATGAACTTGCTTCATATAATAACTGGTAATGATAATGAGGGTTAGACAGAAATTATCGTAGTAGATTCTTATTTTTCTCAACATGTTTAAGTGTTATTTTACTTATACTCCTTGTACTTCTCTCCGTAAAGGGTCAAGCTTCAAACCAACTATGTCTATAAAAGAATATCGATTATATAAGTCAAAGACGTCATAATGCCTATCATGTATTATTATTATATCTAGAACATTTACACTTAAATTTCTATTGATCACTTTATTCAAAGTTATTAAGTCTTTTTCTACCTGCATGACTAACTTTTATTTAAGAGAAATGTTAGAAAATTGTTAAAATTTATTATNATATTTAAAAATATAAATTAAAAATATAATATTAAATTATTAAACTAAAAGAATTGAATTAATAGTTAAAAATAATTGCCAAAAAAAAAATTCTGAATTCTGTGGTTCTCGAGTAGCATTTCTCATTATTTATTTCGTCCCCTTAATTGGCTGCTCTATTAATCTTCTCAGGTCATGTTTAAATAACCTAAAATCAAATTTCATATCATTGTGGGGCTATGATCAAAATATCAAAATTTTACAAATCACAAATCATAGTGCGAATGTTATCAGATTTAGTTCGAATTGATTGATTTCTTAAAAATAGATCTCAAATAATTCAGATTTTTGCTTATATATTTTTCTGAATCAAACTTGCACCATAATATAAACCTACGAGTACGGCACCTGTATAGACCTGGACATATATATGTTTGAATTGCTCCCCTGCATCAATGCTAGAGAAAATTGTGTGATTTTTAATGCAGGTTAAAAAATTTTAATACGAAAAAAATGTAAATTTTTGTTGGAAATAAAATTTTTTGTTGTATATATATATATATATATATACAAGTGGGTGAACGTTGTAAATACAACAAGTGTAACATGTAGGTCACGTGCTGATTTAGCACGCATACAGCGTGATGAACACGTGGCCCAATTTGCAGCAACACGCACTTTGCATGCTGTCCACGTGACGAACATCAAGCCAACACGTACTCTGCGTGTTGATGAACATGTGTCAGGCATGCAAGCAACACGCATACTGCGTGTTGGACACGTGTCAAATGCTGGTTGGATGGTTTTGCAACACAGAATATGCGAGGTAACTCCTCTACCTATAAAAACTGAAGCTCGTTACTATTTTACTGCATTGCGATAGAGGTATTTTCTTGTATTGTTGGTGTGATGGAGGGAACTGCAAATACAGTGGTTTACCACAATGATGAGATTATACAAAATATATATGAGGGCGTGAGCTTTGCTTATGAGAGTACATTTTCGTTTGTGGTTCCGTGCACTATAACATTTGTGGAACTACAATACGGGCTCTGTCAGAGCATAAAGAATGGTATTTTAAAGAGGGTGAGCAACATTCTCTACTGGAGTCCGGTTGTCGTATTTGGCGGCCTAATATAGTTTGAGGTTATGCCGATCGTTAACGAAACAAGTATTCAGCGGATGTCTCATATTCATCAGCAAACTCAGGTGAAATATCCAAGGATTGAGTTGTATGTTGAGTTTGAACATATAACTGCGGATGAGGTTCAACATGATCCAAATGTGCAAGATGACAGAACTAAAGCGTACGAAGTAATGAACAATGATAGCAATGAGGAGTTCGAAGCTACATATGAAGCCAGTGACGAGGACGAGGACAGCAATAGGAAAGGTGAGGCAGTTGCGAAAACTTTAGTGGTTTCACCCACAATTAGTCAACCGATGGACATTCCACCTTTTATGTGTAACTTGGAACTTGACGCCATGCATGCACTGGAATTTTCTGAATATGCGAACATAGGTATGTGAGCAGTGGGTAGTATGTTTTCTTAATTTTGTTCTGACAGATCGATGAGCAATAATTTATTCTTTTTATAGGTGTTGTTGATCCTGAGAACGAGTAGTTCAGGATCAGAATGGAATACGGTTTTAGAAAATCAGTCATTGCGGCAATTCGGAGTTATATTATCTCCAAATGAATCGATTACGTTGTTTAAGAATCCGAGCCACAAAAATTCTGTGCAAAATGCAAGACTTATGGACGTGGGTGCGATTGGCTTATCCGAGCTAGCTTGATATAGAAGAAAGCTTGTTGGGAGATTCAGAGATACAATGGGAGGCACACGTGTTCTATAGGAACGATCTCACAGGATCACTCTAAGTTGGACTTGAACACGATTGTTGAGGCTATGAAGCCATAGATTGAAGCCGACCCAACCATAAAGGTGAAATCTATAATTGGGAAAATTCAGATAAGATTCAACGATACTATTAGTTACCGAAATGCATGATTGGCAAAGCAGAAGTAGGTATCCAAAGTTTTTGGTGGATGCGAAGAATCCTACCAAACTTTGCCGTTATGATCAAGAGGGATGGCCTGTGTATGCAAGGGATGACTGTGCATACCCGTACTGGTGAACTACTCAGTCGCAAGATGTCATTCGACACACTCGAATGAAAGCAACGGCCCTATCGTGTCACACACATCAAAATGGGCATGTAGTTCGACTGGGGTGATAATGTCAATGTATGGCCGCCAGACAAACTACAAAATATTACATGCGCTAAGTTAGATTATTAATACCATAAATTATTCTTATAAATTAATATAGATACTGACCTCATCCATGTAATTTATATCGTGCCTAATAGACGCCACACTCCTCGACATCCACGCTTTGGTTCGTGGATGATAACTCCACCTACAATACACAAAATTATAACAGAGTTTAAATTACATATTGCCAATAAAACATAAATAAAATACGAGTCAAATTCCAATAAATTATGTACTATTACCTGCATGCAACCAGTACATTAGCTGGTGCAAGCTGCTGTCTTGGAATGGACGCAAGAAATGACATTCGCTCCCACGCCCAAACAAACAACAAATTAAGTGGGTGTCCATCTCCTTGCAATCGTATCACGATTCATGGCATAGTGACCTATAAAGATGTGCTCTCAACTCTAATTGCTGATCTACTAAAAAATTGGAGCAGTGGTAGGTACTTTGCATGGGCATATGCCGTCGACTTATCCGTGAAGAGGGTGGTTCCTAGCAGACAGAAGATGTGACACCTAACGTATTGCTGGACAGACTCCCAAGTTGTCTGTCTCTAATATGGTAAACCCAAGCCAGCTTTATGTAACTTTAGATGAATTACTCACAACGAGTTCGCTGCCGAAAATCGCCATGTCTAGTTGACCAAGAAGTCCTTACTGCTATTGGTCCAAACAGTTACAACCTCTCCATCAAGTGGTAGGCCAAATATGTGTAACACGTTCTCCATTGTTACTGTAATCTCACCAGCTGGCAATATGAAAAAATGAGTCTCCTGCCTCCACCTTTTCACAAGAGCAAATAACAACGCGGAATATCCTCTGATCTGTCACACTCTCGAAACATAGTAGAATCCTGTTGTTTGTAAGGTCTGGTCAACCGTCGGATGCCACTTCTCCGATGGATCAAGTTTACGCGGCAAAAGATTCTTGTTAACCTGGTATAAGACAACTGAAAACAGAAAATAAAAAATAATTTTATAATTGTCTAAAATTTAAAATCAAAATTAAATCCAAAAAATAAATAAAAATAACTACATAAAATTCGAAAAACTAATACAAAAATAATTACAGATAATTTGTGTTAGAGTTAATAATATTTATTCAAATTAATAAAATACAAATTACAATAAAATAAAAAACATTAAAACAAAAATTAAAAATAATTATATAAGATAAAAAAATTAAAACATAAATTAAAAATAATTATATTAAATACTAAACTTTAAATTAACAAAGATAATAAACTTACTACATTAAGTTGTCCAAATAATTAATGTGTTCTACTGCATCAGTATAATTACGAACCATAGTTATTAAACACACTACTTACTCTCACTCTCACCAAAACTCACCTTCTTTAGTCGCCTTTTTTCACTTTCAATCTCTTTCAATCACCTTCTATAAATTTTGAAATGGGAAATGAAAAACGAGAAATGAGATGTTGAAGCAACAGCAAATTTTTTCCTCCCCTTTTAAAGGCACCATTATGCCGTTGCAGCATAATAGTTCCTAGAGCATGCCTGTTGGGTGCATAGAGACCAGCTGAAATAATGGTCAACACGTAGAGTGCGTGTTGTCCGTTGCTCGACGCATGATGAGGATGTCTGAAAATTAAATGAATTATCAGAATCTTCAATACGCAGGGTGCGTATTACGTGCAACGTGACACATGGCGACTAATCACACGCAAAGGTGTCTCAAAACCAAGCGAGGAATCTCTGCTTTTTTAACATACAGAATACGTGTTGTTTTTCTGCTTGACACATAGCAAATTTCTGCTGAAAATACCTCAAAATTCTGCATAAAATTTCTAGAAATACAACACACTAGGTACATATTGTGTCAGTCTCCAAATAACAATATTCAACAAAAACTACTATATATTTATTTATATAAAAAATAATTTCGGTCTAATGCAAGACACAATAACAGTTCAATAAATTATTATGTCGTTTTGCTTAGAATATTATTGTTCCCACTAGTCATCATGCATGTTCTATATCCACGTCTTCTTTTCTTTTGGTACACAAATTTGTATATGGAAATTAATTGAATCAAGACAATAATAATTGTTTCAGTTCATGCTAAACTCGAAATAGAATTGTAAATTTCACTGTTCAACTAAAGCTGAATGCATGAGAGTTCATTTTCAGAACTCGCACTTATTAATTTTAGGTCCAGCTAGTAACCTATTCAACATGGTTTATATATGTGTGTATCATAAGTCGCTATTTTAGCTTTTGTGATTGTCTAAAACACCAACACAATTTTTCATGTGGGACATTGCCATATTCAGTGTCTTATTTTATATATATGATTATTATTTATTAATAATGCATGGAACTCTCTTTACACTACAACACTTGTAACATTTTGATACATCCACAATAATAAGGTAAAATTGTTAGTGATATCATGTTTGCAATTTTAAGAAATGAATTATTAAAATTTTTTTTTCCATAAAAAAGCATTTGAAATTCTAAAATAATATTATAACTCGATTTTAATTATCATTTATTATTTTTAACTTATAACCAATGACTTTATTAGTTATCATTATCGATTTGTTGACCAAAAGATCTTAACATTAATATTATTCATCAATCTAACGTCTAAATAATAAAGTATATTTTTTAACTCATTTGAATTGGTTTAGTAGTTAACTCATTAGTTTATTTAAGTAAGTATTCAAAATTTAAATTTCATCTTATACATACAATAACCTAATGGCTAGAACGAGACTCATTTTTGAAAAAGTAAAAAATCATGAACTAAATAAAAAATACTTACATTATAAATTCATAAACCAAACAGAGCTCCTAACCTTCAACAGTGGAGGTTTAATGACTCATGATAAAGAAAAAACTAATCCTAATTATGAGAAATGGTATATAATCTGATGCTCTCTTCTGTGAACCTTGTTCACTTATTTATATCCTAAGTTCTATCTAGAATTCGAATTCAAAAACTCAATCTAATCTTATCTTTAAAGGATAAGATAGATAATTATCTACTTAAATTCAAATCAATCTTAACAATAATTCAAATCTAATTTAGAAATAAATCCTAACAACTAAATCTTTATCTCTCTAGAAGGAATTAATAATAACTAATCTCTTAAATCTTGAATCTTCGGATGAGATTAACGCTTCTCATGATTTGTATAATTGAAATTAGGTCTTAACAAGTGTTGCATCCTGGGAGTTGAGGCTTAGGAACGGCAGGCGTACTCCTTCAACTTAGACATTGGCCCAAATCGGTAGTTTAAATTCTGGCCGCCGAGCTTGAAGAACTGGCCGCCGAGCATGTGTGCCATTTAAGGAGGGTCGCAGGGAGTGTGAGCTGGCTGCCGGGTGTGTGTGATGGGCCGCCGAGCGTCCATACTGAAGGCTGGACATCTGGTTTTTATGCTCTTTGGGTCTGGATAGGCCTTCTTTGGATCGTTTTTGTGTTTTCTTTAAAAAGGCTTTAATCATTGATTACTTTGAAAACAAAAACTCTTGAAAATACAATAGTACTAACACAACTCTAAATATTTGAATAGATTTGAAATTTTACTAAAAACATAAGAAATTTGATTTAAATCTAAGAAAACAAATGAAAAAGAAACCTAAAAACTATTAAAGATGCCTAGGCATCACAACACTAACTTAAGACTTTACTTGTCCTCAAGAAAAAAAAAAGTAAATAGAGTTTATCTTAACGAAAAGAATTGAAAAGTTTGAAAATTTAATTTCAAAAAGTGGGATTTATGATAATCCTTGTGATTATATTCGAGCTTCTCTTATCTTTGATGAATCTCGCGTACTTACAATTTGAGAATTTTTGAAAACTTAAGTTTGAATTGTATTATGAGAATTTTTTTTGCCTTATATGACTTGAAGGCAGTTATTTCACATTCTAATTCGAAAAAGGATCAATGAGGCTTTTGACTCTAAGTGTTCTGTCACAAGGCAGCTCTTAATAGGTTTTCAATTGATAATCCCAGGCCAGTTGACCCAAATTATAGAGTGATAAAGCACCCTACGCATCTAATTACCCAAGTCTCTCCTTGACACAATCACACTACAAACACATAACTGAAAAATTATTGATCCATACATTGATGCCCAGAGCCTCCTTGGACTCTAAATGTTTTGTCTCAAAGCGACTCTTAATGCGGGCTTTCAATCGACAATCTCGGGCCAGTTGACTAAAGTTATCGGGTAATAAAGCACCCCTTGGATTTATTTGCTCAAATCTCTCCTTGAAACACAAACATCACAGGAACATAACTGGGCCCTAGTCACTGGTGCTCAAAACCTTATCATTTTTTATTATTTTGATCTTTTCAGACTCTTGTTTTTTTCATTGCTTCAAGGAATTGATCTGAATTCTCATAATACTTTTTTCAGAACTTTGTTTTTAGAGAGTTCCCTTCCTTTTTTACAAAATTCAAATATCTTAAGTTCATCAAATATAACCACATATTTTTTAGCACCACCACTTTTGTTTTGAATTATTCAATTTTTTCATTAAGATATTCTCCATACAACTGATCACTGGAGGAGCAATCATACAAGTTTAAGTATTAAAAAAAAAGCAAAGTAAACAAAGAATGCAATTTATGCAAGGAAAAAGAAACAAAGTAAAATGAAAACAAAAGGAAAAAGATATAACTAACCACCAGAAAAGAGAATTCATCTTATCCAAAACACTTACTCATCCTCACTACTTTTCTAGTCCTCGGTCTCAATTATCACTTCCTACATTCGGGCATGCCACACTTGTTATCTCTCAAGTTCTTCTTGTATTTTTCTCTCAGTTTCCTCTGCCCTCTCAAGTTATGTAAATTTGACTTGAAGCTCTGGATAGCACATAACTTGTTGGGGATGTGAAATGTGTGCAGCCATACAGAGATAGTTGAGTTTAGCTATTGTTTTCAGCTAGTGTCGTTAGGTGTTCAGCTGGAACTATTGGAATTTCTTATAGAATTGTTGCAAGTCAATCACTTGAGCTTGAGATTGACTAGTCCTTGCTTGAAATTCTAGTGCAGGAGGAGGAGGAGACTCTGGTGCGTGAGGAGAAGGAGGACGAGAATGTTGTTGTGGTTCTTCCATTTGGTCCGCACAGATGTTCCTTCTTGCGTCAATGGATACTCCGGTCGCTTGGCAGAGCCAGTGAATGATGTCCGAAAATCCAAGTTTTATCCTTGATGTCTTGTTTTTCGCGATGACACTTATGTAGTAGAGGATGAGCTCCTCTACCCTCACTTCTTCTCCCCTCATAATGGAAAAGATGAGGACAATCATCTCCACTGTTACTTCTGAATGGTTGAAAGTTAGGGTTATATTATGTTGGATAAACCCAACCATCCTTTAGCAACATGAATGAGTTGAGTTCTTTTGAGTTGGATTGCCTCTCCACTTACTCTAAACTTTCACTACATCTCCGAGACACATATATCTTAGAGAATTTTTCCCAACCTTTTTTTACCAATCATCTTTATCCCACAGTCATAATAGTCATCCCCCAAGTTGTGAAATTAAAGAGGAATGTGGAGGACTCTTCGGACGTTTTTAGAGCCAAAATCAATACTTTTACCTCTTACATAGCACTTGAACGGAGGTTTTTGAGCTACGTCCTCTGTTGTCCTCCATGCATTTCCATAGAACTCTCGTACTAATGTAGCTCCCATTTGTTCTTGAGGGTACGCCAAAATCTTCCACTTTCTCTTTGTTGGTTTGGTTGGAATCTTCGGATATTCTCTGGTTTTCAAATCAAAATTTACTTTTGGATTGATTGACTTGTTTATCAACTATTGATTGTATTTTTCTTAATAAAGTTAAGAACAAAATCGGTGAGTGTCATATGAAAGGGTGGCCGGTTCCTTACCCTTTCTCTTTTTGAACAATAACATCTTTGGAATGATATTTCACACTACACAGAATGCTATCCAACACCAAATTTAAAATTTAAATGCGGGTTGAGAATGAAGTATGAACTAAATGGAAGAAGAGGAGTGTGTAATTTGGTGTGTGGTGTGAGTGATGATTTATGTGTGCATTTATAGTGAAACAAGAAGTGGAGTATGTGGCTATAGATACATGAATTAGTGTGTGGTATGCATGTTTTATAGAGAGAATCAACGAAAAATAAGAGCTATAGGTCAAGGTTCCAATTGTTGAGAGTTGAAATTATGAAGCAAAAGATAGTGTGTTCATGCATGTGAAAATATGACAAGGGCAGAGTTTAGGGAAGATAAATGTGCATGCATGCTAGATATGTAGTTAAAGTGATATGTCGTGAATGCATGGTGCTAACTCTTATTCATGGTGATAACTCTTAAAAGAAATCAGAAGCTTTAAATATGCAAGCAACTATCAAGATCTAAGCATAATTGAAAATAGGGAAAGCGATGCGCCGAGCGTTCAATGATTAGTTTGCTCCCCTGGGAGCTTGCCTTTGCCAAATGCCGGGTTTTCAAGATGGCCGCCGGGTGTGGCTTCTCTTTTAGCACATGGAGACCAGGCTTCCAAGATGGCCGCCGAGCATTCAACACCCCCTTTTCTTGATAAACTAAATAGAAAAAATTAAAAATAAATGCAATAAGAGAAAAAAAGGAATACAATTGTGGAATGCTTATAAGAAAAAGACAAAAATACTAACCGTGGTTGGGTTGTCTCCTAGCAAGTGCTCTTTTAACTTCATTAGCTTGATGTTTGAGTCTTCTAGGTTGGGAATCGAATTGTCTCACAACACTTTTGAGTGTTGTCCTCCATTAAGTATGCATCATTCATCTCCTCGTTGATTCAGTTTTTTAGAGTGATAGCCTCGCCTTCCCTCCTAAGATTATTAGTTGTCACTACTATCACTGCCAATGCCTCTTCAGATGTCCTTTTTTGTAATGAACCTCCAATCGATGAATCAATCGTCGTTCTTGAGACTTGGGAGACTCCATTATAAAAGAATTGGATTAGAAGCCACTCGGGTAGATCATGGTGTGGACACCCTCCGAAAATTTTTTTGTATCTCTCCCATGTTTCATGGAATGATTCACTCTCTTTTTGGGAAAAGGAAGCGATGTCTTTCCTTAATCGGACTAAACTTTTATTATCTTCTGTCGTTATTTCTTTCTCTTCTCCTTGCATGCACAAACACATAAAGAGATCAAACGTACCTTATGGAATAAAAGAATAAAGAAAGAAGGAAGAATTGAGCATAATATAGAAAAAGAAAAACTAAAAGAAAACAAAATAAAATAAAACAACATCTAATTTAATGATTTAATGGACATATGTTGTCAATCCCAATTATTCTCCGGCAACGGCACAAAAAACTTGATAAGAAAAAACTAATGCTCATGGATACTGGCAAGTGCACCAAATCGTTCAAGTAATATCGTGGTGAGTGGATATCATTCCCATGAGGATTAACGGATTGAAGCAAGCAATGTCTAATTAAATCTCTAAGAAAGAAAAGAACGGTGAAGAAGAGAATGGGAGAATGCTTTGAAGTTGGAAGAAAATCAATAGATGAGAATGTTGAAGGCCTCGAAGGTGGTTGATTCTTGGAAGAATAATGCTTATGCTTTCTTATTTATTTCATGCAAAAATCTTTTCACAGCAAATGATTTATAATCAAATCACAATCCTTTAGTAATTTAATTTCTCTAAACCTAATTAATCGCCAATTCCTTGGTCAAATAATCAAGAGAAGAGGTAAAAAACGGTTTCTATTTTAAGCCACATAATCTTCAAAAACTATCATTAGCTAAATTATGTCACTTATTCAAGACTAGCTCTAGATAATTGAAGATTATGATATGAGTTTCAAGCTAATTTCAAAATTAATTTTTCCATATGTAATACTAGAATCTAAGACAAAATTAGAATATTTCCTAATAGTTCTAACCATTAGTGATGAAGGACGAAATTCATTCTTGAAAAAATAAAGAAGTATGAATTAAATAAAGAAAACACTTACATTATCAATCCGTAAAGCAAAAAGAGCTCCTAACCTTCAACAGTGAAGGTTTAGTGGCTCATGATAAAAAAGAAACTAATCCTAAATGATGAGAAATGGTGTATGATCTAATGCTCTCTTCTGTGAACCTTGTTCACTTATTTATATTCTAAGTTCTATCTAGAATTCAAATTCAAAAACTCAATCTAATTTTATCTTTTGAAGGATAAGATAAATAATAACCTACTCAAATTCAAATCAAATCATAATAACAATTCAAATCTAATCTAGAAATAAATTCTAACAATTAAATCTTTATCTTTCTAGAAAGAATTAAAGATAACTAATCTCTTGAATCTTAAATTTTCGGATGAGATTAAAGTTTCTCATGATTTATATTTTTAAAATTGGGCCTTAACAAGTGTTGCATACTGGGAGTTGAGGCTTAGAAACGCCAGCCGTGCTCCTTCAAATTTGGGTGTTGGCCCAATTGGCAGTTTAAGGAATTCTTTTTTCCAGGCTTGGGGAACTGGCCGCCGGACGTGTGTGCCATTTAAGAAGTTTACCATTTTTGTGTTTTCTTTAAAAATGCTTTAATCATTGATTACTTTGAGAACAAAAACTTCTAAAAACACAATAATACTAATACAACTCTAAATACTTGATTAATTTTAAAATTCCACTAGAAAACATAAGAAATTTGATTTAAAATCTAAGAAAACAAATGAAAAAGAAACCTAAAACTACTAAAGATGCCTAGGCATTAAAACCCTTAAATAGATTTCAGATCTGCACTAGATTAATCTTTGACTTGCAACAAAAAGATATTCATCAAGTTCTGCAAATGACATCTCATCTTATATTTCTATGCTCTTATTTCTAACATTCTATATTATTACAAAAATATTATTTTTATACTAAAATTAGCCATCAATATATTTATATATAGATATGTGTGGTTAATTTATTTTCAATGTGTATTTATATTTCAACATATATTTTATACTAGTGACTGATTTTAATATACATACAGCATGATTGATATTATTATACCTCTTAAACAATTGTTGACGTAAGCGTTGAAATATCTTTTACAAGTACACTCTCAACTATTCTCAATTCTGCTCCGACCAAAACCATTGAACAGCTCCCGACGAAGAACTCTTTAACCGAATTATAGCTCGGGGTCACTACTTTGCTTCGACTACATGCTTTAAGAGAAAATATTCAAACAAACTACATCTTCGACTAGTTATACATTAGGAAAAATATTACCAACATTGGAAGAGTACTTAAAATAAATTTTGTCCTTTAACATAAATGTGATTACACATGCTTGATGCATGGTAATATATAACATGTTAAAAAGTAATGCAATTTTTTGAACCATGTAGCTTAATTGCGTACTGTGTTTGATCTTTTACCATCTTAATCATTATTCATTTGTTGTTTAACTTAAGAATGATTCTGATATTTTACCTTTTATGATTCTCTATTTGTTTTTCTAAAACAAAGGAGGATCGATTTGTATGATAAATTCGGGGGTAGAATTGGAAAAAGGCAAAAACGGTTCAATGGTTTAGAAAGTTGTAGTGTTGAAACCACTACGTAACATAATTTACGTGGGCATTCATCTTTTAACTATGTAAAGTAATCTTCCAAAGAGAATTAGTTCTACTTTAATTAAAGCTCTTCAACTAACTTCTAATTTTTGTTATGCATTCTCTCACGTTTTGAACAATTAAATACATGAATACTAAATATGAGCCTAGATTTATAACCAAATCGTAATGGACTGAAATCAGTTTCAGTATATGCAGAAATTAACATACTTGTTTTCTTGTTTCTTATAATATCAATGATAAAAGAGAAAATATAATCTGCTATCACCAACTATCATTGATTCCTACTCTTAAGTCTTATTAATTATTGTGATGTTGCATGGCGGCAAGATTGGCATGCTTCCTATCCCTTTGAGTGAAAATTTGGGAACTTGTAATAGAAAAGGGAGAGGAAAAGCTGAAGTAATAGAAGTGCAAAATATAAAAAATTTGGGTAAGTTAGTTATAATCAAAGATGTTTTAACTTTTATATGTACCATATGTCTAAGATTGTGGCATAGAAAATTAATGCTCTTCGAAGGAGAATTTATTCATTTATTTATTTATCTATTTATTTATTTATTTGGGTCATGAGGAGAATTTATTTATTTATTTTGGGTATAAAATAATTGATGAGCGAAAACTAATGATCACGTATGCTGGTAAGTATACCAAATCGTTCAAGTAATATCACGGTGAGTAAATATCATTCCTACGATAATTAAAGGATTGAGTATGTAAATATATGATTAAATTACTAATTAGATTGATTAAACCTGATTGATGAGGGTTGAAACTATGTCTTGCTTGAAACTTTAAATGCTTAAAAGCTTAAGGAGGCAGTGATGAACATGAGAGTAATTGAGAGAAAATAGTGATTGAGAATGTCAAGAATTTCGGAAATGTTTATTTTTCAAGAAAATTAAATCTTACGTTATCTATTTTGATGCATTCAAAGATCTTTTCACAACAAATAATAATAATTACATTCCAATTCTTTAACAATTCAATTTATCTTTAATTAATCAATCGCCAATCCTTTAGTCAATCGATTAATAAAAGAGGTTTAGCATTGATTTAATTTTAAATAATATTCAAAAGTGGTTCTAGATCGAATTATATGTCACGTATTTAAACTAGTCCTAAACAATTGAGAATTAAGAGAAAGACAACGTTGCACACTCTTTAAACAATTATTTCTAGTCAAATAAAAAAGTCATGATAAAAGTTTCAAGCTGTAATTTTAATATTAAATTTTTTAAAATAATAAACAGAATTCAAAATAGAGTTAGAATATTTTTTAATGCTTCTAAACTTTTAAAGAATGAAGAAGGAAAACTCAATTTTAAAAATAGATCAATGCATAACCTTAAAATAAAATAAAACTTAGATTAATAATCCATGAAAACATAATCAGAACTCCTAACTTTTTAACAAAGGAATTAGTAATTCATAGAGAAAGATGAAAAATAAAGATAAAAGAACAGAAGAAGAAGGTGTGGTATCGGATCCAAAGATCCTCTCCTCTTTTCCTGTGAACTACGTTCACTTATTTATATCCTAGGTTTACCTAAAATTCAAATTCAAAAACTAAATCTTTATCTTATCTTTTAGGAAGAATAAGATAACTAATAACAATAATTCATATCCTAATTAAAATCAAATCAAATAAAATTCTATCTTAACAGAATCTTCCATAACTTTAACTGAAATAAAGTTGGATTTTGATTGGTATTGTACTTGAGCTTGTGATGTGGTACGTCAATTTATTGAGGGCTTCAAGTGTTGCATGCCTAGACTTGGCGTGGCACGCCAACTCTTGGCTTCATTGGGTGTTACATGCCCTTGGAATTGCGTTACGTACCAACTTATTAGGTTTCGAAGGCATTGCATGCCCTTGGTGGCGTTGCACGCCACTTGGTTCTTCCTCGAGAGCGTTACATGCCCTTTGCTGGTGTGGCACGCCAATTTCTTAGTTTCTGGAGCATTACATGACAACTTTCTTCTTTTTTTGGGTGCTGTTTTTGCGAGTTTAAAGATGATAGTTGTGCATGGTTCAAACTAAATATCCATTATAGACATATGCATATCATTTTGAAATTCTAGATGTTGGCTTTTCAATGCCACTTAAATTATCTCATTTGGACCTCTATAGCTCAAGTTATGATCACTCGAATGTGAAGAGGTTAGGATTAACAGTATTTGTAAATTAATTACTTTTTAGTTGAAAATATAACCTGAATCCACAATAATTCCAAAAAATTCCAAATTTATAATTAGTAATGAAAACTTCATTTAAAATATAAAAACATATAAAAACTTTAATTTAAATAATAATACCAAACTTAAAATTTTATTTGTTCTCAAGCAAAAGAAAAAAAAAGGTTAAACTTAATGAAGAAGAATTGAATCTCTTTGTATGTTAATGTCCAACTCAATAGTGGAATTTTTTCAATAATTTCTTTGATCATAAACCGTCTTCTCTTATCGTAATAAATCTTGAAATCTTGAGAATCAAGAACTTTCACGACTCAAATTCGGATAGTATTATATTATGAGGTTTCTCTTAAACTTATTTGATCTTTAAAATCATTTACTTTATATTTTTAATTGGAAGAGATGTCCAAAGTGTTAACTCTAAGTGTTTTGTCTTAAGGCAGTTCTTGATGTGGGGTTTCAATTGATAATTCTGGAGTAGTTGGTCTAAGTTACTGGATAATAAAACACTCTTCGGATTTATTAATTACCCAAATTTTTTTTTGACACAATTGCTCCACAAGCACATAACTAGATTTTTCTTTTCCCAGACATCGATATCCAAAGTCTCTTTGAATTTCTAAATATTTTGTTTCAAAGTAACTCGTTATCACGGGCTTTCAATCAATAATCTCGAGCCAATTAACTTAAATTACCGGGTAATTAAGCACTTCTCAAATTTAATCACCCAACTCTTTTCTTAAAACAACAAGCACCACAGACATATATACAAAAATTACTAAAGATGTTAAGGTATCAATAACACCATTCCACCATATATGAGCCAGAGATAATGTAGTGAGAGGAAACATAATAACAGACTTAGCAATAATTATGATTTTATTTTGAGTAATTATCGAAAATTTTAATTTATTTTTTAATTATTTTTTAATATTTAAAAGAGTAAAAAATTTTAAATATATATGTTAATTATTAAAAGTATAAAAAAGATAAAAATAAATAAAAAATATTAAAAGTTAAAAAGATAATTAAAAAATAAATTAGAACTCGTAATTTTCATGAATTTTTATAAATAAAATGTTATTTTAATAATTAAAAGTAGTTTAACAACTAATAACTGAAGATAAATCATCTTAATTGTCTTCTTAAGTTTTGTTAGTATTTAACAACTAAAGGACAATTTAAATAATTTTATCTCTGGATTGTTGATTATATTATCAAATTATTTTTGGTTGTTGAAGTTATAGTTTTTTTAATTAGAATATTGCTTTTCCATATAGTTGATTAAGGATTATGGAGTAATTTAATTTATGATATTATTTTATACATACCTAAAATGTGTAAAATAAAAAAAAATCATAAATTCATGTTAATATTATCTTAATTTATTAACTTTATATTATAATGAATTAAAATATATATGTCAATAATTTAAAATTAAAGTCAAACAAATAAAATCTAAAAAAAATCTCTATAAAATTTGCTATCGATTCTATTATTGATAAATATAGATATTTTAAAGAATATTATATGCTATTTTTTAATCTTTTCTATAAATATACGATACACATTTTAATGTTTATTTATGATAAATTTAAAATTAGATCTTTTAAACGAGGAGTTTAATAAAAGTAATAAGGTGAAGTATTAATTATTATTGAATTTGTAATAACTTTTATCATATGTGAGTTTTATTATCTTAATTTAAGAGTGATTGATATTTTACTTTATCATTTTACTAATTCTCTCATTTTAGATGACTTTGATCTATTTTATTAGTATTAATATTTAGTTTTATAAAAAATTTTTAAATATTCTATGATGTCTATGTTTTTTCTTTCTTTCTCTTACTTTTTCTGTCTCTTTGTTAAAGGTAAAAATTGTATTTATTTTGATAAAATGAGTATATAAAATCTTTAGAATAAATGTCCATTTGTATCCATGATAAATAAAAATCCTGACATTTGTACGCATGATAACCTGAAACTAAAGTTATACCCATAATAGATGCCCTTCGTGGGACAAAAATGCCCTAACTTGGATCTGAACTTGGTTCGTGAGAATCTGATCCTAGGTGACACTCCCTTCCTTATCTTCAATCCCTCTCTCTTTCATTCACACACACACTCTCTCTCTCTCTCTCTCTCTCTCTCTCTTCACTCTCCAATACCCACTATGACCCCTTCTTCCTCAACACTCTGCTCCCTCCCGGAGGTGACATTGCCGTCACAGGCGTGAGGGCGCTTCCTCGACGAGGATCTGTTGCTGTTCCACTTATGATTCTTCATCATTGTTGCTGTTTCCTCCCTGATGCTTCTTTTGCTGGTTACTTCTTCTTCTCTCTTCTCCGTAACTGTGGTAGTGGTGGAGAAGCTTCTGTTCATGCTGCATGGTTCTTCTGAGAGTTGAGACACTATCTCTGAGACTTCACCTTCTTTTTTGTTGATGATAATGGGGTTGAAAATGGGATGTGGGTTCTTTGATTCAATTTTGTCATCAGGATTTTGAAGAGGAGGCAGAAGGGTGTCCGATTGTGGCTTAAAAATTGGAACTTGATTTCGTTTGGCAATGGGTGTTTCTGATAGGACCTCTTTCACAGATTCTTCCTCTAACACTGGTGGTGGTTGCTGCTATGGTATTTGTTGGTTAAGGTTTGAGTTGGGGAGAGAGGGTGTAAGGTATTGTTGGGAAGTTTGATTATTTTGGTGATATGAATTTTGATTTTGGGTCTGGAATTTGCTGATGCAGCAACCCATATGAAGATTTGAAAAAACAATGCGAGAAGATAATCAAGAAGGAGGAAGAGGAAGAATAGGCAGCAATACATATGTAGGAAGAAAAAGAAACACACCCCATACTTGGTTAGAGACTTGATCTTCGTGCTCTCAAGCTCTCAAGAATAGGTAACTCTTGTTCGTAACCCAATTATCGAATTCATCATCACGCAATTGGGAATCGAAAAAACCGCTCCTTTTCCTATCCCTGTCCCTTTCCCTCCTCTCAAAACCGTTACCAATCATTGATTTCTTCGCGACGGCCCAATTATCAATCTCGTCGGCACGGGAAGGAGCCAATTCGCGGTTCGAATCTCTAAACCCACCATTCCGCCTCGACTCGTCAGAAACCCTAGAGGAACCCCACCTCAAATTGGAGGAATCATCACCACCACCGGAGCTTCTATTGGCGCGGTCACCACCGTAGTTTTTGAAGCCACCGCCAAGACGGTTGCGGTCATGGTCGAGCTCCTCGGCGGTGCGCTGGCGCGGACCGGTGGGGAGCACGATGGGATCTTGGTAGTCGATTTTGGCGGCAGTGAACTCAGCAAGGAAAAAGGTCTGGCCTTTCTTCTTCTTGGGTATTGGGGAGTGAAGAGAAAGAGATTGTGTGTGAGTGAGAGAGAGAGAGAGAGAGGGGTTGAAGATAAGGGAGGGAGTGCCACCTAAGATTGGATTCCCACGAACCAAACTCAGATCCAAGTCAGGGCACTTTTGTCACACGGAGGGCATCTATCATGGGTATAACTTTAGTTTCAGGCTATCATGGGTACAAATGTCAGCGTTTTCATTTATCATGGGTGCAAATGGTCATTTATTCAAAATCTTTATCAAGACAAGCAAAGGATAAAGTGGAAATTGATCCAAAACATATCAAGAAGAGAGATTTCACTTTGGTCTTTTCACGAAACTCTTTATTTATGGCGTCTGCATATTTCCAAATTTTTTATAATGTTGTTTTATTTCCTTCAAAGATTCACTTATTTTTTGAAATCCATATTTTTTAGATAAGTGTTACAATAAGACTTATCTTTTTTTTTTGTTGATTCTATCTTCAGACTTCTTTATACATTTTCAGCCACCATGTCCGAAAAGCTTCAACCTCTTTTTTAATGCTATGGATTTAAAATCTAACAGTTTGCCAAATGAATTTCGAGTGTAGACATGATAAGAAGCAATATTTAATCGATTCCACAACTCCATTGCAACATGCGCAGACAGGTGTTAGGGATAGCAGTAATCTTCGCGTTTAGCTTCTTCCTCACCAGAAGTCCTCGCGATTCATTTTCCAAAGCAAGATCTGTAGTTTTGTTGGACAATCCAACTCCCAAATAGAAGTTTAAAACTCTCTATTCTTGAAATGGTCAGCTAGAAACTTAATTGGGGGATGAAAGATCTGAAAATTCACTTTATATTCTGTACAAACAAAATAAACCCCTTTCTTCTCTTTGCACCACATTAATGTATCTCTTTGTTGTTGTATATGGATTTGCATGATGGGTTGAGCTATCTTTGGAGTAAAAGTGTTATTGCTTAATTACACATTCCATTCACCCGTTCAGTTATCAGTTGAAATATCCACACAAAATTTGGATTGTAATTCTGACACTGTCTCGCCATCAATGTTTTTTGTCTCCCGACTTAGCAATCCTCCAAAATCCTCACATTAGAATTCCTCCTTAGTCCCTACTCTTCACAAAATACCCTTCTCGATGATTTACTTTCCTTCAAGAAGACTTCTCCTAACCCATGAAAGATTAGTATCTATATTAGCTTTTAGAAAATCAAAGTGCCTGAAGTATTTACTTCTAAACACTTTTGTCACCAGGGGGTTTGATTTAATAATCAGTCTCCAACTTTGCTTTCCTAATATAGCCAAATTAAACGCCTTGAGGTCTTTAAATTCCAAACCTCCTTGTGTCTTTAGTCTACATAGAATATCCCAGCTAATCTATTGTATTTTTCTTTTTTCCTATTTTTGTCCCCACCAGATCAGAATTACATGAGTAATCTCTAAATTTCTTTAATAAATGTTTTAAGAAATTTAAAGCATCCGAAGGTGTAGATAAGAATTGTAGCTCCAACTATTTTAATCATCTCACAACCATTAACTAAGAGTAAGGATTTTTTTTCATTGTTGCAATTTATTTGCCACTTTTTCTTTGACATAGCTAAATATATTTTTCTTGGATTTTTGTATAGTTGTAGGCAAGTCTAAGTATCTATTTTGAATTCCAACATTTGGCACTTGCAACAAATCTACCAACTCTTCTCTATCTTAATTTGGAGTGTTTTTGTTAAAGAATATAGTCGACTTATTCAAGTCTACTGTCCACTAATCTCTCCATATATTCTGTAAAATCTGCATAATATGTTGGCATACACTAGAATTTGCTTTGCTGAAAATAATAGAATCATCGGCAAAAAAACAAGTGGATAATTTTAAGACTGTTACTATTAATCTTCAAACTAATTAGGTCATTACTCTGTTCTCCTCTATAGAGCAGGTAGGATAATCTCTCTGTATAAACAATGAAAAGATAGGAAGAAAGAGGATTTTCTTGACAGATTTCTCTTATAGGTTTAAAAAATTTTTTAGGTTGTCCATGCACAGTAACAACATAGGATACAGTAGTAACATATTCCCTCAGCAAATTAATCCGCCAATTATAAAAATCGAATGGTTCAATCACCTTCCAAAACAAATTCTATTCCATTCGATCATAAGCATTACTCATGTCTAATTTCAAAGCCATGTTTCAAACCTCATATCTCTTATTCTTTAGGAAATGCATGCATTCATGTGCAATTAGAACATTGTCATTGGTTAAGATACCTTTTATGAAAGCACTTTGATTATCACACATAATTCTATTCATAATAGGCTACATTTTATGCACTAAGACCTCTGAAATAATCTTAAAAAATATTGAATTAAGACTAATTGGTCGTACCTAAGCCTTAGTTAAAGTATTAGAAATCTTTGGAATTAGGCATATATGAATATAGTTGAAAGATTTTAGCTTTCTACCTCCAGTAAAAAACTTTCTACTGCTTTAATAGTGTCAACTTCAACAATATTCTAGAAAAATTGAAATAATCTTGCCATATACCCATCCTCTCTTGGGAATAAATATGGGTTAATTGAAAAATAGCTCTTTTAATCTCAGCCTTTGTTACTGGTCGTGTGAATACCAGTTGTTCTGACCTGCTACCTTTTTCCTCATAGATGAAATAACTTCCATAGGATCTACAGTGCTAGTCAATTGAAATAGAGTCTCAAAATAAGACTAGGTTATCCTACTTATTCTTTTTGAGTCCGTATGAGTCTCCCCCATTTTATTTTCTAGTTTTTAAATTTTATTGGAATTGTTTTTAATTTGCACCTTTGAATGGAAGAATTTTGTATTTTGATCTCCAGTTTAGTCATTGGACTCTTGCATTTTCCTTCCAATAGCGTTCTTCACACAGATAAGCCTCTGTCGATTCCTCTTCTAGTCCTAGAATTTAAATCTTGTCTACCTGTTCTGTTTTGTTTTTCTCTTTCCCAATTTGCTTTTTTAAATCCTCAATTTGCACCTAGAATTAGATTTATGAAGTTGCTACCATCTATTAGACGATGTTGGCAGCGCTTTAATTTTGTGTGTAGCTGAAACATCGGTGAACCTATTATTTCTTCCCTCCACACATTTTTCACAATATGATTCACCTCATTAACCTCACACTATCATTCTTAAAACTTAAATCTCATTTTAAACTTCTTTTGCTCTACCTCTGAGGATAAAATCAAAAGTCTATGGTTCGAGCCTTGGTCATCAAGATGCCTCACACCTGAGTTGGGATAGTATTCTAGCCAATTTGGAGTTGCTAGAAATTTGTCAAGCCGTTTCCGAATTAAAGCACCCCAAACTACCTATTACACTAATATGGTGTTTGAAAATCCCTTAAAATTCAATTTTTATGGGAACTGAATTCAATTCCAATATTTGAAATAAAAATAATTAAATTAGTTTAGATGGAATTCAATTCAATTCCTTTGTTTTCTCTCAAAATCAATTCCAACCAAAAAAGGTCTGATTTGAAATTTCATTCTATTGAGATTTCACTTAAAACTTAAAATATATAAAATGTCCTTATAATCTAGTTACTTATTCTTAACTTCCTTTACTCACTTTCTCTCAACGTCTCCCACCTTTCAACACACTCTCTCCTCTCTCACCGCCTTTATTCCCTTCCTTTCCCTTTTTTTTCTTCAATTCACTTATTTAATATATATCTATTTTTTTGAAAGGTCTACTATGTAAAAAAATATTCACACGTATAGATTTTATGTGTTTAATTTAGATTAATGACACCAATCATTTGTTAGTCTACTACGTCTGAACATTTTAAGCAAAGTTGTGTCAGTCATGACATCAACAAAAGTGAAATAATTTTGTCTCATTTTAATGACATTAATTAGTTGCTATAATTTGATATTAATAACTAGCTTTTTCTTTACTTGTTATGTCATTAAACCACTCAACAAGTTAGTTCTTAATAGTTCATGTTTGTTTTTTATTTAAAAAATATAATTTTTTATTATTTCATATAATTTAATAAATAAGTATATTTATTATTTAAATATGATGTTAAATTAATAAAGGATAAATGTGTCCATTATAAAATTTGAATTCATTTGATAAATATTCCAAAATACTGAAATTCAATTAAATTCTATAGTTTTACTAATTCATTTCAAACACTAAAATTCAATTCAATTCTATACCATTAAAATTTTCAAACATATTGTAAGTAAATTTACTCCCTTAATTCATATCCTAGATCCACCAAGCTACTAGAATTGATAAATTGATTGAAGCCTTTATTAGATGATATCGTCTTCATTCTTCTCCTTTCCTTTTCGTTGTAGCACTATAGAATTACCCTCCATTTTTCTTAAAAAGTTCAAGATGACATATTGATATCTTAGTCCCTCCTCACTACTCAAATGAACCTCAATCATCTCCCATTTTATCAGTGTATTACGATTCTCTTAGCTCTAATGTATGAAGAAAGAGTCACAATCAGTTATTGAAATCTGCATATTTAGTTTTCATGCCAACACCAAACTATCTACTGTCCCTTATGAATCAACATACTGCACTCTATTACATCCCAATTTGTTGCATTGTGTCGTCACAAATGAAGAATTCTTTTTTCTCTCACAAAGAAATAATACCTTGGAAGAATGAGATTTATTGACCTCTTGTATTTTATGAACTGTTAAGAATTTTTTTCAAACCCTAACAGTTTCATATCATCATCTTCATAACTCCTCAAGTGTCATCTTTGGGTTGGCACCCTCCCCTCTTATATCTGAGTTGTCTTTTGTAGTACATTATTTTTCTTTTTTATTCTTTGTATTGTCAGCTCACTTCTCCTTTTTTCTCCACTAATCCTGTTATCATTCTCTTCTAATCTACTAGCAAGCTGTTTCAATTTAACTGATTTTTGTTTTTTATTTTTCTCTTTAGATTTTTTTTTCAATTTAAAAACTAGATTTGATAATTTTCTCCAGTTCTGCATCGTTACCATCCTTCTTTCGTTATGCTATTATCACTTTCAAATTTGCCTTGCTGCTTACCTCCTCTATCTCTTTTGTATTACTCCACTATAGATTATGTTTTTGTAGTGCAATAGACTCTAACTTATCTCTCCCTTTTTATTCCTCCAATTCTGTCCATAGAATGACATTCTTCCACATTATTTCTTTCACTTATTTTTCTGCATTGACAACCAAAAAAATTCCTTAAGAGGATTCACCAAAATAGGTTTGTGCGAGACCTCCCTCAGTTTCATCTCTATCTTTGGCATATTTAAATTAATATTCTTCTTTTATCCCTCAATTCTCCATCCCACTTGTTCAGCTTTTAACCAACTCTTCCATTATTCTTCCTTCACGTCACCTTTATTCAGCTCCTCCAAATCCAAAAACTACCCCCAACTCATTTTCTCATGGCCAATATGACCATAATAGTAACACAAATTTTCAATGCGCTCATATTTAGCTAACAGTTAAATAACTTGTTTGTTAAGTTTTGCAATCTTCAGTATTTTTTTCGGTGATTTGGTTAAATCCATTTGAATATGAATTTTTATGATTCTGTTCTCCCTCCCCTTCACTGAAAAGAAATCCACATCTAAAACCTCCTTCATACTCCCTCCTATCTTTCTTCGTAACTCCTTTGTCTAATAGTGCTCTGAAAATCTCTAAAACTGTGACCATATTGGCACCAAGAATAATTCATCATTTTTTTTATTGATGTCATTAACCAGTGCTTGAGATTTAATATGAAATTTTTGAACATCTACAGACTTTTCTTTTCAATTCTAAGCAAATTTATTTTTTTAGAGAAAAAAATTGAAAGAGATTGTCCCAACTCCATCATTTTAAAATCCTCCAGCTATGACTAAATTGATCTCATATCACTTTTAATTGTCCTTATACTGAATGAGTAATCTGCTAAAAATTCTTTCAACAAGGCTTTTTAAATAAATCTGTATATTTTTTTCTATCTCCTCTTCTCCAAAATTAATGATCTCTTTTTCCTCTCCCCTATTATGATCCCTCACTTCCGGCCTCGTTGCCCCCTCTACGATCAACCATCACACCCAAAAAGATGCATTCAGATGTAGAAGAATTTGAATTCTGATATAAAAAAATGATTTAAAGAGACTCTCTCGAAAAAACTCTAGCAGGGCACACTTTTAAAAACTAAGCTAATCACTTTTTATTTATATTGAATTGAATTTCAATTAAATTAAATTAAATTATGTTTTCTTTCTTTCTATTTTAATATTAACTGTAGAGAACATAAAAATAAAAAAATATATACTCACCAAAAAAAATAAAAATATTATGCTATATAAATATGTTCTTAAAAAGTTAAAACTTGTTGTAATGAGAATAAATGAGGTGGATGACCATCATTAATATAGGCGGTTGATTTTGTTTTTAATACTTAATGGTTCAACTTTTCATGACAAACATAAGTTAATGAAATTGAAATTGTAAACTTCACACGCCTATAAATAGTAAAGCAATCTGAGAAACTATACACAGCAATAAAATAAATATTTCTCTCTCTCTTTACATTACAATATAAACTCTCTCTCTTTATCTCTCTGTGGTTTTAAGTTACAATAATTACAATATTAGTAAATATAGAGATTACTTCTATTATAGTGAGATAAGAGTATTGGTGAACGATAATACTAGAGTCTTCTATTTATACTTATTTATTTTATATTTTATTATATCTTTCTTATTTATTTATTTTACAACATGTTATCAGCACGAGACTCTGATCAAATTTTAGGAAGACTCAGGTAACAAATTTTCATTATGTCGAAACTCTCTTATCTTAAATTTAATGCTCTTGATATATCTAAAAATAGTTATTTATCATGGATACTGGATGCTGAAATTCATCTTGATTCAATGGATCTTGGAGATACCATTAAAACTGAAAATAATACATCCCAGAAGAATAAAACCATAGCCATGATCTTCCTTCATCGTCATCTTGACGAAAGATTTAAAAATAAATATCTCACATTAAAAGATCCTGCAGATTTGTAGAAAGACCTTGAAGAAAGGTGTAATCATCAAAAGATGGTGATACTTCCTCAAGCCCGATATGAATGGACGCACTTGCGTCTGCAGGAATTTAAATCCATAAATGAATTTAATGCAGCAATGTTTCGAATCACCCCACGAATGAAATTATGTGGGAAAAAGATAACTGATAATGATATGTTAGAGAAAACTTTTTCGACCTTCCATGCCTTGAATGTGCTCCTACAGCAGCAATATCGAGAAAAAGAATTTAAAAAATATTCTGAGTTAATTTCTTGCCTTCTTGTTGTTGAACGCAACAATGAGTTGCTTTTAAAAAATCATGAAGCACGCTCAAATGGCACCGTCCCATTTTCTGAAACAAATGCAGCACATCATTACCCTAGAAGAGGTAAATGGCAAAGTTTTAGTAACAAAAAAATTATGGAAGGAAAAAGAATTATGTTCACAAGAAAGGATCTCACCAAAGGTGGGATAAAGAAAGAAATAATGGGGAAAATAAATCAACAGAGGATAAATGTTTTTGTTGTGGTGAAAAGGGCCATTAGTCGTTACCTGTCGTACCCCAAGGCACCTATTCGATCTTTATCAAGCATCTTTAAAAAAAGACAAAAAAAAAGAAAACAAATTTTGTTTCAAATAATACTGAAAATTACACCACTCATTATAATGTATCTAATTTCTTTTAGGATCCTGAAGGAAATATTGGTCATTTGATCAATGATGAAATAGTTTAATATGTGAGATTGTTAAGTATTCATGTAAATAAATAATTTAAAGAACTTCTTGTTAAGTTTTATTTTCTATGCATCTGAATTTTAAGTCTGATGTATATAAATAATGTTTAATAAAATATTTATGAATTTCAAAATTACTGAAAGTGCCAAGATAATAATAATAAAATTTTTAGTATATATTATACTTCTTAGAAAAATATTTTCAATCAAGGAAATAATTTTACTATGTAAATATTTCTACTCATTTTATTATTATTTGTCTTTGAAGAAAATGGCAAGGGCATATAGTGAAGATGTTTTCTTTGCGGATAATGCAAGTTCGCACACCATTCTCAAACCGGAAGAGCTATAATTTTGTTTCCTGGAGGAACAAAACTCATAATAAATAATGCACTATTGTCTACTAAGTCTCTAAGGAACTTATTGAGTTTCAAAGATATTCGTCGAAATGGATATCATATTGAAACAGTGAATGAGGGAAATCATTAATACTTATGTTTCACAACTCATGATTCAAATAAAAAGGTTATATTAGAAAAGTTACCCTCACTTTCATCTGGGTTATATTATACCAAAATTAGTGCAATTGAATCACATGCCATTATAAACCAGAATTTACTATCCCAAATGAAGTCATAACTTGGCATGATCGATTGGTTCATCTGGGAACAACTATGATGCGGAGAATTATTGAAAACTTCCATGGACATTCACTAAAGAACCAGAAGATTCTTAAATCTAGTAAATTTTGTTGTGCTGCATGTTCTCAAGGAAAATTAATTTTAAGAACATCACCAGTAAAGATTGGATTTGAGTCTCCTGAATTCCTAGAAAGAATTCAAGGCGATATGTGGACATATTCATCCACTTTGTGGATCTTTTAGATATTTTATGGTTCTAATAGACGCATCTTCGAGATGGTCACATGTATGCTTGTTGTCTTCTCGCAACCTGGCGTTTGCGAGATTATTTGCTCAAATTATTCGATTAAAAGCACAATTTTCACAAAATTCAATCAAAGTAATTCGTCTTGATAATGCTGGTGAATTTACTTCCCAAGCTTTTAATGCTTATTGTATGGCTAATGAAATAAGTATTGAACATCCAATAACTCATGTTCACACACAAAATTGGTTAGCATAATCACTTATTAAACCCCTCCAATTAATTGCTGGACCCTTACTTTTGAGAACAAATCTCCCAATCTTGGCTTAGGGGCATGCTATTTTACATCCCGCATCACTTATTCGTTTGAGACCAACAAGTTACCATCAGTTCTCTCCTATATAATTAGCTTTTGGTCAGCAGCCAAAGGTTTCCCATTTAAGAATATTTGGGTGTGCAATATATATTCCCATTGCACCATCTTCTCGCACCAAAATGGGACCCCAAAGAAAATTGGGGATATATGTTGGATATGATTCTCCCTCTGTAGTAAAGTTTTTTGAGATACAAACTGGGGATGTATTTAAAGTCTGATTTACGGATTGTCATTTTGATGAATCAAAATTTTCAACATTAGGGGGAGAGAATAAGCTTCCTAAAAAAGAACTTAATTGGAATGCATCATCCTTGATGCATTTGAATCCTTGATCAGGGCAATATGAACTAGAAGTTCAAAAGATTATACATTTGCAAAGAATAGCAAATGAATTGCCTGATGTATTTTTCGATACAAGGAGGATAACCAAATCTTATATACCAGTGAAAAATGTCCCAATTCGAATTGATGTCCCAGTCAGACAGATAGCCACTGAAATAAATTCACGCTAAAATCGTGGCAGGCATGTCGGTTCCAAAGACAAAAATTCTCGAAAAAGAAAAGAGGTAAATACTATTCCTGTTGAAAAAGACATAGTAAAGAAACCTGCAGTTGTCCAAAATTCTGATATAGTTTTAACGACAGAAGAAGACGTTCAGGTACCTAAAAATTGTGAAAAATGACAAGATCTCGATAAATTATATTTTTACACGAGAAAAATGAGACCAAAATAAGACAATTATCGATGAAATATTTGCATATAATGCGGCATTGAATATCATGCATGAAAGTAAGGATTTTGAGCCAAGAACAGTCGAAGAATGTCGATAAAGAAATAATTGGCCAAAATGGGAAGAAGCCATGAATGCTGAGTTAGACTCACTTGCAAAACGTGAAGTCTTTGGACCTGTAGTTCGTACACCAGAAGATGTAAAACCTCTTGGATACCAATGGATATTTGTGAGAAAACGAAATGAGAAAAATGAAGTTGTACGCTACAGAGCTCGACTTGTGGCACAACGTTTTTCACAAAGGCCCATTATAGATTATGAAGAAACATATTCCCCTATAGTAGATGCAATAACATTAGGTTATTTGGTCAGTTTATCCACATATCATAAACTACATATGCATTTGATGGATGTGGTAACAGCCTACTTATACGGATCATTGGATCGTGATATTTATATGAAAGTTCCTGAAGGACTAAAGATGTCTAAACCATCCAATGAATATTCGCAGGGGTTATACTCAGTTAAATTACAAAGATCTTTATATGGTCTAAAGCAATCTGGACGAATTTGGTATAATCGTCTTATTGAGTATCTGGCTAAAAACAGATTTAAGAAATTTGCATCTAGATTCATTATAATTGCTATGTACGTTGATGATTTAAATATCATTGGAACTCCTGAAGAGGTTCCAACAATTATAAAAGCTCTAAAAGAAGAGTTTGAGATGAAAGATCTTGGAAAGACTAAATTTTATCTCGGCCTGCAAATCGGGCATACAACAAATGGGATCTTTATTCATTAAACAACATATACAAAAAAAATCTTAAAGAGATTTTATATGGATAAGTCACATTTATTAATTACCCCAATAATCGTAAGGTCTTTAGATGTGGAAAATGATTAATTTCGTCCTAATGAAGAAAATGAAGATATCCTTGGTCCTGAAGTACCATATCTTAGTTCTATTGGAGCGCTAATGTATCTTGCTAATAATACACGACCCGATATATTATTTGCTGTGAATTTTTTAGCAAGGTATATTTCCTCTCCAACCAGAAGATATTGGAATAGAATCAAACAAATATTTTGATATCTTCATGGAACGGTTGATATGAGATTGTTTTATCCCTATGGATCCAAGCCACAATTAGTTGGCTGTGCAAATGCTGGATACTTGTCTGATCTACACAAAGGGAGATCTCAAATAAGATACCTGTTCACATATGCTGGTATAGCTATATCATGGAGGTTTACAAAATAGACGATTGCGGCAACATCCTCTAATCATGTTGAAATACTAATGATACATGAAGCTATTCGCGAATGCTTTTGACTCAGAAGTTTGATCCAATATATTCTGTCATCATGTGGACTGATTGATCAAAAGATAGCTCCAACTGTCCTGTTTGAAGATAACACAGCATGCATTGCTAAACTTAAAGGTGAATATATCAAAGGTGATAGAACAAAGTATATTTCTCCCAAATTATTCTTCACTCATGATCTTCAAAATTAAGGGACAATTGATGTCCAACAAATCCGCTTAAGTGACAATCTAGTAGATTTATTTATAAAGTCACTCCCAAAATTCTCCTTTGAAAAATTGGTACATCAGATTGGGATGCACCGATTTCGAGACAAGAAGGGGAGACTGTACTCTTTTTTCCTTTGTTAGGTTTTTTCCCATTGGGTTTTTCTTGACAAAATTTTTAATGAGGCAGTCATCATCACAAAGGATATTGTACTCTTTTTCCTTCACTAAAGTTTTTTCCCATTGAGTTTTTCTTTAGTAAGATTTTAATGAGGCATAATCCTAAATGGTCATTTAAGAGAGAGTGTTGTGATAAGAACAAATGAGGTAGATGACTATTATTAATATGGATGGTTGATTTTATTTTCAATACTGAATGGCTCAATTCTTCATGACAAACATAAGTTAATGAAGTTAAAATTGTAAACTTCACACACATATAAATAGTGAAGCAATCTGAGAAACTATACACAACAATAAAACAAATATTTCTCTCTCTCTCTCTCTTTACATTACAATAGAAACTCTCTTATCTTTCTGAATCTTTATGTGGTTTTAAGTTACAATAATTACAATATTAATAAATATAGAGATTACTTCTATTTATAGTAATAGTAAGATAAGAATATTAGTGAAAGATAATACTAAAATCTTCTATTTATACTTATTTATTTTATATTTTATTATATTTTTCTCATTTATTTATTTTACAACAAAACTTTTCATTTTTATATATATCGTATATATACTCTTCGTATCCGCTCCTGAGATTTGTGAATCTGTCTCTCCTTCAATAGATAGGCATCTTATGAGCATATATTATTATTATTATTATTATTATTATTATTATTATTATTATTATTATATCAGTTTCTATAATTTTATTGAATTTTTAATTAAATTTCTATTGGGTTTTTCTCTCCTTTGTGAGGCTCAAGCCCAACATTTTGGGGGGTGTATTCTTGCACCCTAGTGTCACAACCCTAATTCAGTTTTTTGAGGTTTTTTGAGAGAAAGAGAGTAGCCACAAAAGAGAGAAAGGGAAAAACAGAATTCCTATTTTTGTCCAAAGCAGCAAATTTCAAATAGCAGTTTCTTAGTTGTTCACCGTTGGATCAGCTTGAAATTTAAATTGCATGTTCCTATCATCTTGTTCTTCATTCTGGTTGGTGGAGATGTTGATTGGAGATTTTCAATAGGAGAAATTGGTTGCGCAAGAGAGAAATTAGGTTTCCCATTTTTACACAGAGCAGCAATCTTGGAACGGCAGTTTCTCATTCTTTCACCATTGGATTGATGTGAAATTTGAACTGTAGATTCTTCATATTTTGTTCTTCATTCTGAACGGTGAAGATTTTAATTGGAGGTCTGCAAAGGGAGAAATTGGCTTTGACATCAGCTCTATTTTTTTGGATATATTTCATCTTCTTGCCTATTATTTGTGAGCTTTGGTGCATTGATGTTTTAGCTGGTTATATGCACATTTTTGTGCTTTATTTGAGACTCTCTTGTACCTCATTTGATTATAGTGGAGCTATTTCATTGGTCTGGACGACCCGTGGTCTGGACGACCCGTTGTTTTTACTTCTCACGTTGAGGGGGTTTTCCACGTTAAAATCTCGGTGTGTTCTTGTTATTGCTTTACTTGCTATATTTGCTTGTTATAGTTGCTGCCATATTGTGTTGTGAGTGCTTCCATATTGTTCTTGTGTTGGATATTTGTGTCAATTTCGCTGCTAGGCTCTTTCAAACTGGCATCAGAGCTTGTTGGTATTTTTCTGGGCTTGTGATTTTATGAACAATGGAAGATAATACTAATACTAGTAGGATGATCACTCTTAATGGTTCTAATTATGATTTGTGGAAGTCAAAGATGGAAGATTTGCTTTATGTCAAAAATTTTCATCAACCAGTTTTTGGTACAGAGAAGCCTAATGATAAGTCTGATGATGATTGGACTTTGTTGCATAGACAAGTCTGTGGATATATTATGCAGTGGGTTGACGATAATGTGTTGAACCATATTATTGGAGAGACACATGCTCGGACCCTTTGGATTAAACTTGAACAGTTGTATGCTCGAAAAACTGGGAATAACAAGATGTTTTTGATCAAGCAGTTGTTGGCTTTGAAATATACAGATGGGACATCAATGACAGATCACTTGAATAATTTCCAAGGAATTATAAATCAGTTATCTTCCATGGGTATCAAGTTTGATGAAGAGGTTCAAGGATTGTTACTTCTTGACTCCTTACCAGACTCGTGGGAAATTCTCAGAATGTCATTGTCTAATTCTGCTCCTGATGGTGTAATCTCTATGGATCTTGCCAAGAGCAGTGTTTTGAATGAAGAGATGAGAAGAAAATCACAAGGTACATCAACTACACATTCAGATGTTCTTGTTTCTGAGTCTAGGGGGACAAGCAAAAGTCGAGGTCCTAAAGGTAGAGATCAAAACAGAAGCAAGTCTCGAGAAAAGTATAAGAATATTGAGTGTCATCATTGTGGTCAAAAGAGACATGTGAAGAGATTTTGTTGGCAGCTAAAGAAGGAGAAAGTCAAGGCAAGTAAAGATAAGAGCACAAATAAAGAAGATGGTAGCAAGGAGGACAAGGTTAATGTAACTCATGATGATTTTCTTGTTGTTGAGGAGTTTGAATCTGTTAACCTTGTTGATAATAGTACTAGTTGGGTGATTGATAGCGGTGCTTCTATTCATGTTACATCTAGGAGGGATTTGTTTACGTCCTATACTCCTGGTGATTTTGGTGATGAGAAAATGGCTCATCAAGGTGTTGCAAAATGTGCTGGTGTTGGACAGGTTTGCTTAGAAACCTCCAACGGTACCAAGTTGACTTTAAAGCGTGTGAAACATGTTCCAGATATTCGGTTGAACTTACTTTCTGTTGGTAAGTTGTGTGATGAAGACTTGGATAGCTCATTTTCTCGTGATCGCTGGAAGCTCACCAAGGGTTCCATGGTTGTTGCTAGAGGTACAAGACACTCTACTCTTTATTTAACTCAAGCAAAGATTATGAAAGATGTTGTTAATGCTGCTGAGTTTGTTGATGAAACTGATTTATGGCATAAGAGATTATGTCATATGAGTGAGAAAGGTATGAATATATTATCCAAGAGGAATCTTTTATCTGGTTGTAAGGTTGCTTTGCAAAAGTGCAATCATTGCTTTGCTGGAAAACAAAACAGGGTTTCTTTCAAGAGCCATCTACCTTCAAGGAAGCCAGAGATACTTGATTTGGTGCATTCTGATGAATGTGGGCCGATGAAGACAAGAACACTTGGAGGGTCTATCTATTTTGTAACCTTTATTGATGATCATTCTAGGAAATTATGGGTTTACACTTTGAAGACCAAATATCAAGTTTTGAATGTGTTCAAGCAATTTCAAGCTTCTGTTGAAAGAGAAACTGGGAAGAAGTTGAAATGCATTCGTACTGACAATGGTGGTGAGTACTCAGGTCCATTTGATACTTATTGTAAAGAGCATGGTATAAGACATCAGAAGACTCCTCCAAAGACTCCTCAGTTGAATGGCTTGGCTGAAAGGATGAACAGAACATTGGTTGAAAGAGTTAGGTGCTTGTTGTCACAATCTAGATTGGCAAAATCCTTTTGGGGTGAAGCTTTGAGCACTGTTGTTCATGTCTTGAACCGGACACCATGTATTCCCTTGCAATTTGAAGTGCCAGAGAAGGTATGGTCAGGTAAAGATGTTTCTTATGATCATTTAAAAGTCTTTGGATGTAAAGCTTTTGTTCATATTCCTAAAGATGAGAGATCTAAACTTGATGTAAAGACTAGGCAGTGTATTTTTATTGGCTATGACATGGATGAGTTTGGTTACAGGTTTTATGATCCTGTTAGCAAGAAGGTGATTCGAAGTAGAGATGTTGTCTTTGTTGAAGACCAAACATTGAATGATGTTGATCATGCGGAGAAGTCAATGGTTCAGCCTAGTGATGATTTTTCTGAGATGGATATTACTCCCTCTATGCCTATGGTAGAAGATGGTAGAGTTGAAGCTCAAAATAATGAGCATGATACAGGTGCAGGTGAAGATGGAACAGTTGATCCGATACTTGATGAAGTTGGTGATGATGATCAAGATGAAGAACCAACTTTGGAAATTCCTGCAAATGCACTCAGAAGGTCTACAAGAGAGAGGAAGCCTTCGTCAAGGTATTCTCCACATGAGTTTATTTTGTTGACTGGTGGGGAGAACCTGAATGCTTTGGAGAGGTTGTTGAAGATGAAAGCAAAGCTCAATGGCTTGAAGCTATGCAAGAAGAAATGAAGTCCTTGCTTGAGAATGATACCTATGAGTTGGTGAAGCTATCGAAGGGTATGCGAGTTTTGAAGAACAAATGGGTATTCAGAATCAAGAATGAAGAACACAATTCTAAGCCTCGGTATAAGGCTAGATTGGTTGTTAGAGGCTTTAACCAGAGAAAAGGTGTTGATTATGAGGATATTTTTTCTCCTGTTGTGAGGATGTCATCCATTCGTGCTGTGCTTGGATTAGCAGCATCTCTTGATTTAGAGATTAAGCAAATGGATGTGAAGACAACTTTTCTTCATGGTGATTTAGATAAGGAGATCTACATGGAGCAACCAGAGGGCTTTGTTGTTAAAGGAAAGGAAGATTTTGTGTGCAAGCTTAAGAAGAGCCTTTATGGGTTGAAGCAAGCTCCAAGACAGTGGTACAAGAAGTTTGAATCTGTTATGGGGAAGCATGGTTACCGTAAGACAACTTCAGATCATTGTGTATTTGTGCAAAAATTTTCTGATGATGATTTTATCATTCTTTTGCTTTATGTGGATGATATTTTGATTGTGGGCAAGAATGCTTTGAGGATTAATGAGTTGAAGAAACAGTTGAGCAAGTTCTTTGCTATGAAGGACTTGGGTCCTGCCAAATAGATTTTGGACATGACTATTACTCGTTATAGAGATTCCAAGAAGCTTTATTTGTCACAGGAGAAGTACATAAAGAAGGTGCTTCAAAGGTTTGGCATGAATGATGCCAAATGTGTTGCTAGTTCTTTTGCTCCTCATTTTAAGTTGAGCACCAAGCAGTGTCCAATCACTGATGAGGAGAAACAAACAATGGATGAAATTCCTTATGCCTCAGCTGTTGGAAGCTTGATGTATGCTATGGTGTGTACTAGACCAGACATTGCTCATGCGGTTGGTACTGTGAGTCGTTTTCTCTCTAATCTAGGTAAAGAACATTGGAATGCTGTTAAATGGATTATGAGATATCTCAAAGGTACAACTAACTTGAGTTTGAGTTTTGGTGGTGAGAAACCTTTGCTAGTTGCTTTACTGATGCAGACATGGCAGGAGATATTGATTCTCGAAAGTCTACTTCAGGTTATTTGGTCAAGTTTGCAGGGGGAGCTATTTCATGGCAGTCAAGGTTATAGAAGTGTGTTGCACTTTCTACCACAGAGGCAGAGTTTATTGCAGCAACTGAAGCATGTAAAGAGTTGTTGTGAATGAAGAAGTTTCTTGCAGCACTTGGTTTTAAGCAAGACCGTTATGTCTTGTTGTGTGATAGCCAAAGTGCTATTCATCTTGCCAAGAATTCTACTTTTCATCCAAGATCTAAACATATCGATGTTAGGTATCACTGGATACGGGATGTGTTAGATTCCAAGTTGTTGGAACTTGAGAAAGTTCACACTGATGACAATGGTGCTGATATGATGACAAAAGCATTGTCAAGAGAAAAGTTTGAAACATGTTGTTTGATCGCCGGAATGGCGAGGGCCTCCACCTAGTCGAGAAAGGGGAGATTTGTTGGGTTTTTCTCTCCTTTGTGAGGCTCAAGTCCAACATTTTGGGGGGTGTATTCTTGCACCCTAGTGTCACAACCCTAATTCAGTTTTTTGAGGTTTTTTGAGAGAAAGAGAGTAGCCACAAAAGAGAGAAAGAAAGGGAAAAACAGAATTCCCGTTTTTGTCCAAAGCAGCAAATTTCAAATAGCAGTTTCTCAGTTGTTCACCGTTGGATCGGCTTGGAATTTAAACTGTGTGTTCTTCTTGTTCTTCATTCTGGTCGGTGGAGATGTTGATTGGAGATTTACAGTAGGAGAAATTGGTTGCACAAGAGAGAAATTAGGTTTCCCGTTTTTACACAGAGCAGCAATCTTGGAACGGCTATTTTTCATTTTTTCACCGTTGGATCGACGTGGAATTTGAACTGTAGATTCTTCACATCTTGTTCTTCATTTTGAACAGTAGAGATTTTAATTGGAGGTCTGCAAAGGGATAAATTGGCTTCGACATCAGCTCTATTTTTTTGGGTATATTTCATCTTCTTGCCTATTATTTGTGAGCTTTGGTGCATTGATGTTTTGGCTGGTTATATGCACGTTTTTGTGCTTTGTTTGAGACTCTCTTGTACCTCATTTGATTATAGTGGAGCTATTTCATTGGTCTGGACGACCCGTGGTTTTTACCTCTCACGTTGAGGGGGTTTTCCACGTTAAAATCTCGGTGTGTTCTTGTTATTGCTTTACTTGCTATATTTGCTTGTTATAGTTGCTGCCATATTGTGTTGTGAGTACTTCCATATTGTTCTTGTATTAGACATTTGTGTCGTTTCCGCTGCTAGGCTCTTTCAATTTCTATATTTTTTTTAATTGGATTTCTATACCATATTAAATTTTGTAACTAAATCTCTACTGTGATAAAAATATTGGAATTAACAGAATATTCTGTTAAACTACACAAAATATTCAATTAAATGTTAGATATATTCATTTTGTTTAATGGAATATTTTGCTAATTCTAACAATTTTATCACGACAAAGACTTAATTACAAAATCTGATATAGTATATAGGACTCAATAAAAAAAAATAAATATAGAAATTTAATTAAAAATTTAATAAAATTATAAGGAGCTATGACAGAATAATTAAACCTTATTATTATCTTATATAATAATAAATATTTGTGATTAGTTAAAGAATGAATGGAACTTTTCAACCTAATTAAGAATGAACATGCTAGATGATTATATAAAATAAAGAATATAATTAAATAATAATATAAAATAATTTACATCGTTAATATATTCATCATAGAAAAATTATACATTTTTTGGTCCAAAGAAAATGATATTTGAACATTAAATAAATGTCATTCATCTTGTGTTAGGTGGGTCAAATGTTTTTAATTTTTCTTTTTGCGTTTTTCTTTCATTATTTTTTTCCTCTTTTTATTATGGATAGATGTACCAAGATTTGAATTTAGGGAAAAGAGGTGTGAGTACTTAGGACTTAAAATATCTAAGAATAGAATTAAAAAGAGAGCATCGATCAATGATCATAGATTCATAGAGTAGGATGATCAAAATATTAAAAAAAATTAATTTGAGAAGCTTAACTTTGGTAACCTTCAAGTATAAAATATATCTAATGATAGATTATTAACACTACTAGAAAATTAGTTATTACAGACGGATATTTCTGACAGATTTTATTCTACGGAAATATAGAGGGAATTTTAGAGAGATTTTTTGTCGAAAAACAAAAAAATGGATTAGCATAAATTACAGACGGAAAAGAGAATCCGTCGATAATTCTGTCAGAAAAAATAATTTTTTTCGTAAAAAATGGTTACAGATGGAAAATTCATCTGTAACTAAATAGACAAAATGCTGCGTTTTATTAAATTATTACAGACAAAAAATCCGTCTGTAATTTAAATTTTCCGTCGGAAATATTAAATTAACCCTAATTTAACCTTAAGTGTCTCGAGCTTCATTCACACTCCACACAAGCTTCTTCCTCTCACTGTCACACGAACAGCTTCTTCTCTCCGTCGCACGAACAACTTCTTTTCTCCGTTGCACGAGTTTTTTCCGCCGTTGCCGCCGTTCGCGTCGCACGAGCTTCCTCCGCTGCCGCTCTCGTCGCATCTGCTCCCTTCATCGCCGTTGTCACAGAGCTCTCTCTTGTCGCGTTTGCTCCCTTAGTGAATTTCAGGTATACTCTGATTTTGTGATTCTGGTACTTAGGGTTCAATTTTTCTGTGTCAATTTTAGGTTTATCAAATTTTCTTAGCAGTTTTTATCTTGTTATTGCTGTTAATGCTGATTGAGCTTGTTGTAGGTTTATCAATTATTTTATTATCAGCGAAGAAAGAGATTTTTTGTCGGTCATTTTTGTAGCGATTTGTGAAACTCGGTGGTTGTTGTTAACTCCGTTGGTAACTTCTTCTCCGGAAAAGACCAGCTTCCCTAGTGTGACCCTGACATCATCGCTGTAAGCCTTTTCTTTTTCTTGATTTCATTTTCTTCATTCAGAATTGATATCAACTTGTGATTTCTTGTTATCTATTGGTCGTAATTTCAGTCTTGATGTTTAGGTCAAAATCAAGTTAGCGCTTGCAATAGGTTTAGGGTTTAGATATAAATCAATCACATATCTTTTGTTACTTTAGTTAAGGAGGAAGAATTGCAGCTTCTATGAAACAATTCCCTGTTATGATGGATCATTGTGTAATTAGTTAAAGCTATAGCTTGGAGCATGATATGTTTCATTCACAAAAGAAATTGTTGATAACAATTGAAACCTCCTTGTCTTTTTATTGCTCCTTTGCTGCTTTTTATTACTCGAGTTTTTGTGCAGGAGTGTGAGAGAGAGGTTGCTGAGGCTGGGAAGCAATCCGATAAGTATTAGCAGAATTTTCATTTCACTTATTTGATTATTTGATTTGTGTTTGTGATTTTGTGACTGTGTGTGTCCCATAAATGGTGAATTTGTTCCCCTTTGGCCAAAGTATTTTTGTTCCCCAGATGCTGGTAATTTATTGCTTGTAATGTTTTAATATATATTAGAGAGTAAAGAAATAACATAGGTTTGATATATTGATATATTGATATATGTCTTTATGCAGGTTCAATATCCAAGTAGTAGTGATCTGACACACGTCAAAGATTCAAGGTTTGACTCGTTCATTATTTTGTTTTAAATGATTATATAGACTGTTTCTTCATTTTTTCTATTTACAATTTTATCCTGTCAGACAATATATCTCAATGTGATCATCTTGTACATGCACTAACTCAAACTAAAAAATACAATGGACAAAAAAATGTAATCCTTGACAAAAAAAGAAAGATAATCACTTGCAACTAGTTAAGTAAATTAATTAGAAATATATTGTAAAAAATCACTTGGAACTAGCTTTGATTTTGAAAAGTGTGGCATTCTTCCAAATTAGGAAATTAAAGTGTGTCATCATAGGTGAGTTGAGGATTTAGTTTCAATTTCTGAATGTAAATGATTCAGGAGTTGTTAATGCATTATAGAGCAGTGACTTTTTGCTTGTTTTAAAATCCAGTGATCTAGTGATCCACTTGTTTGATCATGGCTTCTTTGAGTATGCCTTCTGTTTTAGAACAGAACAAAGATGATAACAACAACAAGAACAATAGTATAAACAACAAGTTTTTGCTTCCAAGAAAGCCTATAAGTTTATGCATTATTTGCATTCCCTCAAAGTTGAATAATTGAACTTATTATATATAGCATCAAGAACTTTAGCACTAAATGTTTTCTGATTAGGTAAGGTAGCAATAGTTGACTTTTTCAATGGTAGCGAGAATTTCAGGCAAACAAATTGAGGCAAAACACTGCTTGACAACCAAATCCAATGATTCTGAGGATTCTTTAACTGATGGGAGCAGAAGTAACCTTTTGGAAGTTAACGGTTAGTGTTTTTTGGTGCTCTCTATAATTCTTAAGTCTTTTGGGGCTTCCATGTTATTCCACTCAAGCATTTACCAGTGGTGTCACTATTTTCACTATTTTCAAGTTTCAGAAGTAGATCACCATGAAAGACAAGGAGAAGAAGCTCAGCAGAAAGGATTGTCCCTCACTGATGGAGATAAGGTATAATTTTTTATATTAAATATAATTTTAAAGAGTCTAATAACTAACTAGAGA
Organism: Arachis duranensis; assembly: GCF_000817695.3. Taxonomy (NCBI): domain Eukaryota; kingdom Viridiplantae; phylum Streptophyta; class Magnoliopsida; order Fabales; family Fabaceae; genus Arachis; species Arachis duranensis. Next base: position 20,872,288 of record NC_029781.3, read on the forward strand.
AACAGTTTCTGATAGTCAATTTCAATCAATTTCACTTTACTATTTCTTTTGGATTGCTTACTTGAAAAATTGAGGCCACATGCTTTTAATTATTTTTTCTTTATTTGTTTGTTTGGATCTTTAATTTCGAGTAGCTGTGCTATGATTTATGATCTATTCCACTCTCGGTTTCTTTTGATGCTGTTTTTCTTTCTCCAAGTTTTTTAATTGTTCATTCTGTGAGTTGTCGAGCTGGGTCAATTCGGTTTTTTTGTGTCTAAGGTTTAGCAACTATGCATTTTAGCTTCCTCTGCATTTCTATTCTTGGATGTGCATAAGAATTTCGTTTCCATTTGATACTTGGTATAAGATTATATTTGGAGCTCAAGACAAAAAGGACTCACAGGTTCATAGTTTTTAAGATTGAGGAGAATAAGAAGCAAGTCATTGTGGAGAAGCTTGGTGAGCCAGCTCAAGGCTACAAAAATTTCGCTGCTTGCCTCCCTCTTAATGAGTGTCGCTATGCTAAATATGATTTTGAGTTCTTGACCGAAGGCAATGTCCCTAAGAGCAGGATTTTCTTCATTGCTTGGTAATTAGATGTTTGCTTGTTTGTTTGTTCATATGCCTGCTGGTTGCTTTTACTATTGATTGATATTAATTTGATTTTTGTGTGTCTGTGTCTTTGTGATATTAATTTGATTTTCTAGTTATAAATTAATCTCTAAACAGTTGCATTACTTGTTCCAATTTTTCTTGCGTACTACTTGAATAGCATGATGAGGTTCAAAATTTTAAATTTCTTAACCCTGTGCTTTTCTTCTTTTTCACAGTTTTGTACATGAATATGATCCCTAGTAACTTTACGATGAGATTAAATACGAATCAGCAACTTTCACCGGAGTTGGATCTCTTCATGAAACAGAGGCTCCAAAATTATGAGTTAAGACGAAAGAAACTTGGCACTCAAATTGGACAGACTAAGTTCCCCTTATGTAATACTCCAAAGTTAGGTCATCTTCTTCTTGCACTAAAACTATTCGATGAATTGCCTTACTCACCTGTCAAACAAAATTTCTGCTAACCTACGTGTTTACTCCCTAACAAGTTGCATATCAAAATAATTAATTAAATTGATGTGTTTATCTGAATTATTTCACATTAAATACCAAACTCATATGACATATATAATAGGCCATGGATTTCTTATATATTGACTTAGAAATTATTTATTTATTGTTTTCACTTTTCAGAAGCACACACTCTTTTTTGGCGCGAAGTCAACAGTAACTGTGCCGTTATAGTAACTCTCTTTCCCCTTATCAGCTTATCTTATCCAAAAATTCGGTATGAAATCTTCCAATCTACTCTCTCCCTTTAATTTCAATAAAAGTTAGGGGAGAAAAGAAAAAAGCACCAATGCTTTATGCTTCCCTTCATTCGTGCATAACTAAGTAACTAATCATAACTTTTATCTCTCACAAAAAAGCTTCAATGGCAGAGAAGAAGAACGTGCTTGTACTTGACACTGTGACCAGGAGACTCGCCTCCATAGTCAACCACCTTGGTGCTTCTTCTCAATCTGATCACCCTTCTCTTCATCCCCACAACCAACTCCAACTTAGCCTCTGTGACTCTTCAAATTCTTGAAATTATAGCTACGAACGTGTTCACGGTGATGTTCCCTCCCACGACATCGTTTGGAGGGTCATCACTTCTGATGTTGACTCCGACAAGGAGTTCACTGACATCATCTACGAGAAGGCTGTTGGGGAAGGCATAGCCAAGGTTTGAGTTTCAGCTTTTAACTTTTTCAAGTTCATTTTTATTTTGAATTTTTGTGATTGGGTGAGTGTGGTTGCAGATTAGTATTAATAGGCCTGAGAGAAGGAATGTCTTTCGACCCAATACAGTTAAAGAACTTATTTGTGCTTTCAATGATGCCAGCCATGATAGTTCTATTGGGGTTGTCATTCTTACTGGTTAGGTATGCCTCCTCCCTACTCCAGTGTTTTTTATAAATTCTGTAAATTGATGCATTGACCTCAAAAATTAAGGTTAATTGAGATGGATTTAGGCCAAATGGTTGGGGTTGATGCCCCTTTTGACTAGAATTTAATTTTGATATACTATTATCCAATCAAATATACTCTTAGAGTCGGATGATCATTCAAGTGATTGGTGTTAAAATGAGTTTAATTGAATGTCAGTGTATTGCATCAAATTAAATCATTCCTTGATTATTTTAAACATGATGCTTCCAGTGAAAAGGACATTTGGCCATGTTGTTGTCACTTTGACATGAATGGAATATTCACATTTTATGTGCAAACTAGTGTGAACTTGATTGATGTTGATTTGCCTATTTATTTTGTAGGGGACCAAGGCATTTTGTAGTGGTGGTGACCAAGCTTTGAGGACAGCAGATGGTTATTTTGATAATGAAGATATTGGTAGCCTTAATGTGTTGGACTTGCAGGTTTATTGATTGTTGGCATCTTTTTATGAGGCAATTATTAGTGTTATTATGCCAATATATAAGATTAGTATGATTCTTGATCCTAGTGTTGTTGAATCTTACGATGAGATTGTATTTCCTGAACCGTCTGAGAGTTTTCTGGCGTGTGTGCAGAATCATCCTGCTGTTGTTGTGCTTAGGCTTCCTGTTGTTTTGAATTTGCCTAATGCAGGTGAGTTCTTTCAAATGTTCTTTTTCATTCCACATTCTGTGAAGAACCCTTTAATTACTTTATTTTTGTTCTGATCTCTGTTTGCTTTTGTTGTTCTCTCTGTTTTTCTATGTTTTGATTCTTTGGCATAGATCGATTTACTCCAATTCTAATTTGGATTTTAATTCTATTTCAGTCAGGAGATGTCAAGATTAACTTTCAATGTGGAGCTTGATGCTGCTAATGTAACTTAGTTATTTATTAATATTTTAGATTATCCTATCTTTAAGTTCTAAGTGTAATTTGTGACATTTATGTAACATTGGGATGGTCATCTTATTTTTTTTGGGTATTTTTTTATTAAGACAATGAGATATTGGCCAATGATGTTGAAAAATAACATCCAATTTTATAGGTATCATGTAATGAATATTATGTTTATTTATGTGATTGTTGGCTTTCTTTTTTCAATTTACAGTGTTTGATGGAGTAAATTTAGAAAACAAATTTAAAGTATTCATTTTGCAATGAAAATATCTAAAAAAATTCTATTTTATCTTACTGACGGATTTACAGACGAATTTTCTGTCTGTAATCAGAACGTGGGATGATTTTTCAAAGTTCAAATTACAAACGAAAAATCCGTCGAAAAATTCGTCTGTAATTACAAACGAAAAATCTGTCGAAAAATCTGTCTGTAATTACAGACAGAAAATCCTCGAAAAGTTCATCGCCTTTGGGAAATTGATAGAAAATTTACAGAGGAAAAATCCGTCGGTAACTGCTAAAAATCCGTCTGTAATTTTCCGACAGAAAAAATTCGTCGGTAAATAATTTTCGACGGGGCTTTTATAGAGGGACAAAATCCGTCGGTAACCAAAAATCCGTTTATAATAAAGACTAAATCCGTCTATAAATCTGTCTGTATTAATCCATTTTTTAGTTGTGTAAGTAACTTTGAGTGATTGGTATTATTAAGGTTATGAGTAATTTAAGCATGAAATCTTAGATAGATTAAGTAACTGAGTGAATGGTATTATTAAGGTTATAACACACAAGTAATTTAAGCTTGAAATTTTTTAGACTAAAATTGATGATAACATGTTATGTTTTATATATAGAAAAATATATGGAACCAACTCCTAATTAGTCAATAATAAAATAACTTAATTAATTACAATTATATTAATAATTAATTTTAAATTTTTTAAAATTAAAATTTAAAAAATTTAAAATTAATTAAGTAAACCTAATTAAAACCTATAAAAACCTTCCTCTTTTCTCTCACATTAACCTACCCACCTCCAATAATTACACACACAAACCCCTCTCTCTCACCGTCAGGCCTTCTCCACCTTTCCACCGTGACCCACTCCTCTTCTAACACCGCTTTGAGTAAGAATTGAAATATCAGATTTCAATCCACAGGCGGATTTCAATTTTAGTTGACAACACCAGAACAATGTGGGAGAGTAGCGTAACAACTGAAACACCCTCCTTCTCAACTCCATAAATATGATCACTCTCACCGCCACCGCCATGTGCGGCATGGCAGCCGCAAGTGGCGCAGTGGGCGGTGCTCTAGTTTTGGCTCTGAAACTATCCTCTGCGCTTCTGTTTTCTACAGCCACGATAATGGTGGTCATCATGAAAAAGATCCAGCTGTCACAATTTGTAGAGGAGCAACGCAATGCCACGAGAACAAAATTGTCTCCAAGAATGCTTCTTTGGTTTTGTTCTCAAGTTCCTTCACCATTTTTGAGATTGCAAACTACACTCTTGATCTTAGTCAATAGGAATAGTGGAACACAAATTGTCTCTGAACAATTACAGAAATATAAAAAAATATTCATTTAATAAGAAAAAAAATTTTCTAATACTTAACAAAAGAAATATCCATTTATATTTTAGCAAAAATAATTAAATATCTATAAAGTTTAAAAAAATATGAAATTCTTAAAGAAATAGAGACATTCATTTACAATACAAAAAAATTCAAAAAATATATAAAAAAAACATCCATTTAGTATGTATGAAAAAGAAACATTCTGATATTTAGTAGAAAAAACATCTATATATATAAACTTATTTTTATTAAGATGAATTTTGAGATCCAACCCATTAAAAAGTTAGCAGAATTGACTGAAACTCCTCTTAATTCCTAGCAGAATTGTTTATATATTGACCATAACATGCTTGAAGAATTAAGAATTTTTTATATATTTAAATATTTTGAAGTTCTCTTTTGTTGGATTATGAGTTCATAACAATTTTGACAAAAACTAAAACACTGCTATAGAAAATAAGAAATTACACTTAATAAAACTGAAAATAAAATATCTTCTGCGCATCAAGTACAACGGAGTGTGTAGAGTATGCGTTTGAACACTTTGATTGTTTTTATTTCTTTTTATATTGCAATAAGCTCCACTATAAGTATTGAGCTCCACTACAATTTCATGCATCTTAATCTTAAATTTATTAACTTTATATTACAATGAATTAAAATAGTTATGTCAATGACTTAAATTTACGTCCAACAAATAAGATCTAAAATATTTTTTTTATGAAATTTGACATCAATTTTATTATCTGATAAATTTAGATGTTTTAAAGAATATTATATGCTATTTTTTATCTTTTCTATAAAAATATAATAAATATTTCAATGTGTATTTGATGATATAATTTTATTAGTAAAAAATAATATGCTATATATAATTTTTTTCCAAAAAAAAAAAGGATAAAACTTTTCAATTATACATACTTAATTATTGCCGTTTTGTGGATTTGTCCTTTCTGTATAGGCGATCTTAGCTTATAAACATTTTTTTTTATTTTGTTTGCTGAAACTTTCATAACTGATAGTAAATAGCTAGTAATAGTAATAAAAACTATCTTAGATTTGTTAAAGAATAAACAGAAAATTAAATTCATAGAAAAATTATATATTGTGTTGGTCCAAAAGAAAATGAAATTTGAACCTTAAATAAATAATATCCTTCATCTTATATTAGGTGGGTCAAACACTCGAACGTTTTGGCTTCAATTTTTTCAATATTTCTTTCATTTTTTATTATGGATATATCTGATTTGAATTCAATTTAATTAGTTCAGGCCATCCTAATCTTCTTTATGTACACGAGTACATCTGAAAATTGGGCGAACCTATAATCAAAGTCAAAACTCACGTCCAAATTGCTCTAATTCAAAGTTCAAACCATTTAAGTTTTAAGATATTTCTCTGTATATAGTAACCTCTCAACCAACAACACGGTATGCTTTATATCCTTTAACTATAAGCCTCCCCATCACTTCAACTTAAATGTAAGATCTCATCAGATTCTTACATTCAATCACATTGCCTTCAGGATTGCAACGGTTCCCTGTTCCCGTAATACGCAACGATAACTAATCTTAATTCTAACTTTCTACTTGCAAAACGTTATGAAGATTAAAATAACTCACCAATGCCGTATATTAAATATTAATATTAATTCAATTAATTATTCATATAAAATATATATTTAATATATAAAATGGTATATAAATATAAAATAATGGTAAAAACTGAGGTGCAATCGACTTTATGTAAAGTTGATAATCGAAAACTGTTAAATGAAAATTTAATCAAATCAATCAAATTATGTAACGACTCTCAATTATCAACTTCACGTGAATTTAATTGTATTTAAGGTTCTACCTAAAATAATTACATACCTCAAAAAAAAAAAAAATCGTCTCTAGCCCGCTATATCATCGCCTATAATAACGTTCATAAGTCTAACTCGTTAACATCATGACCAATACTTGTTGTGTTGTCTTTTTGTTATTTTTTTCTCCTTCTCCCTCAAAATTTAAAATAAAAAAGGACTAGAATAAAGTAGAGTGAAAAAAAATAAATTTAAGTGTAATTAATAATTAAAAATTATTAAATGATAATTTAGTTAAACGTATAAAGTTATTTAACAGACTCTCAATTATTAATATCACATAAAATTTATTCCACTTGAGTTTTTATCCTAAAACAAATGCTTTTAAGTTTTAATTTTTTTAAAATAAAAAATAATTATCTTTTTTATTTATGAAAATTTATAATATTAAAAAATTATTATGTTAAAAAAATTATTATATAAATTTATTAATATTCTAAACTTCTATATTTTAGTAAAAAGCAAAAAATAGTGTCCAAATGATAATGATGACATGACACGCGCCATGTTGGCGAATGGAGGAGAATACCAAACTTAACTATAAATAACGTTATCTCCTCATTTGAAATTCCCACACCTTTCTATTTCTCACACTTGCTTCTAACTTCACTTCCACTTCCTCTCCGTTCTGATGCTCCACCACTCTCGTTGCATCTCTCTTACGCCACTCGCCGCCGCCACGACACCATGTCAACACAACACGATTCTCGCTCTATAAACTGGCACTACACTGAGCTAGATGACAAAGACCTTGAAATCCGTGGCAAAACACTCTTCTTCGTCATCGTTCTCTTCTCCATTATACTCCTCACCACTGTCTTCTTCCTCTACACGCGCTGGGTCTGCCGCTACAACCACCACCACCGCTCCTCCGCCGCCCACGCGCGCCACGCGCCGCAGTCATCACTTCCTTCCCAGGGTCTTGACCAGGCGTCCATAAAGAAACTTCCGATCATCCTCCATCAGGCGCCAGCGGAGCCCCACGGCGGCGCGTGGGAGGAGACGGAGTGTTGCATCTGCCTGGGCGAGTTCGTCGACGGCGAGAAGCTGAAGGTTCTTCCGGCGTGTGAACACTATTTCCATTGTGAATGCGTTGATAAGTGGCTAATGCAACATTCTAGTTGCCCACTTTGTAGGGCTTCACTCAAACTTGAATCTTCGTTACCAAAGATTTTGATTCAAGAACCTCCCATTAGAATTGACATCCAATTTTAATGGTAATTATTACACTTAGATAATTATTTACTTTGTTTTTAGTAAATAGTCAAATCCGTCCTTAACATCTTATTCATTTTTTAAATTGATCAATGAACTATCTTTTTTAATTAAATTTATTTTTTAAAAATTTTCAAGTATTTTAAATAAGTTGCATTAATCTTTTCATCATTTCTTGATTCTAATTAACAATTAATATGATAAGTTTATAAAATTAGATCAATATCTCAAAATTTTATTAATTTGAGATTAATTTGATCTTTTCAAATTTATCATGTTAGTAGCGACTAAGTATTTGCTATGGTTAATGTAGTGTTACTTAAAGTGTCACATAAACAAATTTTGGATATCGTAATTAATGTAAGTGATTGAAGGATTAATGTCACAAATTTAAAATCTTTCAAAAACAAATTTAAATAAAAAAATCTTTCAAAAATCAATTTAAAACACGAATATTTTTTTAAGGACGAATTTAACTATTTTTTTCTTCTTTACCTTCAAGTTTCTTTCTTGGGGTATTTATTTTACTATTTAATAAATAGGTTAATAAGAAAAAAAATCACAAGTATTTACGTGATTTTTTTTTCTTCTTTCTTTTGGATGGTGTCAAATGTAAATGATTGTAAAAAGTTGTTATAGATGTATAATGGTGAACAATACAGTTTGCTTAGCACATACATTATTTTATTTTATTTTTTCCCTGGTTGTGGTATAAACTATGGAGTATTTTTTCAAATGAATACTTTTTTCAACGCATATTTTTTTTTAACAACAATATACAATTATGAATTATAATATCAGTAAAAAATAATTATTTATACTCACTACTAATCAGTCACATAAAAAATATTTTAATTAGATGATATTGTAAAGTTAATAGGTTGATGCATTACTAAATTTTGAGGACTTTTTATTTCAACACCAAAATGATTTCTTCTAACCATTAAATGATGTTGAGTATCCAATTAGCATGAACTTTCAGATGCTCTTTGATACATCACTCTTTTTGGAAAACGTTGTTTCTGGGCATGCTAGACAATTGCACATGACATTGGCCGCGTCCATGGCAATAATTTTGTTCATAATAATAATTATTATAATTTTGATTTCTTGGTTTTGAGTCTATGTTCCCACGTTGGATGATGCAAGAGCTAGGGTCCAAAAAAGGTCACATGATATCTGGTTTTGGTGCCACTTGTGCCATTAAAGGCTACAAGATGTTGCACTTCTGAGTCAGCTATGGTTTGGTCTACTAGGATACGTGGTCCTGCTTCTATGTTGTTATGTTAGTGGGCATTTTACAAAGATTTTTTTTTCTAGAATTGTAAGATTGGGATTTGGCAACCTTAAAATAGATGTATGAACTCTTTTGTTTTCTTTAATTTGTTGTGTGGAGTCATCGCCAAAGGTAACAGCAACTCCCAACCCAACCAGCTTCTTCCATTTCTTGTTTGGTACAAGGGGTGATATGGAGTTCCATGTCACAAATTGAAAGTTTATAATTTTTAATATGCTCACCTGTTTCATTCATTTGACTATGTTTGAGTTGATAAGTTAATTGATAATATGGAGTGGAATAAAATAGAGTTATAAAAAATACAGGTAATATAATATCAAAAATATTATGCACGTATTAAAAATTAATTATTATGTATTTATTAAATACAAATATTATTTAATTTATTTTTATTAGTATGTATTTTAAAATATTACGTTTCATATTTATTTAATTTTAGTTTTAATTTTATACTAATTTTTTTAGTTAATTATATTTTTTAATTATACATGATTATTCAAATAAATATTAAATATTATTAAACACTACAACAGGAGCGGAGCATAGCGGCGGAAAATTGGGAGCCTTTCATCTTGCCGCTGCAAAACAAGGCTGCAGAAGAAGGATCCCTTCGTGTGCCGCAACATCAACTGCGATTGCATCAAAAAACGCCGTTAGGTGAGGATCTAATCACCCTTCAATTTCTGTTTTACCCCTTTTTATCTTATAACCTTTAATTGATTCTTCCCTAAATTTGCAGAAACTCGTGAAGAGTCCTTAGTAGCGCGAAACACTACCGTCGCTGCTCTACCGTGCCACTGGTGTCGATCCATCGCCATCAATATTTTGCCTCATCCACAGTTCCTGAAACCCATACTCCTTCAGTCAAGGTGTGCGAAATTCCTAACTTCTGCTCTACCTTGCGCCTCTGTTTGGGTTGTCAAGTCGCACGGCTGCCTTCCGTGCTTCTCCCACCGGCGTTAAAATTTTCCATCTCCTTGATCGTGCGTGAAACTGTTACACCATCATCCACCATGCAAAGGCAAAGCTATCACGACCTCTCCCCTATCACTGGTTCGTTCTGACACTTTGATCTTTCCTTCTTGTTTTCATTCTTGGTTCAAAATTTTGAAAAAGAATTTATCTATATCTTCCATTAAATGTGGTTAACTGATGATGTTTAGAGTTAGGGATTTGAAGGTACCACTTTTTTTATTTAATGGGCGCCTTGTATTGAAAGTGATAGTTAGAGTAGATAACTGAAAAAAATGGTCATTATCATTATTAGAGGAATGAATTGTTCATGGATCGTGCTTCCTATTTTTGGAATTGAAATCAGTAAACAAGAGGGACTTAGGTGTGTGTATAGGTAAAAAAAGAAAAAAAAAACGCTAAGGTGTTCATGTTGATCTCTATTATACCCTTGGTATGTTACTAGCAACTATGTTCTGCTTCTGAGCTTGGAATTGCGGAGATTGTTCGGTTTAATAGTTGTTGATCTAATGATGTGTGTTAAGGGAATTACTTACAAATTTTGATGCTGATTGTTGCTATTTTCTAGTCATTGTGCTTATTCTGCTATTGCTTATTTCCTTTTATAATGGTTGACATTCTATGAAACAGATGCTCTATTTTGGTTATTTTATATAAATAACTTTTGAGACCAATTTTTTTATTCATATTTGTGAGTTCTTTTACTGTGATGAAAGTGATACAATTAATCATCATGTTTGGCGTGTTCTTGACATGAGATGGACCCATCAACAAAATGATTGTATTTGCTAATTGGTATCTGTAGGAAAGAATTGAGGAGATTGAGCAACAGGATGAGTCTTCTAGAGTGTTGTCTCAAAATGATTCAATTGCTCAGGTTTTCGAAAAAGAGAAACCGAGTAGAGTATGTGGTGTGGGTTTCGGACCGATTCCTAGTCAACTCTTTAGTCCGAATTCACATGCACCAGACAATGGAGTCCAACTATAAGAGACACAAAGGAAGCTGCTTGAACTATAGGCAGAGCTGGCAGGCGAGAAGTTGAAGAGGAAGGCGATAGAGGATGAGGCAGCAGCAGAGAAGAAAAAGAAGCATGTGATGGAGAGTGCTCTAATTTATCTATTTCAACGGTAGGGTGAGGAGCTGTCACCAGACATCGCTGCAGGGATGAGATCCGTGGAATGATAGAGTGAAAATTAGTATATTAGGATTGGAGATATTTTGGATTGAAGCAAACATTTTTTTTGAATTAGACTATGCAACTCTTTGCACGAGATTTGTTTTCTTCGTATTTTTATGAATATATTATTTTGTTTTGCAGATAATTTTTTTTGTTTTTGATACAAGTTTAGATTCTAAAGTTGAAAATATTAACTCTTAAAATAATAAAAAATTTAAAAGCAAAAAAGATTTGGTTAGTTCTATAATATTTTCAAAAAATTGTACGATCTTTTTAGAGAAACCTAAATTTTCTTTTTTTATATTTTTCTTAAATTAGAGGCGGTTTTAAACCGTCGAAAAGTGTTTCAAAGTTTGAAAAATCTGAACGATATTGCGGCGGTTTGCAACCGCCAGTAACTGTGTCCGAAACCATCTCATCGGTTTGCGACAGTTTTAATACCGTCGCCAAATAAGCATCAATTTGAAAACGTCAGAGTAAATAGTGGCGGTTTTAGAACCGCCAGTAAACATGCTAAAAATCTTGTCACTCGCCGCGAAATAGTGGTTTAGCGGCGGTTATACCAGTGGTTACTGGAAACCGCCGCCAAACCTAATCCCCGCGCCCATAACCATGGCTGTCTAGTGAGTCATCGGCCTTTGATTTTGCGGCGATTTAAAACCGCCGCTAATCGGATAAAACTGCCGGTATTTTACATCTCCTTTGTAGTGAAACATCTATGAATAAAAAAAATAAAAACTAGAAAATCATAACATATCTTCTTTATTTATAACTATATGATATCTAATGATTTAATTATGATCGAAATTTTTTATTTAATCAATCACTTAATAGTTGAATCAATGATTCGTTAATCCAATATTCTAACTGAATTAATTACTGGTATTAAATTTTGATAACTCTGAGATTATGTTTAAAACCTTTAGTTAAAAAATAAAATATTTATTATCTTAATTAATTTCACATAAGTGTTAATTTTGGAAATTAGAAATGAATTATGTTGTATTCAAATTGATGATCATCTGATCTCGTCTTTAGAACATAGAATTTTAAAGCTAGCTTCAAATTAGCAATGTTCCATAAACGTGTTTATCAATAAACTACCACAGAATTAACTATAAAATTCAATAGACAAAAATAACCATAAAGACATTTTTTTTTAAGAAAAGGAAAAAATTTCTAAGACTCAGTGAGTATAGACGATTGATTTATTTGTATATATGTGTTTAAAGATAAAAGACCAAGGAAAGATTAAGTGAAATAAAAATATTCTCTTCATCGTGTAAAATTGTAGAAGCATCTAATGCTTGCGGATGTAATTGTTTTGGTAGGATGATGATGTATCAATGGGTACGTAGGAAAGTAAAAATATGTTTCAATTATGTTGGAATTTTAGATGTTATCTCTTTTTTTTTAATTTAAGTGATTATTGTTAAACCACTCTTCCATCGTAGTTCATGACAACAATAAAGATGTTTCACGACTTACAAATTCAGCCCAACAGAATACACAAATTCAATTATAATTTTAGTCTTTATTATTTTATTTTATCTTATCTTTATCGTTATCTTATCTTTATTTACTTTTATCTTTCATAGGCCAATGATTTATATATACTCAGTTTTACCTTTATTGTTTACAATTTTAATTAATCAACAATCAATAAAATTTCTTCATCTTTTCTTTTCTTTCATTATTCTTTCACAATTTTATTATCTTTGTGTACTCTTTATGTACTCTTCCCGTTCTATTATGGTATCAGAGCTCCTCTTGAACTCTGCTGACATCCATGGATAAACCAACCAATTCAGATCTTAAAACCCCTTCAACCTCCTCTCCTACTATGAATAATCAACCTCCCTACTCTGTCCTAAGTCAAGGAGAAAGGACACACCAACAACTTCATTCAGAGCCTCTTTTGGACCTTTCGTCAGCCCCAACACTTTTTTTCACGGCACTTCCTTCCAATAAAGAAGCTCATCCTTCAAACCAACTTGAGCTTTTGTCAAGTCCAACTACTCATTATCTTTGTTCTTTCAATACTTTTTCTATTGTTAACAATTTTTCAAATTGAGATTCATTCTTGAATGTTTGGATCATTGATTCTGGTGCCACAGATCACATTGCATTAAATTTGTCTTGGTTTATTTCTTACACACAAATTTTTCCTATTATTGTTCATTTACCAAATGATTCTCAAATTACTGTTTCTTATAGAGGCATTGTTCAATTTTCGCCATCCTTGGTTCTTCATGATGTTCTTTATTTACCTTATTTCAACTTTTAATATTATCTCCATCTCAAAAATTACTTCAGCACTCATATGTGAACTCACTTTTTCATCTTCTTCTTACACTCTACAAAGCAACAATTTGTGGACGGTTGATTTGGGCAGAATGAGAGAAGGATTATATGTCTTTGAACCTAATTTTGGTAAAAATCAATCCAGTACACATTCCATAAATTTCATCTAATCCCCACCCATTACACCTTCAAATATATAGCATTTTCATTTAGGACACCTTTCTGGACAAAGACTTAATCATTTACATAAACAATTTTCTTTTATCTCTATGCATCATGATGAGGCTTGTGACATTTGTCATCTTTTCAAGCAAAAGAAACTTTTATTTTCTCAAAGTTTTAACAAAGCCAATGCAAGTTTTGATTTATTACATTTTGATATTTGGGGTCCATTTCGACAAAATTCTATTCATAATCATAAATATTTTTTTACTATTGTTGATAATTTTAGCCGCTTTACATGGGTTATTTTATTAAAATCAAAATGAGAAGTGCAAAATCATGTAAAAATTTTTATTACTTTAGTTGAAACACAATTCAACTCTAAAGTCGAAACTATTCATTCTAATAATGGACCAGAATTTATTTTACATAATTTTTATGCTTCAAAAGGCATTATTCATCAACGTAGTTATGTTGAAACTCCTCAACAAAATAGAATGGTAGAATGCAAGCATCAACATATTTTGAATATATCTCGTGCTCTTATGTTTCAATCTAATTTACCACCATCTTTTTGGTCTTATGCTGTTAAACATGCTGTTTATTTACTTAACAGAGTTCCATCATCCGCAATTACTTTTAAAACACCATTTGAGATTTTATTCAATCATCCACCAAATTATCATGACATTAAAGTTTTTGGATGCTTATGTTTTGTTTCTACCCTAATGGCAGACAAATCAAAATTTGATCCAAAAGGCAAAAAGACTGTGTTTATTGGCTTTCAACATGGTTTTAAAGGATATCTTGTTTATGTTTTAGAAGATAAAAGAATTGAGATTTCTAGAAACGTTCTTTTTTATGAAATGATCTCGCCCTTAGTCACCAAAATCTCCAATTCTGTACACTCAGTCCAACATTGCCAAACACGCCTTCTCAAAAACAAGATTAAGATAGTCTTCTAGTTGAATCCTCACTCATACCCATTGACCCAACTCTGTCTAATTCTTTATTTTTTCCAACAACCTCTCCTTCTTCCTCACTGTCATTTTATAACCAAGTTGAACCCATGACCACTGAATCTCTCTCAAGACATACACCCTTCTCTCCTTCCGCACTAGATACCAGTCCACCATCACCTTCTCATCCCCCGTTACCTTCTTCACCACCTGAATATCCCCATCCTCGTCATTCCAATCGGCCTCACCGACCTCCAGCATATCTCTTTGATTACTTGTGTAATTCCTCTCTCATCTCTACAAATCAATCTCCTTCAAAGTGCAAATATCCTTTATCTTTAGTCATGTCTTTTTCTTCTATGAAAGATGAGTTGGATGTTCTTGAGTTGAACAAAACTTGGCATCTTATTGATTGCCCTGTAGGGGTTAAGGTGGTTGGCGGTGTTGATTTCTTGGAAACTTTCTCCCTTGGAAATTTCTATCCTTATAGTCTATGTTAACGACATTGTTTTCATTGGAAATTCCATTGTCCGCTTTGGCACACAAGGCTTCACGATTTTGTCTTTGACGATATGGATGATAGCCGAAGCCTTCACACTCACTCGTCAAAACGCGTCTTATTAAGGAGAGATATCCACACCCTTATAAGCCATGTTTCGTTCCCTCTTCAACCGATGTGGGCCTTATACATAATACACAAATTCAATTATAATTTTAGTCTTTATTATTTTATCTTATCTTATCTTTATCTTATTTTTATCCTTATCTTATCTTTATTTGCTTTTATTTTTTATAAGCCAATGCTTTATATATACTCAATTTTACCTTCATAGTTTATAATATTCAATTAATCAATAATTAATAAAATTTTTTCATTTTTTTCATTATTTTTTCACAATTTTATTATCTCTGCATATTCTTTATGTACTCTTTTTATTTTATTAATTATTTTTCATGAATACTTTTATTTTTTTCAAAAAATAAATAATAATTCTATTCTTTGAAGCTTCATTTGGTCTCTTATTCAGCATGAGTCCAAGCATATGGGAAGTGTATGTGGCAGCTACTAAAACAAACCAATCATCAAACACCCAAAATAAATAAAATAAATAAATAACAAATATTAAGGTTTTGTTGTTGTTGCCCATCATATTCTCTATCCTCATAGATTAAGAACTAATTTATTGCGAATTTAAATTTTATTAAGAATTTGTGTTGATCAATAAATTATTATATATATAAGATGTGATTTGAAATTCCTAATATTTACTTAAATGAACAAATTTACGGCTCATCCTTAAACGCTCCTTATCTCTAAAAAATATTTGTTCTCTAAATTAGTTTTCGAAATATATTTTTAATCAAATTTGTCATTCAAAAATTTTAAATTAGTCATATTAGTCTTTTCATCGTTTTCATTGCTGATGGCGTCAAAATTTACTTAAATGACACCGCGCTAGCTACATCATACACTTAACCGTCTTAATTAGGTGCTAACATGATAAGTTTATCTAATCTAATTAGGACAATCATCTATCTCTGAGAATTGAAGATTATATATGAAATTGGTCCATGTTGTTGGGAAGAAATGACAAGAGTCTACAAGAAATGATATGAAGTTCTTCAAGAGAAACAATTGGAAAGCACATGGGAAATGATTCCATTCTTCCTCCCCATATTCTCAAATAGCGCAATTTAATAGCTCTGTAAAGTCAATCAGATAAATCTTTCAACTTGAATGATCCATATTAATCTCAATTCTCAAGTACTTGAAAACTTTTAGATAGTTGAATTTGTCAGAGGCCAATTACTCCTTCATTGTTAATTTGCAAGTTCATGTACATGATCATGCATTTTGAGTCTTTTAAATGTCATTGAATTTTTCAAATTCAAGGAGTAAGAAGAACCGAAGAAGCATCAATTTGAAGCAAAGAAGCGAAACCAGCTTATTAATATACAACTCTCCAATGTCTTCTAGTTAACAACAAAAATATTATTTAATTTATACACTAAAATTAATCATTATGTATTTTTGTATAGGTATATATATAGTTTAATTTATTTTTAATGTGTATTCTTGCTATTTTGTATAAAAAAGTTAATAAAGGAAAGAAGTATTTTTTTTTTACCAATTTTTAGGTGAATATAAAGAAATTATGTCATTTGAGCTATAATTCGTTGGCAAAAAAAGAAATACTCTTAATTATATATTAAATAGAATAATTATTTATTAGGCTCATTTTTATACAAATAAAAATTTTTCTTAGTTTTATATCTGTAATATTTTATACCAATTAACTTTAAAATTTAATTATTTTTTGAATAAATTAATAAAAAAATAATACAAATAATTGTTTAAATATAATTATATTTTTATTTTTTATTTTATTATGTACAATTTGAGGATAATTTGAAATAAAAGATAATGAACTTTATTGTAACTGCCATCTATTTTGTGCTTTGACTATGTCGTCATCTGATGGAGCCTTCATAGAAACCGTGATTCTTCTACATAATCGATTTTGTGTTTGGAGTTAGCCAACCAGCAGCAGCGACAGACATGCGTCTTTGAAGGTCATTTATGATAGATGTGGAATGTGGTGGATTCAAAAGCTTTAAAATCTGTGATTAGTCAGAACGATAATGGAAGCATCTGCCAACAAATAAAACAGTGAAAATGCTTGAAGACATCATCACATTCGACAATAATAGAGTAATAGAGGAATTCAATCAAATTTTCTTGAGTATTTTTTGGTGCAAAGGTCGTCCGTGTGTTAAATGAGGGAATTAGTATTTTTGTTAGTGTCGGTTTGTGTGTTCAGCCTATGACAAAAAAAAATAATAACAATAATAAATAAATTAAATTTACCTGATAACTTTTAATAGTAGGTTAATTTTTAAAAAGTGTTGCACTCTCTACTTTCCCTGGAGTGCACTAGCTTTCGCCTATCTATTCGATTGATTTATTAAGTTACAAGGCTCGTGCATCATGTGGTAGTTCCGTGAAGCAATTCACTTCATGTCTTGTCTTTAAAAAATTCCGAATCAAAAGTTAAAAGTAAATCATGAAAGAAAAATTGGCATGGCCCATTGTGCTTGCTAATTCACTATGATTCTATATGAACCGAAAGTAACGCATTTTGTATCTGAGGATTGCTAAATTATTAATAAATTAATGATATATCTTATATGTTACATTATAAGGATTTACAAGGTGAAAAATGAAAATGACTTGCGTTTCTATCATTAAGTTGTGGACAACTATCTATTATTTAGTTTTTAAGATAGGATTTGATTAGAAACATTGAGAAGACTGAAATTTAGTATTGTATTTAGTGATTAAAGATTAAAATTAAAATTTAAGTTTTTATCTTTAAAATTTTAGTCTCTCTAAATTTCAATTCTTCCAAAAAATAAAAAAATTTTATATAAAAAAATCTTTTTTAATAAATATACATAAATTTTAGTTTTAAAAAAAATATTTTTTTAATGTTTTTATTATTAGAATTTAAAAATTTATCAAATATGCTAAAAAAATATATAAAAAATTTTTTTCGACCAACGTATTAACTTCCAAGTTCCAAACAAATAGAAGGAAAAATCCGTACGGCAACCTAGGGGCTTCATAAATTCCTTGGCACCACCCATATGAAGTGACGGATCTCAGTTCGAAAGAAATCTTTTGGGAGCAAGAATTTTAACATCTAAATTTAACGATGGAAAAGTCTAGAGCAGTAATTTTGTTAAATTTTAACCAATATGTAACTATTAAAACCATTCAAACCATTAAAATTAATTATTAATGATTATTTAATGACTATAAATTACAAAAATTATTGACCTTTAACATTTTTCTTTAATGATATATGAAATTATAAGTTTATAACTAACTAGACGATAAATATAATATTTTTAAAGAAAATCATTAATATGTGAAGAAAATAGAAATATAAAGATCTATAATATATTTGTATAATCTACAAAAAATTAAAATAGTTATAGTTAGAAAATATTAAAAATTAATAAATTATAATACACATTGAATTTTTTATTCAATGAAATATTTCAAAAAATATAATAAAAAACATCAGTACCAAATTAGGAAGAGAGGATGACAAAATTTTTAGTTACAGATGCAATTTGGGATGTGCTTGCTTGTCTTTGCTTAATTTTTTTTAAGTTTGACATAAGCACATATAGTGAGATAATATATAAACAATATATTTATATTTATTTAGAGATAATGCCTAAAATAGTTTTTAAAATTTTTAATTCGTTTTTAGATTAGTCATTCACTTTTTAAAATAATTAAATAAATCTTTTACTCTTAAAATCATGAATTCTTGTTAGTTCAAAAGTAACAAGACGTTTTAACGTCGTTGATGTGTACAGTTAAGTAACAAGTTCGTATTTAATTATACGCTAATATGAACACATGACGAGTTCGACTTAGATTGGTGTCTGAAATTTGATTAAAACATCCAAACTGATCCATTTACACTTATAAAATTCTAACCCCAAATGTTCTTCGTCTCCACTCCTCCTTGCTACTATTGTTCATAGTATATGCTCTTGTAAAACTCTGAAAAATCATTCTTTTGAATGAGGCATGATGCCCGACGGTGATAGAAATAAAAAATTACCTTGTCGTCATGCCATCGCAGCTATTGCATGTTTGAACGACCAGTCTGAGAACTATATTCGTGCATGGTTGACAATAGGATCTTACAATATGACATATTAGTTTTATATCAACCCAGTCAAAGGAGGAGATGTGGGACAAATCTGAATATTCTCACTACTTAATTCCGGCAAGACCGAAACTCCGTAGAAGACTAAAGCTCTACAAGAAATAAGGATGCACATGAAGCTCCCTATTGGAGGCCGCAAGAGAGAAAGTCTATAAACTTAAAGAGACAATAAGTTTATTTGTAGAGCATGTGGCGATGTTGGTCACACTACAAGAGGGTGCGAAGTTGCAAAAAAATTAAGGACAGAAGAGCCAATAATAGCAGCTACAAAACAAGCTGATGATGAAGCTGGTGAAGAAGCCCCACAAACTAATCAAGTTTATGAATAAGTTGGTAATGAAACTAATGTCTAACAAGGTGGACATGTTGCTACTCAAGCTATAAATGTTGCCAAAGCCCAAGTTGCTGCTGCTCAAGGTATTGTTGTAGAATGTGCAGCTGTTGTTTAAGGTACTGTTATTTAAGGTGTTGTTGCTCAAAGTACTGCTAAGGTAATTTATGTTACTAATATTATTTAGAAGCCATGATTTTTCAGAATTTTACAAGAGGATACTATGAACAACAGCAACGAAAAAGAGTGGAGACGAAGATTATATGACAAAGATGAATATTTGGGAGTTAGAGTTTTATAAGTGTGAATAGACCAATTTGAGTATTTTAACTAAATTTTGGACACCAATCTTAGCCGAACTCATTGTGTGTCCACATCAGCATGCAGTTAAGTGTCAACTTGGTACTTAACTATACACATCAACGATGTTAAAATGTCTGGTTACTTTTAGACTAATGAAGATTCACAATTTTAAGAGTGAGAGACTTATTTGATCATTTTAAAAGTGGGACACTAATCTGAAGCGAGTTGAGAATTTCAGAAACAATTTTGTGTATTACCTCTTATTTATTTATAAGGATAATTACCCAAATCGATTCTTGAGATTTTTAAATTTGGACACTTTAGTCTCTCAAGTATTTAAAATGTACAAAATAATCTTCAACATTTATTTTGTTAGACAATATAGTCTCCTCCGTAAGTCACTAATGGTAACTCACACATGTGGCCATTAAGTGTCCATAAATGCGAGTTGGACAAATCAGTTCCCAAAATGAAGTATAAAACAGTCATCGAAGAATTTAAAAAAATCTCAAAATAGTCCTTAAAAAGTTTTAAAAATTTAAAATCAATCCCTTCAAATATTTTTAATCTTTTACAAAAATTAGTGTCTTATAATTTTTTTATTAATTAAAATAATAAAATATTATTAAAAATTACATAATAAATAAAGAATACAAAAAATAACAAAATACATACTAAAAAGTAATTATATTAATAGTAAAATATTATAAGAAATAACAATATTTAATCATTAACATATGATATTTATATCGAAATAATATAAAAATTATAATAATAATTAAAGGTAAGAGGTCATTGACCTAGACTCCTAAAAAATTGACACCAAATTAATTTAAAAAATATTCCTAAACAAAAAATATATATTTTCTTGGCATAATTACTAACTTTGATAGCATAAACTGCTCTACTTGTAAGGCATTTCTTCTTCAAGTGTTACAAATATATTTTAGGAGTTTTACATTAGAATTTTGCAAAAGTATTGCCTTCACAAGTATTTGCACAAATATTTTTAATTATTTATATAAAAAATTTTATGTTAAATGAAAGTTCTCTTACCTCTTTAAACAATACTAACTTATTATCTTTTTCATCATTAAAGAATGATCATAGAATATGATACCTATGAATTGAATTAAATTAAATTAAATTAATATCTTGCATGGTTAAAACTAAATATAGATTTATTTATTTTATTTTTTGAATAATAATGCTTTTCAAAATTAATTTATAATTTATTTTAAAATTGCATAAAAAAATTTGTATACACATAATCAAATTTGAAATAAATAGGCTAAAAATTTTAGAGATTAAAATTTATTAATTTAAAAATAATTAATATAAATAATTCGAAAAATACTATTTTAAATGTTTTAAAATTTTTTAGGGACTGTTTTGAAATTTTTTAAATTTTTTGAGAATTGTTTTGTACTTCACCTTAGAGACTGATTTGTCCAGATTGCATATGTAGACATTTAATAGTTACGTGTGCGAGTTAATGTTCCATGTGAATTAGTGACTAATGGAAGGGGACTATATTGTCTAACGAAAGTAAATATTGGGGACTATTTTATGTATTTTAAAACTTGAAAGACTAAAATGTCCAATTTTAAAAATCTTATGAACTAATTTGAATAATTACTCTATTTCTAAAATATAGAATATTAACAAGTGTTTTTTTATACACACATGAAGGTTGTGGTAGGCTTAGAGAAGGGGGTTGAATCTATGCCTTCTTTTTAAGTTGCTGTTATGACATTTTAAATCAAACTTTCAATTCTGATTCTGTTTGTACTCAGCAGCGGAAATTTATGAGACAATTTATTTTTGTCTCATGAATATCAGAAAACAGAACATAACAGAAAAGAGAAAAACTAACACCAGCATATATCCTAGTTCGGTAGCCTTGAGCTATGCAACCTACGTCCAGTCTCCTCCACAACAATGGAGGAATTTCCACTATAGTTAAAAGTATTACATACACTAATTTCACACTCAAGTTCTAACCTAACTTATCATTGGCTATGTTAACACCTAACTATTCACTCTTTGTGCTAACCCAACTAAAAAAAGGATACCTAACAGGTACAAGATACAAGACACATAACCAACCTAAAGAAATCAGAAAATAACTCTAGGCTTTTCACTCAAGTGTATCACTCAGCCTTTTTTCACTCATGACTTTTACTTGAGTTTTCTCACAATGCCTTTTCTCACAAGAAATTACAGAAAGATAAACATAGAAAAGTATATCACAATCTGTAAAAACATGAAGGAGATTGACTTCATCAACAGCCTCTTAGCTATGTGCATAACCAGATTCGCAAACCTTAGATTGAGTTCTTCAGTATTGGCCGAATGCTTCTTTGAAAGAAAGCATTATCCAAGTAGAGAAACTTTTCTTCAGAACACTACTCACAAACTCTGGTTTTCTCTCCTTGCTTCTGAATGAGCAGAAAATCTTCTTTTATCTCCTTGCATGTTGATGGGTTCATCTTCCTAGGTCAACTCCTTGAGCACTGTGCTTCACCAACCCACAAGCTCACTTTTTCTCCTTAAACATCAAAGTAGGACCTTTGCTTCTGACTTCTCCAACTTGACCGAAAGCCATGAAGGAGTAACCGAAATTGTCTTCCAATGGTCAACCAAATTTGAACCATAGAGATGCAACTTGGTCCCTAAGAATCTCTTGTGACCGTGGATTTGTAGCAGTGAAGAACAGAGATCAACTTTCCTTTGTATCCCATTTCGGACCGAGCAGAGAGTTAGGAAGAAGAGAAGAAACTTTGATGCATGCAAGAGGAAATGTGTTACCTTTAACGTTTTCTTAAGCCAAATTTGGTTTGAACTTGTTGATATGACATCTACCTTTCAAGCTTAATTTCTCTTTCTTCCTTCTTTGGTGATTTTCTTAGGGAAGAAGCTCTCTCTCTTTCTCTTTCTTACTTTTCTGAAGCTCTGATTTGACTAAGACAAAAGAGAGAAGAACGTTGCTTTGGTAAGAGAAAGATAGAGGGAATTGAACTCAACTCGGGCTTGGATCGGATATGGTTCATGTAACCTGTTTGTCCCATCTGACTTCTTTCTTTGTTTTTCATTAGGCTTCATTTGATTTACTAACCCACCATCTTTGTTTTATTTTCCATTCCTTTTGGGTTGTAATTCAAATTTTGGCCTGTAATATTTTATAAATAATTAGTAATATGCAATTATAATTAATCAACACTAATTATTTATTTGCCCAAAAATAATGTTTGTCATCACTAATTGATTTAGTTAATTTCTTAACTCAACAATTTCTCCCTTGATGACAAACATAATTTAAGCAATAAGAAAAAGGAATGAGTTTGAGTAAGGTTTAGAAACTCCCTTTGATTTTTGTCATTTGCTTTTATGTTGCTCCCCCTTTCCTTTTCAAAATTAGCTCCCCCTGGATTTATGCTCTTCTCTTCTTTTCTTTTTACATATGCTTATATGGAACCAAACAGATGCTATATACTAACCAAAAGTGCAGCAAACAGTGATAGTTTTAATGGCCAAAATAGAGCCTTAACACTTCAGGGTCAAGGTCAAGATAGCAACAAATCATGAAGCAAGTTTCCAACCTCATTCACAACAGTTCACAATATTTGCAAACATTTGCAGATCAAGATTATTAAAATCTGTAGCAGTCAAAATAAATCCACAAAAAATAGTAATCAAAAGCAACTTTAGTCAATTTAGCATTCCAGCTATTGCACCTATTACTCCCCCTTTTGTCATCAAGGGTAGATAATAAGCAAGGTCAACAAAAACATCATTATAAATCCTGCAAGAAAAGGTTAGATCACAGTTCAAAGTTCTAACTAAAATAACAAAAGTGCAGCAGTATTTAGAGTTATTATAGTCATCCAAGATAAAAACAGTTTAATAGTAGCAAAAGAAATAGATTTCATGAGACAAAAAGAGAGCAGCAGCAGCAGTTTTTTATGAGACAAATCCTAGGCATTAGAACCATTCCCCTCTGAGTCAGCTTCCTCTTCAACATCAATGGCAGGGTCTTCATTCTTTTAAAGGTTATCAATAAAAGTCATGAACACAGCCACTCTATCCCTTGATTTCTTTAGGAAAATCTCATGCTTGCTGGCTAGCTTCCTTTGTTCCTTGCTCATGGCAATCATATGATTGGATTGGGAGACAAACTTCTGAACAACATCTTTGACTACATTCAGTAGAGCTGATTTCTTCCCAGTAGATATGGATGTGCCCTCAGTGGAGAGAGAAGAAGATTCCTTAGGAACAAAGTCATCATCTTCATCACCTAAGACCACCCGTTCAGATTGAGTAGGTCCTTTGGGCTGTTTCACTGAACCACCCTCTTTTAGGTATGAATGTCTATTTTGATATTCCTCATTGGTCAAGTCAACACCAAAATACTCAAACATGCCATAAGGAAGTGCTTTGTCCTTTTCACTTCTAACAGAATCAAACATATATCTAACCATCAAGTATGCAAATGAAATTTTAGTTTTGGTGAGAAGGGCATATAAAACAAGAGAATCAGTGTAGGAAACCTATTTGATATGAACCACTTTGAGGAAGAATGATGTGGTTGATAATACGGTGCAACTGAGCACGTTCATATTATAGGGCTTTGTGAGTGGATGTAATGCCATCAATTAAAGAAACATGTTCACAAATGTGAGCCAATGCATCATGGTAAGAAATTCCAACACCTTCATCCCACTTAACCGAAGCGTAAGCACAAGGCCCAATGTCAGTATACTTCAAAGCATCACTGATAGTTTCATTGTTTAAAACTATGTCTCGACCCTTTACATATAAGTGTGCAGTGCCTTCATGATAAGTCATGTTGGCATAAAATTCTTTGACCAATAAGGGATAAACAGGCTTTTTGATGTCAAAAAGATGATTCCAGTCCAGAAAATTAAGTTATCAACAAATGGAAACCTTTTCTTTTCAAAGATTGCAAATCAGCTAGAAAAGATAGACACATGGTACGATACTTGATAACCCCATCATAGAAGTCATGATTCATGGCAAATTTGAATCTATAGGGATTATAATTCGAATGAGAGGTCAAAAAATGAGCTTTGTGATCAAAAGGTCCAATGTCTGATTCTTTAACAGTTTTGAGAGGGACTCGAGTTTTACCTCGTTGAGAGCGCACAGGAACCGACCTGGATTTGGGTTGGTTGGTTCAGAAACTAGTTCCTCAACCGCCGGATGTTTGCCTTTGGAGGAGCTTGGCTTTGAAGAACTAGGTTTTGAGGAGCCTGGTTTGGAAGGCGTCGTTTTTGGTGGTGGCGTCGGCTTGGCAGGGGCTGGGAATCGTGGCGTGGTCTTGGTCTGCACCATGGGAGCAGTGTGAGGAGGAGAGGTAGGAGGTGAAGGTGAGGGAGTTAAAGTAGGGTCTTGAAAGCGAGTTGATGGTCTAGGATATCCTAGAAGCTTGTGGATCTTTTTACGCGGTGCTTTTTTAGCAATAAGTTTCTTCCCCATTTGGTTAGATTTAGGCTTTTGAGGGAAGAGAAGCAGTAGCGTGAGTGGGAAGAAACCGAAAGGTTTGAGGAGAAGTTATGGAGGGAAGAGAGGGAGTGTTGGTAACTGTTCCGAGGGTTATCTGAAACTGTAGGTCGATCTCAGACGAGATCTTCTGTACTAGTCAGAGCTGTTGTGTCCAACTTGATGGTGGCGGCCGTGTTCGACTTGTTGGACTTAGTGATGGTGCTGATCCTTCGTCACCGGAGGGTGGTAGTACCTGCAAGGGACTCCGATGCTTAAGTTAGCAAGGGTATTAAGCAGGTTTTTAGTAGAATCAGATTATGAGTTATACCTGGGTGCTCCAGCATATTTATAATGTTTGTAGAGTGACCTTTCTGGAGATAAGATAGTTATCTTATCTTATTTTTGAGTGAAGTCATCTTATCTTTAAGGGGAACCACCTTATCTTTCTTTAGGCTTTGCCGCCTTTAGATTTGGGCTGTGTCCATTCGTTTGGGCCTGCTTGGGCCTCTTATGGTAATTTGGCCGACCTCTTTGAGAAGAGGTCGGACATGGGCCAACCTTCTAAGAGGTCGGCCAACCCGGTCCTTTATAGCTCAAACCGATGTATGAACAGTGTCCCTGCTTGAGTTCGGACCTTTCCATGAGATCGTGCTTTCAGAGCTTCGATCTCTTTGGAGAAGTCGTGCTCAAGCATCTATCTGGCTTGTTTCTTCATTACTTTGCGATCTTTGTAGATTTTCCATAGGTTTGGTACTTCCTAGTCCGACCTCCTTTGAGTGGTAGTGTGGGTTTTCTACCTTGCCTTCTAGATCACGCCTTGCTTTAAGTTTTTGTTGACAACCCTCTGCTTTGGCAAAGTTTATCCTTGCGACTTGATATTCGGGCTTTTAGTGACTTGTCCAATGACTTTTTAGTGTTCTTTATATAGAACCTTTTTTAGTCTCGGATGACGTTCGTAGCCCTGTTTGAGATTGTGCCTTCTTTGAGCGGAGTTGTATCCCTTTTAGCTAAGCACATTTGGGCCTTAAGTTATTTTCCAACCTTTTGGCTTGTTCATTTTTGAGATCGTACTTGCGCCTCTTCTTAACTGACGTCGACCTGTACGACTTTGCCCCTGCTTGAGTTCGGACCTTTCCCCGAGATCGTGCTTTCAGAGCTTCGATCTCTTTGGGGGAAGTCGTGCTCAAGCATCCTGACTTCGGTTGATCTTGAGTAGTTTCTCCTTGTGCGAGTCTGGTATTTGCCCCTTTTTTTAGTTTGTTGAGGGGATTTTTCAGCCTTCTTTCGACTCGTTTGTCTTCACTGCTCGGGCTTTTTAGTCATAATCCAACAACTTTTTTAGGTAGTGTTCCGATGGGGAACCTTTTTATAGTTTGTTTGGATGACTTTTTAGCGCCGTTTTGATTTGTGCTTTTGCCTTTTAAGTAGTGTCTTTTTTCAAGACTTCGTACCTTTCAGTGAAGCACTTCTGGCTTTGGCCTTTTGACCTTTTCTTGGCCTTTGTGAGATGTTTATAGAGTGTCGGTACTTTGCTGTCCGACCTCTTTTTGATCAGATCTTGTTTTGTCTATCTCCTGTTTGTGCGAGATGACCTATGGGCTAACTTGTCCGACAACTTTTTAGTGTTCTCGTGGAACCCTTTTTAGTTAGTCTGAACAATTTCGATAGTCTTGTCGTGGAGCCGTGGCTTTTTGGGCAAAGCTATGTCCCTTTTAGCGCATGTTTTTTGTTGGTCCGACTTCTCTTATCGATCCTTCTTTAGCTTTCGTTGGTCCGACTTCTCTTGTTGGTCTAAGCTGTAGCTTTTGTTGGTCCGACTTCTTCTTGTCGGTCCAAGTTGTAGCCTTCGTTGGTCCGACTTCTTCTCGTCGGTCCAATCTGTAGCTTTAATTGGCTCGGGCCGACTTCTTCATGTTGGCCTCTTCTAAGTTATTTCTTAGTAATCCATTTTATTTTGACCTTTGTCAGATCTCTTTTATGGATTACTTTTTATAACTTTTTGTCGGGAGGCCGACTTCATTATGTCGGTACTTTATAAGTTATTTTTAGTAATCCTCTTTCTTGGACCTTTGTCAGGTCTCTTTCAGGGATTACTTTTTATAACTTTTCGGTTTTGGGGCCGACTTCTTTACGTCGGTCTCTTATAAGTTATTTTTAGTAATCCTCTTTTTTAGGGCTGGCCATGCCTCTTTCCAGGGATTGACTTTTTATAACTTGTTATTGTGGCGACTGGTCCGACTTCTTTATGTCGGCCTGTCTTTTAAGTTATTTCTTAGCAATCCATGTTTTGTTTCAGACCTCGTCAAGCGTCTATACATGGATTTACTTTCTTATAACTTCTTGCATTAATCTGTTTTTACCGTTTCTTCATCTTTGCCGATTTTGTAGAAATCGGGCGGTGAGTTTGGTTCTCACTTGGCCGCCCTTGTTGAAGTCGGGTGGTGAATTTAGTTTTCACCTTGCCGACCTTTGTCGAAATTTGGACGATGAATTCAATTTTCATCGTGGTCGGACGGTGAATTTGTTTTCACCTTTGCCGACCTATAGCTTCGTCGTGATCGGGCACTGAATTTGGTTTTCACCTTACCGACCTTTAGCTTTGTAATCGAACGATGAATTTTTGCGCTCAGATTAATGCGTCTTGGTTGGAAAATTTTTAAGGGATCTGCAAACTTTTAAACAATAAAATGAAGATATGAATAAAAGTGTGTACATGTTAGTGCTTACCCTTCTAGGTCGGGCAATCTTTAAGATCTTCGGCCTGACGCCTTTCTTAAATTGCAGGCATGCCATGACCTTGGTAGCTCTCGGCCCTCGAGGTTTGGGCATTTTGTGGTGACCTTTCCTCAGTACTTTTGAACAACTTGGTATGGTCCTTTGGCTGCTAGCTTTCCTTCTCCTGATCGACCTGCTCCAATGTCATTTCGGATTAGGATGAGATCATTATTGGCGAAGCTTTGCCGGACTACTTTCTGATTGTATCTTGAGGCTATTTGCTGCTTTAACGTTTCCTCTCTAATTGAAGCTCTTTCTCGGACTTTTGGAAATAAGTCGAGCTCCTCCCTTTAAGTTTGGGAGTTGGTATCTTCGTTATAGAGGATCACTCTAGGGGATCCCTCTTCTACCTCCACAGGAATCATTGCCTCCATTAAGCAAGTCAAAAATGGTGATTCTCCGGTGGTTGAGTGTGGTGTTGTCCGATATGCCCATAGAACTTATGGGAGCTCTTCTGGTGGGGCTATAGGGAAGTTGGCATGCTTTTGATGTAAAGCTTTTGTATTTGAGTTTTTGCTCTGAGGAACTTTGGTTCTTTCTGCAAAAAGTTTGCGTCTTTGATCGTTTGTTGTAACTTTTCTTTTGTCGTTCACCTTTGAGAAGAATCTGTGCTTTGCTTAGGGTTTGGTTGCTTAGCTTTTGTTTTGACCTTTTTGTTTGAGAGGTGTTCGGATTGTTTGGATATAGATTGTTAACTTCTCTTCTCTGTATTCTTTCCCTTTTGTTGCCTCCAAAGGGTGCCCCTGGACATTCGTGTGAGTCTTGGGGTTTCCCTTTTAATGTTGTATCTGACACTTGATATTTTGCTGTTATTGTCCGAGTTGTTTCCTTATTTGCCTGAGTTGTTTGGTAGTAACCCTATTTTTCTTTTTCTTACTGTAGGAATTGTTGACCTATGTCTTTTCGAAAAATATTGTTGAGATGTCTACTAAGATCCCTGATGGCATGTCTAAGTGGCTGGATTCCATAGTTTTGATGCGTGTTACTGTAGCTGACCCTGAGCACTGTGTATGACTTAGGAGGTTCAGTAGAATTTGTAGGGATAGGGATGAGGAGAAGAATTATGAGTTGGTGTCACCGGACTCTGAGGAGAGAGTTTGTTTTCCTTCCTTGACTCCGGGGGAACTGACCCTTTTTCTATGCTTATGACATGTTTTTCAGTCAGTTGAATATTACCATCCCTTATACCGCTTTCGAGATCGACTTGTTGTGGTCTTGTAATGTAGCTTGGATGAGGCTTCTGTTATTGCCCCCTGGTTTGGTGCTTGGCTAGTTTTGAAAGTGCATCAGCTCGGGCATTCTGCTCTCGAGGTAAAGTGCATCAGCTCGGGCATTCTGCTATTTTCTGGTTTTGTCCAGGGTCCCCCGAATTGTCTGAGCTGTTCTCTGGTTTTGTCCAGGGTCCCCCAAATTATATGAGGCATTTTTTTATGGTGGGATCCTTAGCTTGGTAGCTCCCTTCTATTTGTGAGGTAACTACTTGTGAATCACTGGACACGATAAGCTCCTACTTTCTTAGCCATCCTTAAACCAGCCAGTAGTGCCTCGTATTCAGCTTGGTTATTTGGCTCGATTTGGGTTCCCTGATCGCTTTCTATAATTTACACCTGTACCATTCCCGGTTTTATTTGAAGAATCGTCCACGTAAAGATTCTATTTTGTGGGAGTTCCTGGGGTGTCAGTGTACTCTGTAATAAAATTGGCAAGATACTGTAATTTGATGGCTGTTCGAGCTTCATATCAAAGATCGAATTCAGATAACTCGACTGCCCACTGTAGGATTCTTCCAGCTAAGTCTGTTTTCTGTAGGATGCCTTTTATTGGCTGGTTGGTCCGAACTCTGATAGTGTGAGTCGTCAAGAAGTGAGTATGAGGACGTAGGTGAACTTTTCTACCTTTTGATAGTTTAGTTCGGCCCCTTATAGAGCCTTGCTGATGAAGTAGACGAGTTGTTGCCCACTTTCGTCTTCTCTGACTAGTGTTGTGGCTATTGCCCGACTTCCCACTGCGAGGTATAATATGGGTTCTTCAATTTTCCGTGGTCTGGTAAGAATGGGTGGTTGTCCCAAGAATTTTTAAAATCTCGGAAGGCTTGTTCGCACTCCGTTGTCCTTTTCAAACCTCTCTTTCTTCCTTAATATACCTTTTTGAGGTATTTTTTGCGAGATGATTTAGAGATCCCTCCGCCTGCGAATCCTCCATGAACATGTCTCTCAGGGGTGTGAGGTGGACATTCAAATCGTCCAACCTCTTTGGTGTGTGACGCTCAACTCGTCCGACCTTTTCGATGCGAGGTGGACGTTCAACTCGTCTGACCTCTTCGGTGTGAGGTGGACCTTCAACTCACCCGACCTCTTCAGTGTGAGGTGAACCTTCAACTCGTCCAACCTCTTCAGTGTGAGGTGGACCTTCAACTCGTCCGACCTCTTTGGTGTGAGGTGGACTTTCAACTCGTTCGACCTCTTCGGTGTGAGGTGGACCTTCAACTCATCCGACCTCTTTGGTGTGAGGTGGACCTTCAACTCGTCCGACCTCTTTGGTTTTGGATTGGGCGAGGTAGTGGGATCTTCTCAGTGTTGCATATTTCTCGGTAGACATCCACAAGAGACACCCGAAGGGGTGTAATTGTGGTATTTTCTAGGCTTTTCTCCATGTTGATCTTCTTTTTTCTTGGACTCTTTATCCTTATCGCGGGAGGAGTAGGAATGTTCCGTTTTTGAGATCTCTCCTAGTTGAGAGTTTTCCTCCATGTTGATGTACTTCTCTGCTCGTTCTTGCACCTCGTTCAGAGATGTGGGATATTTCTTTGATATGGAGTGACTAAAAGGTCCCTTTCGTAGGCCATTGATGGGACCCATAATGGCTGCTTCAGTTGGCAGACTGTGTATGTCCAAATATGCTTTGTTGAATCTTTCCATGTAGTTGCGAAGACTTTCCTGATCTCCTTGCTTGATCCCTAATAGACTTGGGGCGTGCTTGGTTTTGTCCTTCTGGATGGAGAATCTGGCAAGAAACTTTCCAGCTAATTCGTCAAAGCTTGAGATAGACCTTGGGGACAGGCTGTCGAACCACTTAATTGCCATCTTTGTTAAGGTAGTTGGGAAGGCTTTGCATCGAATTGCATCTAAAGCATCGGCGAGATACATTCTGCTTCTGAAATTGCTGAGGTGATAGCTTGGATCCGATGTGCCGTCGTACGGGGTCATGTCGGGAGCCTTGAAGTCCTTTGGGACTTTGGCTTTCCTAATGTTCTTGGTGAATGGGTCTTGATCTCTGTGGGGGTTGTCTTCATGACTGGATCGAGTAGTCTTGGCTTTTAGATCTGTTTCAAGCTTTAAGAGTTTGTTTTCCAACTCTTTACGTCGCCTAGTTTCCATTCTGAGGTCCTTCTCAGCTTCTTGTTGCTGTTGGGCTTCTTTCTCAAGTTGTTTTAAACGATCTTGAAGCATCTCAAGGGCTCTCGGGTTTGGTGAATTCTTATCTCCGTTAGGTTGTGGGATATCTTTTGGTGTGGTGTCTGCGTTTTTGTGCGACGTTCTATCTTCTAGATCCAAATCGTGGTCGTTGTCATGGTCATCCGCCATGGTGGTGGGATGACTTTTAGGTTCCCCGACAATGGCGCTAATGTTCCGAGGGTTACCTGAAACTGTAGGTCGATCTCAGCCGAGATCTTCTGTACTGGTCGGAGTTGTTGTGTCCGACTTGATGGTGGCGGCCAGAGCCGCCGTGTCCGACTTGTTGGACTTGGTGATGGTGCTGATCCTTCGTCACCGGAAGGTGGTGGTACCTGCAAGGGACTCTGATGCTTAACTTAGCAAGGGTATTAACCAGGTTTTTAGTAGAATCAGAGTATGAGTTATACCCAGGTGCTCCAACGTATTTATAATGTTTGTAGGGTGACCTTTCTAGAGATAAGATAGTTATCTTATCTTATCTTTGAGTGAAGTCATCTTATCTTTAAGGGGAACCGCCTTATCTTTCTTTAGGCTTTGCCGCCTTTAGATTTGGGCTGTGTCCCTTCGTTTGGGCCTGCTTGGGCCTCTTATGGTGATTTGGCCGACCTCTTTGAGAAGAGGTCAGACATGGGCCAACCTTCTAAGAGGTCGGCCAACCCGGTCTTTTATAGCTCGAACCGATGTATGAATAGTAACCGTACCCAAAAGAAAATTTCTCACACCATGCAACTGCATCACCACTGATTTGACTTTGAAAAGACATGACCTCATTAAAGAAAGATTTTATTTGATTTAAAAATAAAACAGGAAATTAATTTTAAATTTTGAAAAACTTAAAAATTGAATCAAACTGAAAATCTTTTTGGACCAGAAAAAAACATAGAATGAAAATCCTTTAAAAAAAATTAAACACACAGCCCAACAAAAGTTAACAACCAAACAAAAATGTAACATTTATATTTGGGCCCAGATCTGGTTGGCTTTAAGGAAACACATTGGACCACTCTAAATCTGATTTTTGAGGTTGGCCCAAATCATATTTCACTTGAAATAAGCCCAGATCACGCTGATTAAGGGAAACGTTCTTCTTCTGCCCAGAATTGTTTCATACCTGTTTATGAGACAAAAGCTCCAGCAAATACATAAGCAATTATCAAACAAAGAGTCATAACTCAAAATTCCTATACTAGTCCTAAGCATGCATAATCTGTCCTCAGCTAATGGTTTTGTGAAAATATTTGCTAATTGCTCCTCTGATTTAACAAATTGAATGCTAATATCCCCCTTTTGGACATGTTCTCTTATGGAGTGAAATTTCACTTCAATATGCTTAGTCCTAGAGTGAAAAACTGAATTTTTAGAAATATTAATGGCACTCATATTATCACACATCAAGGGAATATTTTCAGCATTTAATTTGTAATCGGCAAGCTGTGTTTTTAACCATAAAAGCTGAGAACAACAAGAAGAATCAGCTATATACTTAGCCTTTGCAGTGGATAAGGCCACTGTTGGTTGCTTCTTACTTGACCAAACATTTAAAGACTTTCTAAGGAAGCAACATAAGCCTGAAGTGCTCCTTCTATCAACTTTATCACCAGCAAAATCTGCATCACAATAACCAACTGCAGAAAAATCATCAATCTTAGGATACCAAAGACCAAAATTGGATATGCCATGAACATATCTAATGATCCTTTTAACTGCTGAAAGGTGTGACTCTTTAGGTTTGGATTGGAACCTTGAACACAATCCAACACTTTGCACAATGTCGGGTCTAGAGGAAGTTAAGTACATAAGAGAACCAATCATTCCTCTATACCTAGTCTCATCTACATCTTTCTCAGTTTCTCCCTTATCTAATTTAGAGTTAAGATGCATGGGTGTTCCCATGGGTTTGGCATTTTGCATACCAAATTTCTTAACTAATTCTTTGGCATACTTCTCTTGATGAATGAAAATACCATTTTCAGTTTGTTTAATTTGCAGCCCAAGGAAAAAATTAAGTTCACCCATCATACTCATGTCAAATTCACTTGTCATGAGTTTTCCAAATTCAGAACAAAGGGATTCATTTGCTGATCCAAAAATATTGTCATCAACATATATTTGGACTAGAATAAAAGAATCATTAGAATTCTTAATAAATAGAGTCGTGTCTGTGGTGCCTCTTTGAAAATCATTTTTCAAAAGAAAATAGCTAAGTCTCTCATAGCAAGCTCTAAGAGCTTGTCTTAAACCATAGAGAGCTTTAGATAATTTGAAAACATTATCAGAATGCTCTTTATTTTCAAAACCAAGTGGCTGCTCCACATACACTTTTCTATCTATCACACCATTCAAAAATGCACATTTCACATCTATTTGATATAATTTAAAACCACAAAATGCAGCATAGGCTAATAGAAGTCTTATGCCTTCCATTCGGGCAACAGGGGTAAAGGATTCATCAAATTCTACTCGTTCTTCTTGGTCATATCCTTGTGCCACAAGCCTTGCCTTATTTCTTGCAATGCTGCCATCTTCTCCTAACTTGTTCCGAAATATCCACTTGGTGTCGGTCACTTTCTTTCCACTTGGCCTTGGAACCAAAGTCCACACTTGGTTCTTCTCAAACTCAAGAAGCTCATCCTCCATTGCTTTAACCCAAGAAGGGTCACTAAGGGCTTCTTTGATATTTTGAGGCTCTTTTTTTGAGAGAAGGACAATGTTTGATCCTTCATTTGCCTTTCTAGTGGAAGACCGAGTTCTAACCCCTTGAGAGATGTCCCCAATGACAAATTCCTCAGGATAATTCTTCAAGAATCTCCATTCACGAGGTCTGGTGGACTTGGAGGCAGATTCAGGTACCAATGAATTTTGGGTACTGCTGGCCTCATGGTCTCCCTCAGATTCATGAGACAAAATGGAATTGTCTCTCAAATTTTTAGCAACTGCAGTTTTTGGGTCAGGTTGAGCAGAATTTCCATTTTCTTGATTTTGCCCAGTTTCAACGTCCTTTTGAGCTTAATTTTCTGCATCACAATCTTCCAAAATACATTGCACCAAGTTAGTATCACAAAATGTAACATGTATGGACTCCTCAATAATCCTAACATCTTGATGATAAACTCTATATGCTTTACTAGTTGTGGAATATCCTACAAACAAAAACTCATACGCCTTTGGATCAAATTTACCCAAATTATCCTTGTTATTTAAGACAAAGCATTTGCATCCAAAGATGTGCAAGTAGTCTAAGTTTGGTGGGTAACCTTTCCAAAGTTCATAAGGGATTTTCTTCAAAAATTTTCTTATGATTGTTCTATTCAAAATGTGGCAAGCCGTGTTAACCACTTCAGCCCAAAGGAATTTTAGAACATTACTCTCATAAAGCATAGCTCTTGTCATCTCTTGTATGCTTTTATTTCTTCTTTCTACTACACCATTTTGTTGTGGTGTCCTTGGACAAGAGAAATTTTGGGATATTCCAAATTCCTCACAAAAGGATTCAAATAAATTATTTTCAAATTCAGTTCTATGATCACTTCTTATAGAAGAGATTTTCAAATCTATTTCATTTTGAATTTTCTTGCAAAAAGGTTCAAAGGCCAAAAAGGCTTCATTTTTGTGTGCAAGAAATAAAACCCAACCAAACCTAGTATAGTCATCCACAATTACTAAACCATAATGTTTACCACCTAGGCTTTGAGTTCTTGTTGGACCAAATAAATCAATGTGTAGCAACTCAAGTGGTCTTTTAGTAGAGATGTCTTCCTTTGGTTTAAAAGAACTTTTTGTTTGTTTTCCCATTTGGCAAGCATCACAAGTGATGTCTTTGTCAACCTTTATCAAAGGAAGACCTCTTACTAATTCTTTCTTTACAAGTTTGTTTATTTGAAACATACTTGCATGGCCCAATCTCTTGTGCCATAACCACTTTTCAGATTCTTTAGAGTGAAGACACGCTACATTTTGATCCTTTAGTTCATCAAGAGTAAGTCTATACATATTATTAAAACGCTTGGCAACAAACATCACTTTATTTGTCTTTTTATTAACAACACAGCATTCAAGTCTTTTGAAAGTCACTAAATATCCTAAATCACACGGCTGACTTATACTCAAAAGATTGTGCTTCAAACCACATACCAAAAGTATATCATCAATGAAAGTAGATTGCTCATTACCTACTTTTCCAACAGCAACAAATTTACCTTTACCATCATCTCCAAAGGTCACAAAACCTCCATCATACTTATTTAGTTTGATGAAGTAAGTTGACCTTCCAGTCATGTGCCTTGAACATTCACTATCCATGTACCACATGTCCTTTTTGTTCTTGGATGCTAGGCAAATCTGCATGAAGAGTTTCAAGTAGCCTTAGGTATCCAAACTAATTTGGATCCTTTGAAGTTAATCCATCTTGGTTGCCCAAGTGCATTGAAATCACAAACAACATTGTAAACTTTGTTTCCTACAACTCTTTTTTTCAATGAAACATTGTGCATATGAGTGACCAAATTTCTTGCAATTAACACAATGATTTTCTGATGTGTGTCGCTGAAATTAAGGTGAGTTATATTGCTTGAGATGATTAAAGTGTTGAAATTTTCTGGTTTTTGGAGGAGATATATTTTTTTCTGAAAAACTGATTTTTATTAAAATTATTCCTCTTTGCAAAAGCATTTTCACCAGAATTTCTTTGAACATTTGGACTTTTCGAATATGAGGTTTTGTTGTAAAATTGTGGTGTCTTGAAAACAACCTCATTTTTTGAAATGTATCCCAAACCTGGCCTGTTTGAACTCGGTTCAGTTTTTGGTGAAGGCTCAGTTTCATTTGTGTATACTTCATCAAATTTTTCTTCAAATGTTGGAACATAACCAATACCAGATTTGTTTGGTATGGATTTGGTATTTGATAAAGAAGCCACAAACTTTATAGAAGAAATATTGGAAGCTGCATCTTCCTTGGCTATGTAACCTAAACCAAATTTTTCAAATAATGGTCTTTGACTTGCAAGTAGTTTATCCAAGTTACTAGAACTTTGAGCAAATTTTGCTAAGTCACCATTTAGCCTTTTGATCATATTATTTAATCTTTTATTTTTAGCAATTAACTTATGAGAAGGATCCACAATGTGCTTTCCTTTTAATTTTTCAAGTTCAGATTTTAGAAATCTGTTTTCTTCAATAATGTCCAAAGCACATTCAGTTTCCTTCACTTTTTCTTTTAAAAAATCATTTTCAGCTCTTAACACATCTCTTTCAGATCTGCATTCCTTGTACTTGTCAAGCAGTTTTGAGGTATTTAAAGTGAGATCATCAATAATAGCATGTAAATCATCAATGGTCAAATCATAATAATTTACCTCATTAAGATTGTTGTTTCCAGCCATGAAGCAGTCTTTATCATCTCCTTCAGATTATTCTTCTTCATTTGAGTTGTTCTCAAGATCCTCTCAAGCTGCCATGAGCACTCGCTTCCTTTCCTTCTTTCCTTTGTCCTCCTTTTTGAGCTTTGGACAGTTTAGCTTGAAGTGTCCTGCCTCCTTGCAGTGATGGCACGTCACCTTGCTCAAGTCGATCTTGTGCTCCTTTGAACTTGAACCCTTGTATTTGCCCTTGTTTTTCATCATCCTTTTAAATATCCTAGCAAAAAACAAAAGCTCATCATCTGAAATACCATCACTAGACTCACTCTCTTTTGGTTCTATTTGTGACTTGAGGGCTATTCCCTTTTTCTTTGAGTCTGTGTTTGTGTGTGTGGCTTCATAGACAAGGATTTTTCCTCTCAACTCATCATAAGTTATGGGACTTAGGTTGTTGCTCTCGGTTAGGATAGTGGCAGTGGTTTCCCATTCTTTTGTGAGGCTTCTAAGAAGTTTTCTCACCAAGGTTTGTTCTGCATAGTTTGTACCCATAGCATCAAGGTTGTTGAT
This sequence comes from Arachis duranensis, assembly GCF_000817695.3. NCBI lineage: Eukaryota > Viridiplantae > Streptophyta > Magnoliopsida > Fabales > Fabaceae > Arachis > Arachis duranensis. The sequence continues at coordinate 20,909,779 of NC_029781.3, forward strand.
TATGATTGAGAATCTCTCAAACGCTTCATCAATGCTTTCTCCATCCTTCATGTTAAACATTTCGTACTCTTTTCGCAGCATATCAATCCTTGTTTCTTTGACTCGTTTAGTGCCTTCGTGTGTAACCTGGAGTTTTTTCCAGATTTCTTTGGCAGTCTTGCATCTAGACACCTTCTGATACGCTTCAAAGCTGATAGCACAGTGAAGAAGGTTGATTGCTTTAGCATTCAGCTCTATCTTCTTCTTATCATCTTCATTCCATCCAGCTTCTTCTTTTGGAGTCACCACTCCATCAGTACTTATTTTTGTTGGGATCTTGGGACCGCTCACAACGATCTTCCATATGTTGTAGTCAATGGACTGGATGAATATTCTTATCCTTTCTTTCCAGTAGGCATAGTTCTTCCCGTTGAAGAAAGGTGGCCGATTATTTGACTGGCCTTCAGTGAGGGTGTAGGCAACTGTGGTTGTGCCCAAGTTGTTCGCCATTGGATCTTTGCTCCAAGCGGTTAAGCTCAATTCTTGATACCTTAGTTCTTGATACGAATTGAAGGTTGTGATAGGCTTAGAGAAGGGTGGTTGAATCTATACCTTCCTTTTAAGTTGTTGTTATGACCTTTTAAATCAAACTTTCAATTCTGATTCTATTTGTACTTGGTGGACGAAATTGTGATCAATACTTTCTGGCGTTAAACGCCCAGAATGGTGCCAGACTGGGCGTTAAACGCCCATCTGCTAGCCTTACTGGCGTTTAAACGCCAGCATGTTCTTCCTCCAGGGTGTGCTATTTTTCTTTCTGTTTTTCATTCTGTTTTTGCTTTTTCAATTGATTTTGTGACTTCTCATGATCATCAACCTACAGAAAACATAAAATAACAAAGGAAAATAGATAAGATATAACATTGGGTTGCCTCCCAACAAGCGCTTCTTTAATGTCAGTAACTTGACAGAGGGCTCTCATGGAGCCTCACAGATGCTCAGAGCAATGTTGGAACCTCCCAACACCAAACTTAGAGTTTGAATGTGGGGGTTCAACACCAAACTTAGA